>NW_026020583.1:0-400091 GCF_900185275.1 Solanum verrucosum
TCCTTTGGACATCATCTTCTTTGCCTTAAAATAGGAAATAAATTTACCTCTTGATGTCCCAATATTACCTTTCCATTCAAGAACGGCCTCTTTTGGAAAATGGAAATGCAGCGTCTTCGTTCGGCAATCTACTGTGGCATAACAAGAAGCTAACCAATCCATACCCATTATAACATCAAAATCCACCATTTCTAGCTCAACAAGGTCAGCCAACGTATCACGATCACAAACGGTTACAATGCAATTGCGATAAACCCTTCTAGCGATAATAGAGTCACCAATCGGTGTAGACACCTCAAATGGCTTCACTAATAATTCTGGTGTTCTTTTGAACTTTTCAGCAATCAATGGAGTAACATATGATAGTGTAGACCCCGGATCAATTAATACATATACAATATGTGAAAAGATGGACAATGTACCTGTAACCACATCCGGCGAGGCTTCCAAATTTTGTCGATCCCCGAGAGCATATGTGCGATTTTGAACTCCACTAGAACTAGCTGCTCCCCTAGCTCCTCTACCACGACCAGTAGGCATCTGTCCTCTACCTAAACAAGGTGCTGATGACGAGGATGCAACAACTGACCTAGTAGGTGGTGCCAACCACCCACACCTCTATGAGGACAATTTCTCATCATATGACCTGGTGCACCACACCAAAAACAAGCATTTGTCCCAAACCGACATGCACCTAAATGAGTCCTTCCACATTGTTTACAAAACTCTCGAGGAGGTCTTGATTGGCTCATACTTCCCTGCTCTTGGTATCCCGCTGTTCGTGAACCTTGACTTCACCTCTTTGCCCAAATTGATTGCCCCTAGACCCTTGAAATTGAGGTGGGGAACTAGCTGTAGAATAGGAAGATGATGGCCTAGGCGGTCTGTTAAAGAACCGAGGCCTAAACTCACCTTGGGATGCTGTAAACTGCCCCATAGATCTTGCCCTCTTAGAATGCCCTATTCCTGACTCTTGTGTCCTTCTTCTTTGTCTTTGATCCTCCAACTTTTGCGCAAAAGCTTGCATCCTTGCTATATCCATATCTTTATTCAATGAAGCAATGGTACAGTCTCTAACAGATATGTATCTAATCTATCCACATATCGATGAACTCTATCCCCCATAGTAGCAACTACATTAGGAGCATACCTGGCCAAGAATTAAATTTGAGACTGTACTCTCTCACGCTCATACTTCCTTGGTGGAGATTTAAGAACTGATCCGCACGGGCCTCTCGGATCTCCAATGGCAGGTAATGGTCAAGGAATGCCTTTTTGAACTCTTTCCATATAGCTGAAGGTGCATTTGTTCCCCTGGATTGCTTCCAAGCTTCATACCACAATATAGCCACACCTTTTAATCTATATGCTGCTAGCTCGAGCGCTTCTTTGCCACTTACATGCATAACATCGAAAGTGCGTTGGATCTGATCTATAAAGTCTTGTGGATCTTCATTAGGATCTGTCCCGGTGAATGATGGAGGGTCCAAATTAAGGAAATCACGTATCCGCGTGCCAGCTGCTCTATCTACACTACTAATACCGCAATTGGACCTTCTTGCCTTTGGCCGTGGCCAGCAACTATACGAGTCAACAATTGGACTGCATTCCTCAAATCTTGCTTAGTAGCATTAATAGGGGGTTCTTGAGGTGCAGCTTCCCTCCTTAGTTCTTCTGGCGATGGAGGGGTCGGGGAAGTCTGTGATAGAGACTCATCTTGAGCCTCACCTTGAATAGCTTGACTAGGTGGTGGTTGGCTGGTCCTTCTTGGGCAGCCACATCCACTCGCTTACCTGTACTTTTACTCCTTCTCGTAACCGGCATCTTCGCTATAATAAAACAATTCAGAAGTTAGGTACTATTCACCACAACATTGGTTCTATCGCACGATCTAAGAAATGAAAGAAAAGAGACAACTCCTACATGTCTCGTAGCCTCCTGTTTTATAAATGTGGTGCACAACACATCCATAAGCAAGACTCTACATAGACACGGCTTTGTAGACTCCCTAGGATGACCTGCTCTGATACCACTTTGTCACGCCTCAAACCCATTAAGACGGACAGGCACTCGATGCCCTAAAGGCCCGAGAGAACCCACATGTGACCTGTGCTTACTATGCATGTAACTATGAAAGTTTTGTGACAAGTTCGCCAGGGACACAACGATATGAACCGACATAAGTAGACTCCAAAACTTATATACAAGACTTGGCCATTGAGGCCACAACTTGTTAAGATGCAACTGAATCATATACATAAGTCTACAAAGCCTCTAAAAGATAGAAACCTTTAGAGTAGGTCGGGACAGACCCCGCCTTACCCCTAGCTACGATACAATACCAAAATGAGTCTACCAAGGGCTCAGTAAAGCTCCGAAGCAACCTGGAGCTCACCAAAAGTAGATGAGTGTCGTATGCTCCTACTGAGGAGGTCTACTAGTGAGAGTACCTGTGCCTGCAGCATGAAATGCAGCGTCCCCCGCGAGGGACGTCAGTACGAAAAGTGTACTGAATATGTAAGGCAACTACATATATAAAATAAGAGTTCAAACGAAACCAGGTATCAACGTATAAGTGCATAAATCAGAATAGGAGGCTGCCTCTGTTAACTCTGGTGGGGTCATGTATGTTACGTTCTTGTCTTTACCTTTATGTGTGTTATGATCTTTATAACGTATGTGATATAAGTGACCAGCTGATCAGTGGTAGAAGAGGATGACCCATGCTAGGCATTTTAACCCCTGGGATGCGGTCCTCAACATTGCACAAATTGGGATCGGCCCATGCTAGGCTTTTGCCCCTGAGCTACCACCCATAGTTATACAAATTGCTTCACTTAGATTCTTTAATCTTTGAGATTGTTGTTTTGGTGGTCACGATTATTTTTGAGATTTGGAAATACGGAACAGTAGTAGGAGACATGAAAATAATACTTTAGGACAGTAGCTACAATATAAGGAGCTACGTAACATTAATGCATTACTTTGAGAGTTTGAATGACACAAATGACTTCAATTGACTATAGAGTACTGAACGTGTAACTAAGTAATTATGTACACTTAGGAGGGGGGAATATTGTTAGCTATTTGGATATCGTACGTTGCCACTATGTTTCCTTTACTAGGAATAGAACTTAGGAAATTCACTTATTGACATTAATCGCAAGTATCAGATTTCATGCCAAGGAATATGGAATCGAATCGCCCTACATACCTTTTTTTTTTTACCAATACCACTGTCACAATTCAACCTCCCTTCTTGAATGCTAATCTACAATATAAGTCACAATTAAGCTAATGTTAGCAACTAATCAAGGCCCTAAAAACAGTAGCTAACACTTGACGGAAAGTAGGCCCATACAACCCTTGCACCAATGGTAAACCACCACACCCTTCTTCTATACATTAATACAACTTCATACATCCTTTTCCAAGATACCCAAACAGCCCCCAACAACAATATACATAAGGCAGCCACTATCAATCCCTAAAAATCTTTCAGCATAATAAGAGCATATTAACTCAAAGATTTATCACCATCCATTAGTTCTTGATAAATATATACAAATTTTTCCACCCCAAATCTGTATCTAAAGAGAGGAAAAAAATGGGCAGTAGTCTTACCTTAGTTTCTAGGAATTTATCCTCTAAAGTTGTACTCCAAGAACTGAAACTCTCCTTCAAACTTTTACTTGAAAATGGGGCAATATTCAAGGAACCAAGGTTTTCTAGGGCTGCTGATTGAAGCCAAGAGAGACCAAGAGAGAAACTTAAGAAATCTGAAAATTTTGCAAGTTAAAAATGAGGTAAAAGATCTGATCTTTATCCCTTTAAAAAGGAGGTGTAATGGCCGAATTTCTTGACTAATTTTGGCCATATATTGTCAAGTAGGTGACCCACCTACTTGGCCTTTTAACTTGGGCTTTTGGGAACTTCAACACCTGTTGGGCCCTAATCCGAATTATCCCTCTATTCATGTCAATTTGGGCCATAATTAATGCAAGTAGGTGGTCCACCTATTTGGACTTTTCACTTGGGCCTTTTTGGACTTAAGACTATTGGGCCTTGGCTGTCCATTTTTCCCTTATCCTTCTACTCAACTTGGGCCAAATTAATGCAAGTAAGTGGTAGTGCATTTGGCCCAATTACCACTTTACTACCTCTAGTTTAAATAGTTCCGTTGGAGCTAACTTGCAGTACACATGCTGAAACGTGCAAGGTGTTACCTCACCTTGCGAGCTAGTTTAAACCAACACTAATCATATAAGAAGCACGGTCCCTCACCTATACTATAAGGCTATGTCAAGTATCACGTGAATAGAACTAGCATACGCATAATACAGGTTGTTACACCTACCTTGTGAGTTTGTGAACCGCTTTTGAACATCCTTGGAGCCTTACCTTTCTTTGGAAGAACCTTAATGAAAACTAGACCTCTCTTAATCCATCACCCATAATCTTCATGAAGTTGTGGTTAGTTGAATAGCCAACTTAGGCCAAAAGCCTAACTTGGGAGTGTGGTGAAAAGATAAGGGCAAGTCAAGAAGTGCAAGGAATATCTCCTCTTACCCATGGTTTTGAGAAAAATGGAACCCCTCCATATAAAAAAAAAGAGAGAAAAGAGAAAGAAAAAGAAAAAAAATGAAAAAGAAAGTTGTGGAATAAAGTACAAAAGAAATGGGGTTTCCAAACAATTCATGGAAAGTGAATAATAGGATGACTTATGAGCACTAATGAAAATGATGAAAGAAAAGGAAAGAAAGTGTTGAGAGCACCACATTTCATGAGGATGAAAGTCACTGAGCCTAAATGACCATACCTTTGCACTCAGCGACATTACAAGCCTTGATAAGACCTTCTTGATCTTGAGTGAGCTAAAGCAAGTGTTGATTGGAAAATACGGGTAAACATATGGGTGAAATTATGCATTGTGTTCTTCTTTGTGAGTGTGAGCATTGCCTCTGATTTCGAAGCTTTAAACTGTGAACCATTGTGTGTGAATATGGAGTCATTCCTTGTGTGAGGGCATTTGAACACTTTGGTTGAGTTTGAACTTGCATTTGAAGCAAGTATTGTGAGCATGAGATTCTTTGATATTGGTAAGTCACAACTTGAATCTTTGAGTGCACATTTGATCTTTGCATAAGTAAATTGAGTCTTATTGTGTGCATTCATGATTGAGTCTGTGTAGCACTGTTCGATATACCCTTTTTGAACAGTTGAACTTGAGTTGCTTGAGGACAAGCAAAAGTTTAAGTTGGGGTGTTGATGAGTCCACAAACTGGACTCATTTAAGGCTATATTTTGATAGAGTTAGTGTCCTCAAATGCATATTTTATCTCAATATCTAATACAAACCTCTAAGTTTCAGGTATTTGGAGTTTGATGGAAAGCATGGACACTACTTAGCAAAAAAGGAACAAAGGCAGCTGAAAGAACGAAGAAATGAAGATTTGAGAATCGCCGAACCCATTCGGCGAATCGCCAACAGGTCTTATCCTCGCCTTTTGTTCCAGTGTGCTGAGCCCTGAAAGAAAGGATCAAATCGGCAGTGAAAAGGAGCAGTCGGCGAGTCACCGAGAAGTTCCGCGAAGAAGTACTATGTCGCCCAATGATCCAAAACATGACGATGCTGAAGGATAGAGGAAGACGGAGATAAAACCTACCAAAGGGCGGATCATCGAGTTGATCGATGATCTCGACTAACGACACCGAATGATCCACTACAACACAGATTTTTGAAAACTATAAATTCTCATTGAGAGTTGTAGCTTCATAGCAGAGTTTTAATATATAATTTTTAACATAGAATTTTGAGTTTTATGTTTGGAGAGGGTTTTCAAGAACTTGAAGATTCAAAGGGTTTTAACTACAAGAACTTAGACTTGGGTTTTGTGGATTCTTCACTCTTTGCTTGTTTTAAGACTTAAATCTTCATACCTAATTGAATGCAAACGCATATTTGTATAAAATTCTATCTTTTTTACAGGTGTAGCTAAAACCCCAATTCTTGGGGTGTGATTTTGTGAATATGGGTTAGGTTATCTATTGGGTCTTGCTTGTTGATGGTTTGTTTGTCGTGTAAATGTGATTTCGTTTAGTAGTTGGGGTGGAACTTAATGAAACTGTAGTTGCAAATACGATTTTACCTTTGTGTTTTTGTCTTGTTCGAGAGAGAGGTCGTAAAACTAAGACTACTAAATTGATGGCCAGTGGGAGTGGGTGAACATGAGGTTCAGCTCGAGAGAGTCAACCCTAGTCCTTCTTCCACACACTCAGCTTGAGAGAGTGAGTGGGCTAAGTTGGAGGTTGTTCTTCATACGGTAGGTGGGTGTCCGAGAGGAACCCATTTGATTCGGGGTAAGTTGTTAGAGAGAATTTACCCCACTATAGTATAGCTTAGTCACAAATACTCAACAGATTTACTATCAAAAGCATGTACACAATAGTTTAGTCTAACCCGTATTCCTATCACATCCCAAGAATCTCGTCTCTTTGATTAGCACTCCTTTTATTTTTGTTGTTTTTGCTTACTTGTCACAAACCCCCATTGATATTTTACACTTGCGTCACCCCTTAGATTTAGTATGTTTATATCAGATAATGTTTTTAGCTATGACTAATTAGAACTTAATTTTATTTTTCTATTAATTCTTAATCCCACTCCATCTTCGGCATAGTCATGCAGAATACTGCCGAATCATCATTAGTGGCATTGGTGAAACAAAAACAGTACGACGACCCAATATTTCTACAGTATCGAGAAGGGATTCATGAGCACTGAATTACTGCATTCGATTTAGCAGAAGATGGCCCCTTGAGATGCCAAGTCAGTGTGTTCCAAATATAGATGGGTTAAGGAAGAAAATCATGCATGAAACACATTGCTCTGGATACTTAATTCATCCAGGCTCCACAAAGATGTATCATGACCTTAAAGAGGTCTACTGGTGGAATGACATGAAAAGGAATATTGTGGAATACATGACACATTGCTCCAATTGCCAACAAGTTAAAGCAGAAAATCAAAGGCTCGGTGACCTAGCTCAGACTAAGGACATTCCAATATGGAAATGGGAGATTGTTGCTACCAATTGCACACGCAAGTGTACGTGGTCGCGCAAGTAATATAGTGGCTCTTAAAAGAACCAGTTTATCGAACCCAAAGGACTTGTCAATTAACTATTTTTACTAAATTATACTGGTCTAAATATTTATTTAAGAGTGTCAAAAGAAAAGAATGCAAAAACAAAATAATAAAATTACTTACAATAGTTGGAAAATCCTAAGGCTGCAGCATGCATTGAATCTCATGTATCATATTCTTGGATTAGAACTAATATTAGTTATCAAGTTACTAGTTTACAGGGTTAATTGTATGGGTCGGGTTCACACATCTAGTCACCTACTCCAGTTAGCTATCTAACTACATCGTTGAGCAGAGATAAATAAACTAACTGGAGAGCATTTATATTTCATCCCGTTTTGTAACCAAGCAAGTTGTTGGTCCAGGCGTCACTCCTAAACACAAATCACCTCAATCAAATGAGTCGATCGAGCTCTCTATATTCTTTGGTCTATCTAACCCTTCATCTCTCGATTTTAAGATTAGACAATAGATTTATCTCTAGATGGCTAGTCAAGAAATACTAAAACAAGAATATAAAAGTAACTTATAATGACAACCAAGAATTAATTCAAAAACCTTAAATATTCAATATTAGATTCATAGCTACAGTCCCAGAACAAGGGCGTTTAGCCACTAATCTCTAAGAAAAGAAAGAAGAAGAAAAGAATCCTAAAAAATATTGACGACTTTTTACTTGATGCCCTCTGATTGATCTCCCTCTATAATTGATGTCCTCCAATAACTATTTTCATGGACTATTTATTAATGTAGAAAACCCTAAATAAAAGAACTAAGTCCAAAATAAATTGAAAATCCAAAACCAAAAGAAATTGATTTCCCAGTTGAACGCGTATTGTTGTTTATGTAACCGCCTTAAATTTGCTCTCGTAGCTTCACTTGCTGCCACGCGACAACTTATTACTTCAGCTTCAATTCTTTGCAATTCATATAAATTAAATATTATTATATTCAATTTAATTCATTAAGGTGCCTGTTTGATTTTCTTCTTCAATCTTTCATCTTTAATTCATTTTAGCTTCAAACTTCTTCAACTTTATATCAATTTACTATTACAAATAAAATACACTATTTAGCACAATACATAAAATTAATACTTAAAAAGGATAAATATAAATAGTAAATGGGAGGCAAATAATGATTAAAAATATATATTTTTGGCCTCATATCAACACCCCACACTTAAACTTTTGCTCGTCTTTGAGCAACAATTAAAGCTCATCTCAAATAAATCATACTAGAAATGTCATCATCACTTTGGTTAATACAAACAATTAGGCCATATACCAATTTCAAAACATCAACTACAATTCTCAATCATTATGCAAGACATCCAAATAAACAACAAACCTCTAACCTCCTAACCTCAAGGAAAAACTTTGAACTCATCAAATTTAAACTTGCTCACCTACTCTCATCAAAGAAAGCTAATAAAATCACATATCCATCATGAAACAAGTGCCCTCACAAGAAAAAATAGTCCATACACTCGATTCAAAAGATTGAATATAAATTAAGGACTTCACATCAAGAACGACTCTCACACTCACAAACAAAATTCACATGTATGCACAAAGAACCATAGGTCTGCCCATTATGTACATCTCCACTAATTAAGCATGCTTAAATAGAATCAAATAGGATTTTAACGGGTTGTAATGTAGGCTAGAAGACAGGTAGGAAAACTATATAATAGTGACTTACACTTCCTTAAGCACTTTGCACTTTAAGACTTCATCACCCATTATTTTCTTCTCTTTATTTTCAATCCTCTCTTCAACAATTATTTCACAAGTAATTCTCCTCATCTCAAGAATGCTTTAATCTTTTTTTTTTTAAGTTTTCCTTCATAATAGCCACCCTCAACTTACGCATTTTACATGCGTTAAGGTGCACGATTTCATTGGAAGGACCAGGGCAATCATCAATGTAACTTCTTTTGTTCATCTCTTTTTTTTTTCACATCATATTCTTTCAAAGAGGGCTTTTTAAGCACTTTGTAGCTATCATTGATTACCTTTTCACTCAACCATCCCTTTTTCTTAGAATTGATAATTACAATAAGTTTATGCTATAATGTTCAAGGAAGCAAGGTGCAAAAACTAGGGATTCAACAAAAGAGTCAAGGACAAAATATGGCTACCAACAAAAGACTACAGGCTCAAAAAGGCTAACTAGTGATATAATATCTGAAAAGGCTAAAATTACCAGGCAAATCAAAGAAAGCTTATTATCATCTCCTAAACAAAACAACACTTTTTATTTCGCTTCAATATCATGCAGGGCAAGTTCTAGACTAGGATGCAAAACATGGAATAAACGCATTCTCAGTTTTCTCCTTATAAATATAAGAATTTTCCTTCATTTTAATTGATCAATAAATATACTTCAATCCTCAAATATCCTTCGAAAGAAATATGAAGTCATCTTTCTTCTCCCTACTTTCTCCTTCTTCTTATTTTATAGTTTTAAAATAGAGAAAAAAAATTCAAAAATGTTAAAAACGTCATGAGAATATGATCAAATAAGAATATTTTTTTATTTTTTTTTTGCTTTATCTTAATTATATTCCTTAAATTATTAAACAACTTTTTTAAAAAAAATATTTTCGAAATCTTTAGAAAATAATGAAGATGAGATAATTAAAAAATTGCACAATTACCAAATGAATAATTGTGTTGTGATTAAAGGCTATAGAAAAGATAAATTGATTGATGAGTAAAGATTGATGTTTTTATTAAATAATTAATAATTTTTACTTTTAATTTTATTTTCCGTGAAGCACGGACGAAGTCACTACTCTTTAGGAGAAGCCTAAAATTTAGAAAAACAATATAAATAAGAATAATTTCTTGTGAGATATGCCACATCACCTGCCTAAAGATCCTATGCTCAATGACTCTTGAAAGTTAATATCTCTTGCAAGGCCCCCCTATAATTGAACACTAGGACTGAAAATTTTCGCTTAGTAAAGGAAAGCTCGGCTAAATTAAATAAGCTCTTTCATGAACGCACGAAGCGAAGCGAGATAAAGTTTCCTAGTGTTGCATAAACAAACATTTAGAATACTTTGACTGTGTTATCTATCTTCTATCTAATAGGAGAAGAAAAAATGACACATGTCAGCAATACAAATTTTCAAAATTATAAATTATTAAATATTATATAACTAATTAAATATTCTAAATTTAAAATTTGAAATAAAAATACACATGTCAAATAAAGATAAATTGGTTATGAAACTTCCTCTTTAATACACGTTAAATAATTTTTTTTTTAAATTAATCTTAGACAGATTTACTTCTTTTAAAAAAGAACTATTTTATACACTTTAGTTATAAAAATAAAACAGCAGTTATATATACATTGAAAAATGTCATCAATTTACTTGGGCACTAACAAACGTCAGCACACAAGAAAATCTATATTTTATTTTTAAAAAAGTTCAATTTATAAATTTGTGAAGACTCATTTTTTTAAAAACCATTTAATTTAGAAAAGTTTTAATATTTCCAAAAATATCCAATTTATAAAATTCAATTAAAATAAGAGTTCAATTAGTTCTAAAACCCCACTTCTATGCACGTTCTTAAAACGATGGCTCCTTTAAAATTGGAGAAGGAAAAATAGGTGGAGTCTTCATATTTGATGAATATACACACCAACATTATTAAAACGATGGCTCCTTTAAAATTTGAGAAGAAAAAATAGTTCGAGTATACACACCAACATTCGTAATTGATGAATGAACACACCAATATATTTTTAGGACTGTAGTATAAATATATCAGTATTTTGTTTAAAATTTATAACAAATATATTTTTAACGATAAAAAAAATTAGAGCAGTTTCATTACTCCTCAACAACCATTCACTTTTCAAGGAAACTTAAATTGCATTGATAAATGGTCTGTGTTATATATAGAACTTCTTTCAATAAGAAATATACATTGTTCTGTGAAATTCAAAAATAGACATGACCTTGCAATTTAACACAATTTCAAAAATTACAGTCAAATCAATGCAATGGAACTTGAAACTTCGTATTTTTCGTTTGTGGATGATACCATTGTTGGTATCAAACAAAAATCTTGATTACTCCAAATCTCACAGCCAACTGCCTTCAAATAATGGTTTGAAAAAATCATTCTACTTTACCTATGAATGTATCTTCAGCATTAGCAATGTAGTTATGTATGCATTGTATTTAAAAATTGAAAATCTATCAAAATTATGTGTTATAAATACTTCTGCATAATGATTTCGTCATGTGATTATAAATATGAGAGGCTTTTCTAAACAAGTTCTCAACAACGCCATTCTATCTCTAATGAGTTGTCTAAAGGAATTGTCTCTTTTACATATCTTCGTGATATCATCCAATACTAAATGTCAACGATCGTTAGTCAGTAATATAACCCAACTAAGTGAGTTGGGGTCAAATCCCAAAGGGAGTGGTATGTACTCGAGAATCAATAGAAAAGCATGAATGTGCTCAAGTCAATCATAGCTAAAAACATTTACGAATAAAAGCATGGCTCAAGTTTGGGGTGACTTTCAACTATCATCTACAACATCAAATAACACGAAAGTAACAAATATGGAGATGGGTTCTTGGGATGTGATTGGATTATGGGCTAAGGTAGACAAATGGGTGATTGCAATTAATAGTGAATAAGCTAGACTTTAGTGGGGATAACCTTTCTCTCGAACAATTTACCCCGAATCAAATTGGTTTCTCTCGAACACCAATAAGCAATAATTAAGAACAGCCTACGCTTTAGTCCATTCACTCTCTCAAGCTGACTGTGCGGAAAAAGGTTTAGGATTCACTTTCTCGAGCTAAACCCATGACCACCCAATACTCACAGACCATCAAATCAGTAATCTTGGTTTTAAAACCTCTCTCTCGAGCAAGCCAAAAACACGAAGGTAGAGTTGCATTGTCAACTACAACCCTTTAGATTAAGTCACAATTACTGAATGAAATCACTTTTAAACAGCATTTACACTATCAATTAACAGTACCCAGCAAGTAAATCAACTCATAATCACACCCCAAGAATTGGGGTTTTAGCTAAACATCATAAAAAGGTAAAAATCGTTACCAAATTATATTTCCATCAACTAGGTAAGATTAATATTGTCTTTACAAAGGTCTAAGATGAAGAATCTTCAACACCCACTTCCAATTTCTCAGAAATGGAAATCTTCAAAGCTAAGGAAATACTGTCTCCAAACTCAGTTCTAAGCTCTCCAATATTTTATTTTATTTTGGTTAAATTTAGACCATTGACCTTTTTATTTCCAAATAATTATGTACAAGATGGGCCACAGATGTGACCAACTAACAACCACAAAACAAAACTGGATAGTCCAGCCCCTTAATTCTAATATAATGAGATTTCCTAATCCATACTATCACTCTTCTTTGATACTGCCTTAATGTCTTCTTTGAGAGTGATAGTGAAATCTACTTTTCGTTCCTTCCTCCTATGGTTTAGCAACATACCTTTTGGTAATTAAACATCCATTGAGCTTGAATTTAGCAGCTCACAAAGGTAAGCTACCTCCTCCTATGTATTCTCTTGTCGTTGGATTTCTCTGATTAACTCTCTCCTTTTGATGTGGTGGTATTGTTGTCCGATAGATGCTGAGGGATCTTTTTGGGTTTGATATAGGTGCCTAATTCTGAAGCCCTGTTGTTGGCTAAATTCTTCTTTGGAAATATCTTTTGTGTGTGCTAAAAGCCTGTTATGTCCTTCCCTCTGCATTAATGAATGTTGATGTTTATCCTCCTTGTCTTTATTCGTAGTGTTGATATCTGCGCTTTATCTATATTCATCAAAACTCTGCATTCTTTAGGTAGTTGTGTAAAGTTGCTCACAGTTATCGGAATTTGTTGATCCAAAGTAATGTTCGCTAATTTATCTGCTACCTGATTTGCCTCACTAAAAACATGTTTCATTATACACCGTGACTCATTTATGTGATGCTTTATCTCCTCGATCTGATCGCTGAGCTTCTAAGGTATTTTCCAATCCTTCAAAATAATATTTCTTAGGCGGATCGAATCAGTTTCAAGAATTATATTTTGTAGTCTTAGATTCCTACACCTCCTTAGCACCATTAGGACTGCGATCGTTTCTGCCTCCGTACTAGTAGTAATTCCCATACATCCAGCTTCTGCTTCTATTAAATCCCCACTACTATTTCTGATGCAAAAGACGTATGCGCTCTCTCTAGGGTTACCCCTACACGCTCCATCCGCATTACATTTTATCCATCCTTGCTACGGTAATTCCCATCTCACTGCCTTCCAATGTATCTTTGGCTTATAATTCTTCAATATGTGTATTATTCCATTCCAATCATTAGGCAAAGTTATCCAAGGGTATTTTCCTTTCACGAAACGATGAACAACTACCAGTACTTGCTGACTCATACATTCATAGGAGACTTCTTTTCCATGTCTTCTATTGTTTCTCCTCTTCCATAGCTCCCACATCAACAGGTGTGGTATCGCCTTGTATACGTATCTCAATTTAGTTGGGGCTGGTTCAAACCACCATCTATTTATCATTTGTTGCAATTGCTCTCCTTCCACATGAATACCTGCACAAATATCAAAAAATCCCCATAGACTTTGGGCTATTGGGGATGTTAGAAATAGGTGAGACATGGTCTACTGCGCATAATTCTCGCAACAGTAGCACCTTGAAGCCATTGATAATCTCATCTTTCTTAGATTCTCTCTGTAGCAATTCTCCCCTTTGAGACCCTCCATTGGAAGAAATTGATTTTAAATGGAATTTCTTTCAGCCAAATATTCTTCAACCAGTCGTGCTGTGGTTTTCTGTTCCTCACTATATCAAGTGCTAACTTGACCGAAAAAATTCCACTATTATCAGGCAACCAACATGGCTTATCAATTTCATCACTCCTCACATTCAGCTTTATGTTCTTGATTATGTGATCCACTACCTCTTGAGGCACCAATTCACATAACTTCTCTTTATACCACTCTCCATTTTTAATACACTCCTTTACTTCTATCTCTTCCCCACCCTCTTCCAGATCATTAGTTAGATACAAAGCACCTTGTTTTGTCCAGTTATCATACCAAAAACTAGAGTTTCCTGACTTTATTTGCCACCCTATCTCTTGCTCTACTTCCTCCCTCATCTCCACCATCTTTTTCCATACGTGTGAAGCACCTTTCGCCCCAGCCATTACTGGATGTTGTTTCTTGCAATATTTATTCCACATTTATGTGCTCCATAATGAGTTAGTTGATACTCTAAACCTCCACCATAGCTTGCTAAATAATGCCTTTTTTATGCCATGTAGGGTACGGAAACCCACTCCACCCTCTTCTTTTGGAAAGCACATGTCTTCCCACGCTACCCAGTGTTTCCTTCTTTCTCCCTTGTTTCCACTCCAGAAAAACTTAGCAAAAATGCGATGCATCAGATCTATCACCCCTTTTGTTGGGTTGATAACTAATAGTAGGTATATTGGCATTGACTGTAGAACGTGTGTAATCAATATGTACATCCCTCCGTATGTTAACAACTTATTCTGCCAGCCCATTAATATCTTTGTAATTTTCCTCAGAATGTCTTCATAGTGCGAGTTGCATTTCTTTTCGTAATACACTGGGCATCCAAGGTATGTGAATGGGAAAGTACCATTTTTATGCCTGTTAATTTTCGCAGCTCCAACTTGAAAACAGAACAATTATGAAAATTAGATTAAAATCTGATAAAAATGAGATACTAAACTAAAAATTCTTACATGTATTTATAGTTGCCAAAAAATATGATGCGAAGGACCATTCGGCGCAATAAGTCAAGATTGCCGATCCACTTGGCGATCCGCCCTTTGGTCAATTCCATCGCTTTTTTGCTTTGGCCTTTAGCATCTTCTAGTTCTGTAAATTTGGGCGTTATAGCAATGCATCGGGGAACCGTTCGGCGACGCGCCGACTGCTTCTTTCTATCACCGACTTGATTTTCTCTTTCAGGGCTTGGCACACTGGAACATTAGGCGAGACCATGGCCATTCGGTGACTCGCCCAATCGGTTAGGCGATCCTCAGGCCTTCTTTTCTTCGTTCTTTCAACTGCCTTGTTTCTTTTTGCTCAATAGTGTCCATTCTTTGTCCCTCAATCCTAATACCTAAAATTCAAGGACTTACATCAGTTATTGGCACAAAATATGCATTTGAGGATACTAAATCTATCAAAATAAAGCCCAAAATGAGTCCAAATCGTGGACTCATCAACACCCCCAACTTAAACTTTTGCTTGTCCTCAAGTAAAACTTAAGTGCAGCAGTTCAAAAAGGATGTCTCAAACAGTGCTACAGAAGACTCAATCATGAATGCACACAAAAAGACACAATTTACTCATGCAAGGATCAATTGTGCACTCAAAGATTCAAGTTGTGGCTCACCACTATCAAAGATTTTGAAGCTCACAATACTTGCTTCAACTGCAAGTTCAAACTCAACAAAAGTAATCAAATGCCCTCACGCAAAGAATCATTCCATATTCACACACAATGGTTCAATAATTTAAATCTCCGGAATCAAATGCAACGCTCACACTCATAAAGATGAACACAATGCATGATTTCATCCATAGGTTCACCCTTATTTTCCAATCAACCCTTGTTTCAGCTCACTCAAGATCAAAAAGGTTTTTTCAAGGCTTGTAACGGGGCTGAGTGCAAAGGTATGGTCACTTAGGCTCAATGGTTGTAATTCTCATGAAATGTGGTGTGAACAATACTTTCTTTTCTTTCCTTCATCATTTTCATTCATGCTCACAAGTCACCCTATTATTCACTTTTCGTGGACCGATGGAAACCCCATTTTCTTTGCACTTCTCAACTTTATTCCACAACTTTTTCATTCTTTTTCTTTTCCATTCTTTTCTTCTTTTTCTCTTTCTTTTTTTATATATATGGAGGGGTTCCATTTTTCTCAAAACCATGAGTCAAAGGGGACTTTCTTGCATTTCTTGATTTACCTTCTCTTTTCACCACACCACCAACTTAGGCTTTTGGCCTAAGTTGACTATTCACACAAACCACAAATCATGAGGATTATGGGTAATGGATCAAGAAAGGTCGCAATTTCATCAAGTTTCTTCCAAGAAAAAGTTAAGGCTCAAAGGGTGTTCAAGCGGAGTTCACACACTCACAAGGTAGGCCACAAAAAGAGGTATAAGGTCAAATTGTTTCACACTCTTCAAAGTTGCCTAAGATCATATCAAGAGATTGCATCACTTAGTCAACCGGACCAACGAGGCAAATTCTAGGTGTCATCACACATTGTTCACGGTAAGCTCATCACACAAGGCATTGACACCAATGTCAAACAAGACTCCACACTTTTGCTAGTGTGCAATGTTCATCACAAGAGACTCAATTTGATACTTGGGTAGTCACAACGAGATGCAAAAAGTTCACATATTATCTGTGCAACTTCATTTCACCTCATCTTAGCCGCACATTAATTTTTGTTTGATTATGAGCACTATTCAAGTCATCGGTATTGATCAAGACCGATACTCAAATTTGCAAGAGAACAACCATATTCAAACACAAACAAAAGGTGGCATAATTTTTTTCAGAAGGGTCCAAAAATCATTTACAATTAAAAACAAGGAGCCACAAGCTCAATCATCCACAAAAATAGTATAAACACAATTTATAGCTCAAAACCCAAATATATACACAAAACCATAGTCACAAAAGGTGAGCCTCACCCCACCACAAATAAAATCATTTGTCCTCATATGCAATCAAGATAATATCCAAAAGTCAAAATAAAGGTAAGATAGAGAGAGAGGTAAAGAAGGGATCATGTCTACTCAGTCACTCCATCTGTCGGGGCATCAACGCCCGATGCATCAATCTGGACTTGGGCATCAGTGCCTGAAGTCACCTCAGAAGTACTAGCTGTTCCACTAGGAGCTGTCATGGATGTCTCTGTCAGCGATGTCAGGATCACTGACTGCATAATCTTCTCCTCTAGATCTAGCAAATCTCCATATATGCTCTCCTCCCTTATGTCTATCAGTTAATTATCAATCTATGCCTCTGACTCATTAACGGTTGCATCATCCCTATGCACATCTCCGGTGGTAACCATAGGAATCTCTGAAGTCTCAGAATAGTCCAAATCATCTTCAACCTCTAGTAATGAAGTGAAGTCAGTAGACTTTAGATAGTCTACATCCTTCCTCAAATCTGCTACCTCAACTTTCAAAGTTGTAACCTCAAAGGTCTCCCTCTGCCTGCTCTCACAAGCCTCAACTCTGGTGATGAGAGTGTCAATAGAAGTTTGGAGGGGGGTCAGTGCAGCAATGATGGCACTCTCGATCATCCATGAGATGGATCTCTCAAGTCTTGTAGCCCTCACGTCAGCTGAATGGGCTAGGTGCCCTATCTTCGGGAGCATAGCCTGAGTGATCTTGGTGGGCTGGGACGAGGTAGATGCACCTCGGGCCTGTGAAGTGGAATGAGGGGCAAAAGTACCTAAAGGCCGGAGTAGGCGAAAATGCCTCTGCAGGTATAGAATCGACGTCCACCTTCGGGGATATATCCACCGGAGCTACCCTTCTCCTGTCAGCCTCCTCTTGAGTGTACTCAGCCTCAATGTGCCGGATGTCAATGGAGGAAGATGGGGCAGCCTCAAAATCTCTAGTTGAGTCCCGGGGAACTCCAGCACGCCGACACAGCTCCATAATCAGGATTGGGAATGGCAAGGATGTCTGTCTCTGCTTGGCCCTCATGTCCATCTCATGTTCAATGATAAGTCCCAAGTTAAGCAACCTTTTTCCTAAGATAGACTCTAAACAAGCCGCATTTGCGTGCCGGAGGATTGATTCGTTCTGTGAAGGCGTGATGGAACTGTTGATGAATCCGAACCAATACCGAGCAGCTACATTCAAATTCTTCTTCTAAATCTGGACTCCTACCTCTATCCATATCGGAGTGACGTCAGAGAGAAGGGGAGCAAGCCAACCCTTCAAGTCATCCAGGGACTGAACTGTAGCCAAGCCCTCATCCTCGTGCTCGAACACCGTGGCTCTCTGAAGGGCAACATTTATGAGACCGCTGCAGCACCCAACTTCCACACCTCGGACCATGACTGACTTAACCGGTCTGAACTCACTGGCCTTCTTCTCACTCTGCGGCACCAAGGCACCATATGAATAATAGAATTCCCGGACCCATGAAGGAACATTGGGGCCTCGGGGCCTGGTGAAAATCTGAAACCTGTGCCATTGTACTATCTCCCTCACACTGGAGTATCTACCCTCTAACCCCCTCTGTAGATAATAACTTCTCCTCCAGGATCGTTTGCAATCCATCCCCTTTCAACCTATTGAGAAGCTTAGAAGGAGGGATAACTGGTGGCATAGGAGCCACAGGAGGTGTCGGGGCTGGCACTGAACCTACTGGGATGGAAGATGAGGGGACTCTAGTAGAGTCAGGGTGAGATCTAGCCCGGATCTCTTCTCGCTGGGACTGCAAGGGTTGGTCATCCTCAGGCTCAGATAAAGCAGCCTGGGAGTCAACAGTTGGTCTCTCAAATATAGGCCTCTTGCCCCTGCTCGGACCTCCAGTTGGACGCTCTTGCCTTTCTCTTTTTGGAGGATTTGATCCCCCTTCGTTGATTGTGATACCCCATACTCTTTTTGAAGGTGGCATGTCGATGTTTGTTCGTACCATATCTGCAAAACACCGAGAAAAAGTTAAAAACAATTCAATTAAAATCACAGAAGAACAGTTGCAGACAGACTCGCTGAACCGGTCGGCGAGTTGTCGAATCCCTTTGGCGAACTAAATCCGGCTCGCCAAAAGGATTTGATGTTTAGTGTAATCAATGACACGTCTTACAGTTCAGGTGTCTACAATCGTGCAATAGTATAGTAACCCAACTAAGGGTTGGGGTCGAGTCCCAAGGGAGTGGGCGTGAGAATTAGTGGTTAAGGGAGAAAGTGGTAAAGCTAATCGCAGCTAAAGACTTAGGCGAATGAGAACATAACAAATTAAAAAGGGTGACGCAAGCGTCAAGTATCAAATGGGGGTTTGTAAGCAAGAAACAACTAAAGAAGTGAAAATAAGGAAAAATAAAAGTATGGAGACGGGGTTCTTGGGATGTGATAGGAATACAGGATAGACTAAATCATTGGGTACATGCTTTTGATAGTAAATTCATTGAGTATTTGTGGCTAGGCTAGACTTTAAAGGGGATAAGCTCTCTCTCGAGCAACTTACCCCGTTTCAAATGCGTTCCTCTCGGACACCAACTTTATGTATGAAGAACAGCCTCCACCTTAACCCAGTCACTTTCTCGAGCTGAGTGTGTGGACATGGGACTAGTGTTCACTCTCTTGAGTTGAACCTCATGTCGACCCACTCACACTAGCCATCAATTTAGTGGTCTTAGTTTTACGACCTCTCTCTCGAGCAGGCCGAAAACACATAAATGTGATTATATTTGCAACTAAAACCTCATTAAGTTCATCCACAACCACTACACAAAATCACATTTAAACTATAAATAGATTATCAGCAAGGAAGACCCAACAACTAATCTAACCCAAATTCACAAAATCACACCCCAAGAATTGGGGTTCTAGCTATGCATGTAAAAGAGATAAAGACGTATACCAATATCAGTTTCCATCAATGGATATGCAAGATTAAGTCTTAAAACAAGCCAAAAGTGAAGAATCCAAGAGACCCAAGTCTAATTTCTTGAAGATGAAACCCTTGAAAACTCCAAGTTCTTCAAAACCCTCTCCAAAACTTAGAGAGAATATCTCCAAAACTCTCTATCAAACTTAATATTCTAAAGACTAGATAAAATGAGGTAAAATATGCTACAAGGAATAAAAACTGAACTAGTATTTATAGTTTTTAGAAAATGTGCTCCGAAGGATCTTTCGGTGATGTTAGTGGGAATCGCTGATGCATTCGGCGATCCACCCTTTGATCTACTTCGTCGCCTTTCATTAGTTTCCTTCAACATCTTTGTGTCCTGGGTAATTGCGTACTGTAGCACTGCTTCACGGAGTCACTCGGTGATACGTCGACTGCTCCTTTTCACCGCCGATTTGCTCTTTTCCTTCAGGGCTCAGCACACTAGAACAAAAGGCGAAGTAAGACCCTTCGGGGACTTGCCAAGTGGACTCGGTGATCCTCAGGCCTTCATTCTTCGTTCTTTTCAGCCTTTTCGTTCCTTTTTGCAAAGCAGTGTCCATGTTTTCCTTAAAACTCTAAATACCTGAAACTTAAGGGTTTTCATCAGATATTGAAATAAGATAAGCATTTGAGGACACAATTTCTTTTAAAATATAGCCATAAATGAGTCCAATTTGTGGACTCATCAGGATTGGCTCAAAATTCTCAGAAAAATTTGGCATATCAGCGATGGGAAGGCCTTTCGGTGAATTGACGAGAGCTTTCGGCGAGAAAGAATTAGCCTACCGAAAGGTACAGTGCAAATAAGGGTTTGGGGTGCAGACAAAGGGCGATCAAGAAGACTTTCGACGAGTCACCGAGTGCCTTTGACGACCTCAAGCTTCTCGCCAAAAGTTATAGAATCAAACTTCAAGTATAGCATGAAATTAAAGGCGAGATAGGGAACTTCGGCGAACCACCAAGTGATTCGGCGAACTCGACGCAGCTAGCAAAACGACCCAATGTGCCTAATTTCAACCCTACTTCTCGAATTCAACCCCGCAACCCCCGAAAACAAAATCAAAGCATGCACCCATCAAACTAAATCAAGACCCATTACCCCGGGATACTCAGACTTCTCCCGGTTTTGCCAAATATGGTCATTTGACTATTTTTGCCCTTAAGATTGACGTCACCCGCTCTATCATTGGGCAAATTACATCATTTGGCACAAACATGGGTTACTTAAACTTAACCCGACTAAACCCAATGACATGCAAGCACAACCCCACAAGATTTCTTCAATTTTAAGGCACAAAATTATGGGAATTCAACAATATAACCAATACGGGCAAGATTATCAAATTAAAAACAGGCATTCAAACATACTAACACTATCAGAGAGGCCCAACACACTTCAACAAGATAATATCAGTTGCATAAGAGTACAAGTTCTCAAAAATAAACACGGGGTTTGGAAAATCAACCTTTTACGCCGATTACAATGATATTGAAATGCTAGGCGGAAATGTAATCCACTTTGAACACACAATCAATGACTAAAACACGGTAGAAATGCAAAAATATAGAAACTAAAGTGCGGGTGTGAGTTTGGGAAGATTAAAAGTGAGGGAAAGTGAAAGAGTTGAAGTTTAAACCTTTGACCTTTTTAAAAAAACATCCAGTTCTCACCCATTCGATGACATTAGTCGTTCTTGCCGACCCACTTGACAATGCGCCGAGTGGTCACTTACCTCGCCAAGTTTTACAGGACCTTCAGTTATTGTGGAGGTCCAAACGGCGGACTAGATCACAATCGCTGACCTGGTCGGCAATGCGCCATGTTGCTCTTGGGCTCGACAAGTTTTATAGACTCCAATTTAAAATTTTCTTGAGTCCAATGATGGTCTAGGTCGGGTTCACCGACCTCTTCGACAATGCGCCGACTAGACCTTTAGCTCACCAGCATGCACTTTTCAAACACTTTGCACACTTCAACCTGCACAATCAACACACCATTATTTCTGAAACAAAAATAAAGTGATAAAAACTTGGCTTGCCTCCTAAGGAGCGCCTTAGTTAATGTCATGGCACGACGCTACTCCCCACTTAAGTTCCATTAGTGGGGTTTGCCTCATTTTCATAAGTCCACCCCTCTTTTGGCTCTAGGTAGAGAGAAGATAGGACTTGGTCTATTTGGGACCCCAGTAGCTGAATGAGCATAGCATGAGAGGTCATCATCTGGTTTAGCATCATGACATTCTCTCTTATCTCCTTCAACACTCTATCGTGTTTTTTGACTTTGTGTAGAATGAGTAAGAGGACCTCTTCAATTTGTCTGCCCTCTTACCTATTCATCTTTCGACGCTCGTGAGGGGGATGTACCTGTCCTTTTTTTTAGACAGTACCTCCAAGTCCTTGGCTTTTTGGGCCAAGACATCCAATTGATCCAACAAAGTGGTCAAGTCTTGGTCCTTATCTTTCTCCATCTTCTCCTTGTTGGTTTTGGCCACACAATCAAGGAGTTGGGTTGCGGTCTCCTAAGAATGTCGCATCAAGCAGCCCGAAGAGAGTTGGTCAAACATCATTCTATTTCGGGGCCAAGACCCCAGTAGAAACATTCCATAAGTAGTTTGTCCGGAATCTCATGAGTTGGGCATTGCTGCAATAGGATTTTAAACCTTTGCCACAACTCATAAATGGACTCACCCTCTAATTGCTTGAAATTTAGGATATTATCCCTAAAAATCATCAATCTCGAAGGAGGGTGATCCATTGGGTTACTGTTGCAACCAAATACGCTCCAATTCTCTGCTCAAAACATCAACACACAGACCAAAACTAAAAATTAAGTAAGTACAACTATGACTAACAAGAAAAAATGTCAACTTAACTAAAATTTCTCAAATAACAGCACTCCCCGGCAGCGGCGCCATTTTGAATTCACGTATTAGGACACTTCATCCAATACTAAGTGTCAATAATCATTAGTCAGTAATATAACCCAACTAAGTGAGTTTGTGTGAATCCCATAGCGAGTGGTACGTACTCAAGAATCAATAAAAAAACATGAATGTGCTCAAGTCAATCATAGCTAAAAACATTTACGAATAAAAGCATGGTTCAAGTTTAGGGTGACACAAGTGTCAAATATCAGGGGGGTTTTGTTTCAACTATCAGCTACAACAGCAAATAACACAAAAATAACAAATATGGAGACGGGTTCTTGGGATGTTAGTGGATTATGGGCTAAGGTAGACAAATGGGTGATTGCAATTAATAGTGAATAGTTTTAAATCAGTGAATAAGCTAGACTTTAGTGAGGATAACCTTTCTCTCAAAAAATTTACCCCGAATCAAATTTGTTTCTCTCAAACACCAACAAAAAGAAATTAAGAACAGCCTACGCTTTAGTCCATTCACTTTCTTGAGTTGAATATGCGGAAAAGGGTTTAAGATTCACTCTCTCGAGCTGAACCCATGACAATCCAATACCCACAGACCATCAAATAAGTAATCTTGATATTAAAACCTCTCTCTCGAGCAAGCTAAAGACACGAAGGTAGAGTTGCATTTGGAACTACAACCCTTTATATTAAGCCACAATTACTGAATGAAATCACTTTTAAACAGCATTTACACTACAATTAACCATACCCATCACCTAAATCAACCCATAATCACAATCACACCCGAAGAATTGGGGTTTTAGCTAAACATCATAAAAATGTAAAAATCATTACCGAATTGTGTTTCCATCAACTGGATAAGATTAATATTGTCTTTACAAAGGTCTAAGATGAAGAATCTTCAACACCTACTTCCAATTTCTCAGAAATGGAATTCTTTAAAGCTTAGGAAATATTATCTCCAAACTCAGTTCTAAGCTCTCTAACTTGAAAACAGAACAAATATGAAAATTAGACAAAAATCTGATAAAAATGTGATACTAAACTAAAAAATCAAACATATATTTATAGTCGCCAAAAAATGTGTTGCGAAGGACCATTCGACGTAATAAGTCGGGATCGCTAATCCACTCGGAGATCCGCCCTTTGGTCAATTCCATCGCCTTTTTGCTTTGGCCTTCAGCATCTTTAAGTTCTGTAACTTTGGACGATATAACACTGTATCGCAGAAATGCTCGGTGACTCGCCGACTGCTCCTTTCTATCACTGACTTGATTTTCTCTTTCAGGACTTGGCACACTGGAATATTAGGCGAGACCATGGCCATTCGGCGACTTGCCCAATGGGTTAGGTAATCCTCAAGCCTTCTTTTCTTCGTTCTTTCAGCTACCTTGTACCTTTTTGCTAAATAGTGTCCATGTTTTGTCCCTCAATCCAAATACCTGAAATTAAAAGAGGAGGATGAGCTTTTACTATGAGATATAGTTAAATGAGATCCCTTGGTTGGATCCGAAGGAGTTGGTTAGTAAGAGCCCATGGAGTTGTTAGAGTACTAAGCTTGAATGTGGTGGTAAGGAGTAATAGTCTTGGGATGAGATTCCCTATAGAGAGATATAAACCTGAACCTAAGGATTTGGATTAAGCTTGAATATGGTGAAAGCATACCATTAGACTCAGACCTTAGTAAGAGTAACCCGTTCCATACCCAGTCCAGCCGTCATTCGAGGACGAATGATCCCAAGGGGGAGATATTGTAACACCCTAGATATTTTTTCGAATTGAGACTCGAACCATCCTTCGTTGTGAGTATCATTTTACCAAGGAGATTAAAATTACTAAAGTAGTAAGGTCAGGTCACTAGATGTACCACCTTGAGTTCCAAGAAGAACTAAAGAGAGTTCATTCAAGTCATTCCTAAGTTCTTCTAAGTTGTGGGTCAACTTCAAATGACCATAACTTTCAGTACAGGATGAGTTAGGTAGGCGACAAGAAACCCAATGAAAGTTATTTGAATTATCTTTCCAACGTTGCCAAGTTTTCTAAGTTTCGAGTTCAGATGAGTGAGATTTTCCGTTTTAAAGTCAGGCTATCCAATTAACGAAGGTTACCCGAAAATAGTAAGGGGTATTTTTGTCTTTTCCTTACCCAATCAGTTTTAATTCTTTTTTAGTAATGTTTTAGGGGTCTAATCCTATTAGGTCCAATTTTATAATCCTAATATATGCCTAGGGTTTTAGGTGAGAGTTCAAGAAGAGAAAATAAGAGAAAAGAGCATAAAAGAGGAGAGGATCAAAGCGTTCGTTGAGAGTCTTGCATTTTGTTGCGGATTTTCAAATGGGTTTAATCCCTAAGAGGTATGTAAATTTACATAGTGTTGGGTTTGTTCACCCACATGCCAATCATGTTATTTTATGTGCAATTTCATTCTTAAAGTTGAAAGATTAGAGTTCTTGATGAGTTCTTGATAGGTGTTCTTAAAGTTCATTCTAAATCTTGTTTTGTTAGGGTTTTGATGATTTCTTGAGAGTAAAGTGAGTTTTTGAGGGCTGTATTGAGTAGATTAGAGTGTACTTATGTTAAGTAATCAAATCCAAGTAATTGGGAAAGAAACCGTTCGATTCTAGGTGAATTCGGGTGAGAAAACGAGCAAAGAATTTTGTCGGGTCTTCTGGGTTGGGGCCTGGCGCATCGCACCAGTCAGAGCGCCCAAAAGTATGCTCTAAAGTTTAGGGTTTTCTGCCCCGCGCCACTCATAGCCCCAGAGTTGCTTGCCTCGTCCAGTTTGCAATTGGTTGCTCTATTTGAGTTCTTTTGAAGTGTACCTTCACTCCTTTACGATTCTAACTACTCTAAGCTACTTCTAAGCACCTAGAAATAATTCATAACATGATCACAATCTTGAATTCACAATTCAAATTCAAGGTAGAGTTAAGAGTTAAGTTTTTGAGAATCCTTTCGAACATTCTAAGAAAGTCCCTTTGAGTCCTATTGTGGAGTCTTCTACAACTTCTAGTAATTCGTTTCAAGACTCAAGCAAGTGAGTATGAAAATGATGAGAATGTATTCATGAGTCTACTTTTTCATCACGAGATCCTTCATATCATGAACCATAACTCTTGAATTCATAATTCACATTCAAGAGAGAGTTAAGAGTAGAGTTCAAGAAAGCCTTTGAGTTCAATTATGAATCCTTTGAGATCAACTATTGATTTGAACTAAGTTTTGATGAAGTTAGTAAGAGAATGAGAAGAGTCGTATACATGAGTTCCATGTAGCTATGTAGACCTTCGAGTCGAGTCGTTCATTACCATAAATTTCGCATAGACTCCATAAATTGAGTATAATTAAGAGGAGTAGTATCTTTAAGTTCTCAGTCTTGAATATTGAGTCCCTAATCCCCTTTGAGTTTATATTTCTAATAATGGAACTTTTACATCTTACCCATGAAGTCCTTGAGTTATGTTGTTCATGCCCATAATTCCGTATGAACCCTATAAGTCGAACAGTCTTGAGACGAGAAGTATCTTTGAGTCCTTGAGTTGAGTAGTTCATGCTCATAATTCCGCATGAACCCTCCAAGTTGATCATTTTTTAAATGAGTAGTATCATTGAAGTTCTTGAGTTCTACCTGTGGTTATTTAAAACCTTACATTAAGTCGTTCACGACTATAATTCGGCATGAACCATATTTTAAGAAGTCTTTAACAAACGTTTTAACTTTGTTTTAAGACTTAAGCTTTGAGTTGAGTAAAGAGTAAGAGTAAAAGTTCATTTCTTCAAATATTATACAGGAAGTAAGTATTCCCAAGAGTTAAAATATTTTCACATTTGAACAAGAAAGGCAACATCGATTTCCAAGAGAGAATTTGAGCTAGTTTTTGAGTAATTATCTCAAATCACAGAAAGAGTTTTGTTTTTAAAACATATGAGCTGAGTATATTTTGGGAGTAGTATTGAGCACCGATATGGGGACGCGAGTTCATAATAACTCAAGTCTCCATAAACCATATAGCCGTCATGGGTAGAAAGGATCATACTTTTTAGATGATTCCTTAGTGCTTTTTAGCATAAACTAGTGGATCCACTTAGTTAAGGCGTTCTATATGACGACAAAGTATAGGAAAGTTCTGGCAGCGTGGGAAACACGATGTATCATCAATTAGGCTCATAGTGGCGGTTGTCGGTTAGAGAAATCCCACAGAGTTATATTGTATTTTTATATATACACTGAGTATCATTGTATTTTTCAATACATTGATTTGCTATCTACACTTTTACAGCTTTACATATATATTGTATTGTTTACTATTGCTTTATCCTTGAGTATCATGAGTTGAGTATTTCGAGTCGAGTATCTGAGTTGAATATGTTATCCCTGAGTACTTCTGAGTTGAGTAAGTTTGAGTAGTTTTGGGTATCCTTGAGTACTTCTGAGTTGAAAAGAGGTAAGTATGTTTCTTTTAAATCAAGTTCAAGCTTATGTTATGCTCTAGAATTCCCCTTACATGCTTGTACATTACACATACTAAGCCATTTGGCCTGCATCCTTTCATGATACAGATACAGGTATTCAGGATCATCAACAGGAGCTTCGTTGATACCACATGGAGTTCAAGTTAGCTATGGTGAGCCTCCTTGCTTTTGGAGGGTTCCACTTCTACTTTCAGTTATATTAGTCGTTAGGATGTCCTGGGTCTTGTCCCGACTTCCATCTTTGTCATTTAGAGGCTTCATAAATAGATAGTAGAGTTTCAGAAGTCTATTCATTTATTTTATTAAATGTTTTAAAGACTTAAGTTGCCTATTTTATGGCGAGTTGAATAATTTATTTTATGTATAGATTTTCATTTAGAGTTAAAGATTTTTAATTGAGTTTAATACATTTTATTTAGTTTTTAATATTTTGCATGATCAAGTTAGTTTTCCGCTTGTAGTCAGTCAGGATAAGGGTTCTCTTGGGTACCAGTAATGGTTTTTGAGTTTTGATCACGTCCAGGTTGTAGACTCGGGTTGTGACAAACTTGGTATCAGAGCATAGAGTTCAAGTGTCCTAGGGTGTCTATGAAGCCGTGTCAGTAAGTTCACATTTATGGTTGTGAGGGGCCCACTTATATAAATGAGGGACTACAGACATTTAAGAAAAGGTTTTCTTCTTTCATACTCTTAATCGTGCAATAGAGCTATGTCATAGAAGTTTATTCATATTCGTGCATTTTTCAGATTCATTTGACTATCCTTCATACTAGAGGTAGTTGAACAGAAAAGTCAGTCATTTATCAATAAGTTGTTCTTAGAAAAAAATCTTGAGGAAGTCATGAGACTCCAGAGGGGCTTGAGAGAATCCCAAGAGTAAGTTAAGTGTTCAGTTTCAGAGGAATGCACCCATAATTATATGAATCATGCGTTTGAGCTAAAAGTGAGTTGTACTCTTTGATCCTTATGAGGAGGTATGTTTAGAGCTTGGATAATATTTCCACTCGAAAAGGTAACATGAGTTACGAGATCATGAGCAGTAGTAGTAAAAGAGCCCAGAGTTAGAGGAAAGTATGTAGAGGCTTAGTAATCCTAGAAAGAGAGATATGCAAGCTATGTTAATATAGCCAGGCACCCAGTAAGTTATTGATGAAGAGTTTTCCCTTATGGGTAGAGTAAGAGTTTCTAGTCAAGATGAGATAGAGTATATATTTGTTATCAATAATAGAGTTAATGTCGATGTGTCATCGTATTAGAGGAGACTAAATTCATGTGTTGAAT
Organism: Solanum verrucosum; assembly: GCF_900185275.1. Classification (NCBI taxonomy): domain Eukaryota; kingdom Viridiplantae; phylum Streptophyta; class Magnoliopsida; order Solanales; family Solanaceae; genus Solanum; species Solanum verrucosum. Next base: position 28,515 of record NW_026020583.1, read on the forward strand.
AAGAGAGAAAAGTATTTATGAAGTGATACATCTAAGGCTTATGATTTATTTGAGAGGGTCGTGATTTTCAGAAGATTATAGAACTGATTAAGTAATAAAGTATAGTATAGTAGGTGAGCTATCGTACTGATATTTGGGTTTAGTAATGAACATTAAGCTTGAATTTGAGATGAGTGTCATAATCCAAATAATGGTAACATGAGGGTGATGATGTTAGTTTTGAGATTTTATTTGGTAGACTTGACATAAGAGTGGGTGAGAAATTAAAATGTTTGATGCAATGAATATGAGTAGTACAAGTGAGAGACTACCTTTAGATAAGGGCAGTGAAGTGTGGCTAAGTCACAAGAGTAACAAGAGCATTAAGAGGTGTACTGAGGTGGTATGTAATTAGAAGAGGTTAAGAGAAACATCTACGAAAGAGGTCTTAGTACCCGTTTATGGAGAGTTTAGTAGCCTTGAGATAAGTTTTCCCGAGCATTAGAGTAAGATGATAGTAGACCAGTTTAGAGATGATGGAATAGATCTGTGGCTTTCAAGTGTTAGCTTTAGACCTAAGGGGGAGATGACGAGATTAGAAATCAAGTCAAGTGTTTGAGAATAATATATTAATGAGTCCCCAAAGTGTATGGGTGATATCTTTTTAGAGGTCTTTTAGTAGTGAAGTGAGGTTAAAAGGAGAAGGTTCATGATCTTATCGTGATGATGATGGTCCGATAATTCCATCAAAGGTTATAAAAGAGGAGGATGAGCTTTTACTATGAGATATAGTTAAATGAGATCCCTTGGTTGGATCCGAAGGAGTTGGTTAGTAGGAGCCCATGGAGTTGTTAGAGTACTAAGCTTGAATGTGGTGGCAAGGAGTAATAGTCTTGGGATGAGATTCCCTATAGAGAGGTATAAAAACCCGAACCTAAGGATTTGGATTAAGCCTGAATATGGTGAAAGCATACCATTAGACTCAGACCTTAGTAAGAGTAACTCGTTCCATACCCAGTCCAACCGTCATTCGACGACGAATGATCCCAAGGGGGAGATATTGTAACACCCTAGAAATTTTTTCAAATTGAGACTCGAACCATCCTTCGTTATGACTATGATTTTACCAAGGAGATTAAATTTCTTAAGTATTAAGGTCAGGTCACTAGATGTACCACCTTGAGTTCCAAGAAGAACTAAAGAGAGTTCATTCAAGTCATTCCTAAGTTCTTCTAAGTTGTGGGTCAATTTCAAATGACTCTAACTTTCAGTAAGGGATGGGTTAGGTGGGCTACAAGGTACCCAATTAAAGGTCTTTGAATTATATTTCCAACTCCGCTGAGTTTGCTAAGTTTCCAGTTCGGATGAGTGAAATTTTCCCTTTTGAAGTCAAGTAGTCTAGTTAAGGAAAGTTACCCGAAAATAGTAAGTGGTATTTTGGTCTTTTCCTTACCCAATCAGTTTTAATTTATTTTTAGTAATGTTTTAGGGGTCTTATTCTATTGGGTTCAGTTTTATAATCCTAATATATGCCTATGGTTTTAGTTGAGAGTTCAAGAAGAGAAAAGAAGAGAAAAGAAGAGAAAAGAGGAGAGGATCAAAGTGTTCGCCGAGAGTCTTGCGTTTTGTTGTGAATTTTCGTCATGGGTTTAATCCCTAAGAGGTATGTAAGCTTCCATAGTATTGGGTTTGTTCACCCACATGCCAATCATGTTATTTTCAGCAAAATTTGATTCTTAAAGTTGAAAGAGTTCTTGATGAGTTCTTGATAGGTGTTCTTGAAGTTCATTCTAAATCTTGTTTTGTTGGGGTTTTGATGATTTCTGGAGATTAAAGTGAGTGTTTTTAGGGTTGTATTGAGTAGATTAGAGTGTACATATGTTAAGTAATCGAATACAAGTGATTGTGAAGAAACAGTTCGATTTTATGCGAATTAGGGTGAGAAAACGAGTAAAGAATTTGGCCGGGTCTTCTGGGTTGGGGCCTGGCGCGTTGCGCTAGCCAGAGCGCCCCAAAGTATGCCCTGAAGTTTAGGGGCTGGTGCCCCGCACCACTCATAGCCCCAGGGTCGCCTGCCCCGTCCAATTTGCAATCGGTTGCTCCGTTTGAGTTCTTTCGAAGGGTACCTTCACTCCTTTTCGATTCTAACTACTCTAAGCTACTTCAAAGCACCTAGAAATCATTCATAACATGATCATAATCTTGAATTCATAATTCAAATTCAAGGTAGAGTTAAGAGTTAATTTGTTAAGAATCCTTTTGAACATTCTAAGAAAGTTCCTTTGAGTCCTATTGTGGAGTTTTCTACAACTTCTAGTAACTTGTTTCAAGACTCTAGCAAGTGAGTATGAGAATGTATTTATGAGTCTACTTTTTCATCACGAGATCCTTCATATCATGAACCATAACCCTTGAATTCATAATTCACATTCAAGAGAGAGTTAAGAGTAGAGTTCAAGAAAGCCTTTGAGTTCAATTGTGAATCCTTTGAGATCAACTATTGATTTGAACTAAGTTGTGAGGAAGTAAGTAAGAGAATGAGAAGAGTCATATACATGAGTTCTATGTAGTTATGTAGACCTTTGAGTCGAGTCGTTCATGCCTATAAATTCTGGATGGACTTCATAAATTGAGTATCATTAAGAGGAGTAGTATCTTTAAGTTCTAAGTCTTGAGTATTGAGTCCCTAATCCCCTTTGAGTTTATATTTCTAATCATGGGACTATTACATCTTACCCATGAAGACCTTGAGTTGAGTTGTTCATGCTCATAATTCCATATGAACCCTATAAGTCGAAAAATCTTGAGATGAGAAGTATCTTGGAGTCCTTGAGTTGAGTAGTTCATGCTAATAATTCTGCATGAACCCTCCGAGTTGAGCATTTTTTAAATGAGTAGTATCATTGAAGTTCTTGAGTTCCAAGTATTGAGTTCTACCTATGGTTATTGAAAACCTTGCATTGGGTCGTTCACGACCATAATTCGGCATGAACCATATTTTAAGAAGTCTTTTACAAACGTTTTAATTTTGTTTTAAGACTTAAGCTTTGAATTGAGTAAAGAGTAAGAGTAAAGTTCATTTCTTCAAAGATTATACGGGAAGTAAGTATTCCCAACAGTTAAAATGTTTTCACATTTGAACAAGAACGGAAACATCGATTTCCAAGAAAGCCTTTGAGCTAGTTTTTGAGTAATTATCTCAAATCACATAAAGAGTTTTGTTTTTAAAACATATGAGCTGAGTATATTTTGGGAGTAGTATTGAGCACCGATATGGGGACGCGAGTTCATAATAACTCAAGTCTCCATAAATCATGTAGCCATCATGGGTAGAAATGATCATACTTTCAAGATGATTCCTTAGTGCTTTTTAGCATAGACTAGTGGATCCACTTAGTTAAGGCATTCTTCTATATGACGGCAAAGTATAAGACTGTTCTGGCAGCGTGGGGAAGACGATGCATCATCACTTAGGCTCATAGTGGTGGTTGTCGGTTAGAGAAACTCCCACAGAGTTATATTGTATTTTTATATACACATTGAGTATTATTGTATTTTTAAATACATTGAGTTGCTATCTACAGTTTTACAACTTTCCATATATATTGTATCTTTTACTATTTCTTTATCCTTGAGTATCATGAGTTGAGTATTTCAAGTCGAGTATCTGAGTTGAGTATCTTATCCTTGAGTACTTCTGAGTTGAGTATGTTTGAGTAGTTTTGAGTATCCTTGAGTATTTCTTGAGTTGAGTAAGTTTGAAAAGAGGTAAGTATGTTTCTTTTTTATCAAAGTTCAAGCTTATGTTATGCTCTAGAATTCCCCTTACATGCTCGTACATTTCACGTACTGAGTTATTTGGCCTGCATCCTTTCATGATGCAGCTACAGGTATTCAGGGTCATCAACAGGTGCTTCGTTGATACCACATGAAGTTCGAGTTAGCTATGGTGAGCCTCCTTGATTCCGGAGGGTTCCACTTTTACTTTCAGTTATATTAGTCATTAGGATGTCGTGGGTCTTGTCCCGACTTCCATCTTTGTCATTTAGAGGCTTCATAGATAGAAAGTAGAATTTTGGAAGTCTGTTCATTTATTTTATTAAATGTTTTAAAGACTTAAGTTGCCTATTTTATGGCGAGTTGAATAATTAATTTTATTCATAGATTTTCATTCAGAGTTAAATATTTTTAATTGAGTTTAATACATTTTATTCAGTTTTTAAGCTTTTGCATGCTTAAGTTAGTCTTCCGCTTGTAGTCATCCAGGATGAGGGTTCGCTTTGGGACCAACAATGGTTCTTGAGTACCGGCCACGTCCAAGGTGTAGACTCAGGTCGTGACATGGATTGTCATATTTGTCCTGCAAAAATTGTATTACAAATGTGGATACAGAGGGAACCAAATATTATTGTACAAAATGCAATTTTGAAGTGCAATATGTTATTCACAGGTTTGTATAAAGAATCAACATATTTAATAATATATTACTATTCTATAACACAATACATTGTGCCTTTTATGTACATACTTCAAATTTCTTTTGTGGATGACATTGCATTTATTTCTTTATTGTATTGAAATAAAGAGACTATACAACTACTTGGAAATATTGCTAAAAAGGTAAAACATATTTAAAAATATATTACTATTCTATAACACGATATATTTTGATTTTTAGGTCCATGCTTCGAGCTTTTGTAATGGATGGCACTGCATTTATTTCGTTATTGTTTTTGAATAAATAGACTATCCAACTGCTTGAAAAGACTGCAGAAGAGTTAAAACAAGGATTACTTGAAGAAGCTGAAATTTCTTATCCAAGTGAGCTTGGTGATTTAATGGTAAAAAAGGTTTTGTTTAAGATTTCAATCAAGGATTCAAACATTCACAAAAATAATAATGTCTATTAAGTTATTAAGTTCTCTAATGATGAACTCATTCAAAGGAATATTGTCATCCTGATCTTCAGAAATGTAAGTGTTTACACACCAACAATATGAATATAAGTGTTTACACACCAACAATCTGAATGTAAGTGTCTTAAAAGAAGGATTACATATCATCTTATTAATTATGCATAAAAAATTTCAAACAGAAATCCTCCCTTGAAAATGGGCAAAACTATGATGGAGATAAAATATTTGAGGTATTATAACTTAATGCAAGCTACATTTACTTTATTACTTACAAGATTCGAAAACACTTGAAATTCTGATACTTTATGTGTTTATTTTAATTTTAGACTCTAATCAAGGCTAGCCTTTTGAAGTGTAGTACAACTGATCTTTTGAATTGAAAGAGGTGGTGTCAAGAGGTTTGTAAAATGGAGTGGTATAATACACTTATTCATATGATGGATAATTTCACAGTTTAATAAATGAGTATGCGTTGAAGATAATAGCAGGTCCTTTCATTATGTGAAATGGAACCACATGTTAACATTATTATATTTTGATAAACTAACTATATATGTTCCCTAGAGTAGTTTTGTCACGACCCGGGAGCACCCCCTAGTCGTAACCGGCGTACTCGACCTCGAAGAGGTCTAATACAAGCCTCTTAGCATTCATTCATCGCATAGACACAAAAAAAAACCATAAGGAATTTAAAACTTTCTTTACCAAGAAAACATTTCATAAAAATATATATATAGCAAGCGGAAGACTTTCTAGACTTTATACATGATGTCTCAAAACCATCTAATACTTTAGAGTACAAAATTCGGAACTAATCTCATACACAACTTAAACAATACTAAAAAGACATAAAAGAACATATGGGGTATTGTCCTCGAATATATGAGGACTCACCAAGTCTTCATCTTCAACACTTAGAAACCTATCAAATAGCCATGACATGTCATCATCTCCAAATCCCTACACTTTAGTCCAAAAAGGGAAAGGAAGGGGTTAGCACAATTAAGTACTAAGTATGGAAGCCATGCAAAAACATGCTAAAAGGGACGTTTATTGGAGAAACATGTTTTTATGCCATTTGGTAAAACTTCATGAAAAAATACAAGTATAAGAGTCACAATATCCAACCATAACCAACATACAAGTCATTAACCACTTTAGCACATACTCCACACATAACCCATTCCTTCACCTTAAACCATCCACCTCAAGTAACCCTTGGACAACACTTTGTGCAATGTATGGATAGCGTCCCATACCACCATCCACACTAAAGCATCATCCTAAGGCCACCAAATGTGAACTTACCACTTATCATGCTTCATATCACAAGCCATCATGCACAACTAGTACCAATGTACAACACATGAACATAATTGACAAGTAAGCCTTTTCATCATTTCTTGACCTCTATCTCAAGTTACCCAAAGCCACACTTAAGTGAAACATGAAGTGACCGCCCATACAATCTCTTCATATACACCTAAGTGTTCCTAAGGGTTACCAAAGATAAGGAAATTTACCATTACAATATAACATACTAAGTCAATGTTCACACATAAAACCATAGCCAACCATATACATACTCAACATATATTCATATACAACCCATGCTTAACTTTAAAGGAACACATGTCATTTCATTACCATAGGACCTCTACCTAATATAACCTTAAGATACACTTGAGTAAGACAAGAAGTGACCGCTCATACAACCTCTTCAAGCACACTTAAGTGTTCCTCAAGATTACCTTAGATAAGGACATTTCCTTTACAACATAACATCAATAGACCAACATTCTTTAAGAAACCATTTTGGAGACATTCAAGCACATAAGGGGACTTTCACATAATAGTCGTTAGACTTAGGGAACTCACTTTAGTATCTTCGAAGCCTACTCGTGCCATGTGTAGATAGCATCCCATACTACTACCTACACATTGTAGAACCTATCCAATAACTAGAGTGCACATCCCACATGATGGGAATAGGCATTAACCGACATAGACCATGCGAGCTAGACATGGAATCCGGTGTCATAAAACCCTACACCGTGGAAGGTGTTCTACTTGCCAAGGGTAGAACTAGGACACATCCCATGTAGGCACATGGTTTAGGGGATATCCAAAGATGTTCATTGTACTCTTGCCTCATACTCGGGAGAGCTACCATCTTAACTATCCACTCGGTGCTTAGCCTTAGTTCCCATAAAGTAATTTCATTCACATGTATGTGCTAGAGAGGGCACCATCATTAGGTCTACCGACCCATAGCACATCTACCAAGAAGGGCACCACAAGGATCTACCAATCAAGGTTCATTAAGGATAACTCATTAAATCCCCCTGGAAGGGTGCCTTAGGCCTACCGATTTTTCATTAAGGGTGCCTTAAGCCTACCGGTCCAAGGTTCATCATTTCACACATGAGAAGGGCTACCACCATTAGGTCTACCGATTTCATGGTTTTACATTTACTTAGGAAAGCTAGACTTATGAAAGGGCACCATTTCTTAGTTTTGTCAATTCAAGTCTTGGCCTAGAATTCCTCTTTTAGCATTTATAGAAAGGGCACCATTTCTTAGTTCTAGCCCACTTCACACTTTCATGCATTCAAGACTTTAAGTAACAAGAAGGGACACTTTAGTCTACCAACCAAGTCACAACATTTTCATTTAAGGATACTTCATAATCCAACATCATTTCATATATACATCATGAGAAATCATACTTTAACTCACAATGCTATCCACTTTACATAGGATCATCACAAGATCACATAAAACTCATTCACATCATACCTTCACATATAGCTTCATATAAAACTCATTCACATCATACCTTCACATATAGCTTCACATAAAATTCATTCACATCATACCTTCACATGTAGCTTCATATAGGACTTTACATATAGCCTCATATGTGTATAATAATACAACAATATAATAGCATTCACATAATGCCCTTCATGGCCTCAATTCACAATAATACAACAATATAACCACCTCCACCAAAGGTGGATCAAACCAACCAAAAATCCAAGCAATCACCAATACTTCACTCATAAGGCTTACCACCCTTAATTCACCCATTATCAATAATTAATCATGAATAAACATTAAACAACACAAGAGATATCAATACAATTCACTTTACACATAATTCCATCAACTTTGAATTTATAGAAATAGACCCACTTCATAAACACATTTTGGGGTTTTGTAGAATACAAGGATTCATGGAGTTTTTCATCTTAAAACATCAATAATATCATAACTTATCATTTGAAATCGTTTCATGCAAGAACCCATGAGTTTGAGTAGAAATTAGGCTTTTTCACAAACTTTGGAAAAGTTGAAAACCATTTGAAATTGGCTCTAGGGTGATAGCTTGCCCTAGATAAAGAACTCTCATACCTTTACTAAGATTCCCAAGAAATTTGATGAAGAAAACGTCTTGCATCCACAACCCTAGCTCCCACTTCTTCTTCTTCTTCTACTCTTCTTCACTCAAGAACCCTAACTCTTACTCTTTTAAAATGAAACAAAAATGATTCACAATCAGCCTAACACAACAATATAACCTCAAAAGAAATGATTTGTGAAACGACCAAAATGCCCTTAAATTTCCGGACGGACTCCCTGCCAACTGCCCAACTTTCAAAGGGCATAACTCGCTCATACGAACTCGGAATCGAGCAAATTCGGTGGCGTTGGAAAGATCGTTCCAAGGGATTTCCAAACATAACTGGAACTACTCCTGGATCATCCTGAGCTAGGAGTTATGACTGCTCAAAGTTGGCCAAAAACTCACTGATTTCCACACTTGGCCGAATTTCCAGATTCTGAATTTTTTTCCAAAAATGACTACTTCCAATTTCAAGCTTCTTCATATTCATTTTAAATTGTCGGATGTTACAACTTTGTTCTAGGAACTTTTTTTAAAGTATAGATTTGAATCTTACTACTTTGTACTATGTTTTAAATGGTGGTCAGCATTGCTATTGTTAAAGAATACAACAGTTCTCATTCTCCAAAAAGCAAATTTTCTACCACTGTCAAATAATAAAAATTAAAAATTTATCTCAATAAAAAAAGTATTATCATTTATATCATTGTATTATATTTTTTTGATGTTGCTTTACCAGTTTATGATCGTCATATGCGTAAACTTTTATTAAATAATTTTTAACAACCCAACAACTATCTATTACAAATACATTAAAAAATAACAACACCACAACATATCTCTAACTAAGTACAAACAAATAAGCCATTATAGTGTATCAGCTTATATTGAATTCTAATTTCTACGTAATGGCATTCAACGTTGTGTTGTATTCGATTTCTGATGAACTATTATAATTATAAACAATGACTGACAGATATACTCATAAGATTACTTCTTGTAGTTTTCAATACTTATATATTGTAACCTATTAAGTTAACATTAACCAGCAACAACTTAATACACAAGAAGCAACAAAGAAAGTCTAAATTACTTTGAAATATGCAAAAGTAACTATGTACTAACCTTAAGTATCCCAATATAATTGCTGATGTTTGTCAACAATACACTAAACAATCTATAAAACAGTAATTACAAATCAAATAAAAAATATAGTAAGAAATCCTTTTCACTTAGAATGAATTAAGACAGAAATTGTAGCATGAACATTGTTCAAAACAGTTGTATATATCTAAATTATCATAAACTACGCAAATCTATATATTAATACTTTTAAAGTTTGATAATAAATACAACTTCATAGTTATCAAATAGTTTGATCCATATTTAAATTAAAGATAGATTATAATACTTCAAATATTTACAAGCAATAATAATTTTTAAATTTAGTCATTTCTCAAAATACTTAAGTGAGAAGTGTCCTTGGTATAAAGAAGGTCATCCTTACAAAGTATGATATGGAGAACAAGAAATGATAAAATTTGTTGATAATATATACAAAGAAACTGTGGATAGCTATTAGTAACCTGTCCAATGTGCAATATTGTAGACACATTACCAATTCAACATCAAAATATCCATTAAACTCACAAATTAATACCTATTTTATTGAAATTACGATCATATGACTTCTACTTTTTCCTCTTCTTTTTTTACTTGAGCTTCTACATATCCGATCTACTGTTATAATTGACATAAATACATATAACAACAAATTAAACTTAAATAACTATGAGTAGGTTTTATACTTTTCTCATTAATAAACTTATGTTATTCAAAAACACAAACACTAAATACACCAGTTTTACATAGAAGTTCATAGGACTAATTTAACAAACATGCAGATGGTGCATGAGAGGTGTAGGTTGCTCATCTGCAACAAATTAATCACTATGTCCAAATTAATTTTAAAATGAAATGAAATCACATTTTTGTACTTTTCCATTTTACTCAAGATAGCTAATCTAATTGCTTGAAAGTTCAAACCAACAATTCACATGAAAAATTGTCCAGTACAAGTTACACCTGTTTGCTTGGGAAATTAAAACTGAGATAATCATAGAAGAACACTCTCAATCTCCAGACAAAACAACAAAATTTGTATCAACATAAGCTTATTACAGTTATAATATAGCATGCATTTACTAATTTATTATTTAAATTAAATTTAAAATATTAATTAGCCCATATCTAAGCATCCCAAATAGAGTAAGATCGAGCCAAAATAGAGTTGAACAAAACATCAAGATAAATCTCACAAAAATTAATCCAAAATAGGCTAATACTCTTCAATCGAAGTTCTCATTAAGAACGATCAATATAAAAAATGGAAAAAATTTAACTCATAATTTCACGGAACATTCAATGGTTGACAGAACGATATGCTACATCTGAAAACAAGTCCGATCAAATCTTATAGGCGAAATGTTCTGGTGGACCCTTGTACTTGTATGTGTTTGTATTTTGGACCCTTCTACTTACCATTTTGTCATCTGGACCCCTGAACCCATCCAAACACAATATTTTAAACACACTTTTTGATGTGGCATCCTATGTGGAAAGAATCCACACGGAGCATGTGAAACACACAAAACAAGAGTGTGAGACACCTTCAAAAGGCAATAACTATCAGATTTTGACGTTTAAAGACAATCTCTTCTTCCTTATTTTAACTCAACACCATTGTTGGACAAATTTGAGCATTTTTCTCCTTTTTTTCTCGATCTTGTCTTTTCAAATTTTCTCTCGCCTTTATTTTTTTCTTCGATTTACCATCTCTTTTTTTTGTGTGATTCTATTGTATTTTTGTTGGTTTGATTTTGTTGGTCTTCACAATGACGGCTCGATGCTACTACTGTGGAGTATATGCTGAACTAAAGACGTCAAGAACACCAACTAATCCTGGAAGAATGTTTTGGGGTTAACAAAAATATTCATCTGGTAATGGGTGTGAATTTTTCCGATGGGCTTATACAAATGATTCAACATACCAAGAACAATACAACATCAAGAATCCATCAACGAGTTCAGGGCAAGGAAGACAAGCAAGACATAGAAGACAAGGAAGGCATGGAAGGCAAGGAAGACAAGGATCAAGCACTAGTATTGATATCAGTGTTATTGTAATTGTTGTTATTTGGTTTCTAGCTATTATTTGTAAGATATATTGATTTGTACTAGCTGTTATTTGATAATGAAATGGAATAACAAAGACCTTGGCCTCAATAGTTGACTGCATTTGCTTCAGAAATCTAAAGAGCAACTTCATTTAAACACAAATTCATACAGAAAAACAAAGTCTTCCCAATAGCAACTTAACAAAAATTCATATACAAACACAAAGTCTTCCTAATAGCAGAACCAAAACAGTTAGGATCAAGTCATTAATCAAAATAAAGTTAGTTGGGATCAAGTCATTAAGCTAAACAAAGTGAAATCTAATGTGTGCCTTGAGTGCTTGGTGTGGCATAAGTGTATGTTCTGCCTTGAGTGCTTGTGTAACTCTCCTCTCATAGCTGTGTCACGACCCAAGCCTAGGGCCTAGACGTGACCGGCGAATGGGGAACCCGAAGGAACCCCAAACAAGCCTCATAGCGTATCTTACACATCATTGGTCGCGGAAGCAATTAAAATGACCATAAGCGATAAGCATAATCAAGGGGGAAATCAGGACTAAGGGAGCAAGAAAAAAAAAGAAGAAATGATACATAAATACCATAGATGAATCAAGCTCAAACATAATACACAACTTGTCCAACACCACCTCTAAACATAGGTACTTTAGCGGGGGCCAAGACAAACAACTGGGCTCACCCTCATAGTCAAAACATAACTAAAAGGAAAAGTCTTATACATAGCAAAAGATCATAAGCAACGTCCCCGGAATGGAGGACTCACCAATAACCTTGATAGAAAATCGTATTAGCCACGCGGAGGACGAGGGTCAAGCGGTGCTCCGGTCCCTACATGGTGACATCATGTAGGCATAGAGTATGCGTTAGTACGTTTGAATGTACTAAGTATATGGGATGCAATGCAATGCAACAAGGGATGGACATCATAGGCAAAATGCATAATCGTACCCGATAGATAGCATATTAATGAGATGATATGTATAATGATGCTTATATAAAAATCATATTTAGTAGGACATAGTATATGTGTAGTGAGTGACCATCAATATAGTATTTCCAAGGCCTACCACCCCCTTGGAGAGGCGAAAGAGGTACAAACCCCTCAATATGGTTATACGGGGCTACTACCCCCCGTACTAGGCAACCAAGGTACAAACCCCTCGATACGGTTATACGGGCCTACTACCCCCCGTACTAGGCAATCAAGGTACCAACCCCTTGATACGGTTACCCGGGCCTACAACCCCCCGAGCTAGGCTTGATCGACTCACACACTATATAGAGAAAATCATATACATGTATCCATTTCATCATCATTTCAATACTTATATAATCATCCGACTCATAGGACGTACATTGGACCTTCCATTTCATAAGAATTCTACAAATGGCATTTTATCAAACATATGGTGGGCTACTTGTTCATGTAAATAAAATCATGTGTTTCAAGAGTACTAAGTCCAACCAATTTCAAAATCCATACAAAACAGCCCACCAACAACATACATATATATATACATATATAACAACCTTCATAATTTGATCATTGAGGCATGAAAACCATAAACATCATATAATCATTCTATTTCATGATAATATACAAAAATAGACCATAATAGGATGTGTAGTAATAATTCCATAATTCAATAGTTCATAAATGATCATAAGGACCCATAAACTTGAAGTAAAATAGAGGATAAATGGTTGGACTTGTGGAAAGGAAGGTTTCCACAATCAACCCACATACCTCAACTTTGGAGAATTCTTGATGAAGATTGGAATGGAGAATTGCTTGAGATTGAATCTTGAATCCGGAATTAAAGCTTGGGATCCTTGAATTTGGTTGATGATCTTGGTGGAATTTTTGGAGAGGGTTTAGAGAGAGTTTTTGGATGTTTTGAAGTTAAATGACTAAGTATGGATATGTCCCCTTTTTATAAAAACGTCCCAACACTTAGAAAAAAAAAATTGAGGCGGGTGAACAGTGTTTTCGGCTACTGGAATTTGCATTTTCTGCCGGACAGGTTTTACGAAAATGGTCATAACTCCTTCATCCTAACTCGGAATGAGGTGAAACAAATTGCGTTGGAAAGCTAACTCACAGAGCTTTAATTTTGATAGTTTGAGCTCCTTCCAGTTCCTTGTGTGCTGAGAGATATGCCCCTTTAAAGTTGACCCTCAAAATCGCATTTTTTGCGATTTTCGAATTTTGATACGGTTGTTCTAAAATTCGGGTTAGACTCATTTCCCACTCAATTTGACCCCCTGAATAAGAATATGAAGTCGAATTTCCAAAATGATGCACGGATTTTGAGATATATGGAAATTACAATTTTAGGTGTTTTCGAAGCACATTTTCGGGCATTTTTGGGGTCGTTTCAAGCTGCCTTTGAGTAACTGCAGCTCTTCCCTTCCACCTTAGTCCATTGGGTTTGTAACCAAGATGAATATTCGTAGGAGTTGAACTTGACAATGTAGCACTATGTAACACCCTATTAATATTTTCAGACTAAGAAAGCAACAAAAATCTTCACTTAAAGATGAACTAATATCAATTAACACAATTAAATGTGTTTAAATAATAAATTTCTAAATCACTTAAGTTAAATTTTAACATTTCCATTTCTACTCTATCTAATTCGAATTCATACCATTCCTGGTTCATTAATTCTTCTTCTTCTTCTTCAAATATCAGCTGCCATATCATTTGTTTTAGTTCCGTAATTTCTATGTTTCTTAATACATACAAGATTAATATTTTATATGCTAATATCATTTCGTCATGCAAATTAGGCATAATAATTTCAAAACATAATTCCCTTATACCATAGTCTTGACGAATATTATTCATATTAGATTACTATAAACTAGATTATTTTCAACATGTTTTCCGGTCACTGTTAACATCGTACTTTCGAAAGTATTTTCTTCCTAACAGTGCCTCAAATATGTTTACTCCCCTCACGGCTTCTTGCCTATGGTTTCAACTTTAGGATGGCATAGTCTGGAAGTTTTCTTTTCTTTCCTCATGTTAACAAACTAGAAAACATCTAAAAATAATTCTAGTATATAATAACTAATATAAATTCTATTCTATCATTACTATGATATTCAGGAATTAATAAATTTAGTTATGCATCATAAATGTATATACCTGTGTAGTATCTGCACTATTTTGATCCATAGTTTTACTTGAAACTTAGATTTTTATTTGAGAGAATATTTGTTTACAAAAGGGCTGTGCTTTCCGTGTCGAAAGTCTTGCCTCTATATGCCATAATGGCTACCTATTTATACACATATAAGTAACCTTACTATGGTTACTTTATTCCTACTATGATTACTTTACAAACTTTACACCTAACTATAGTTACTTTACTATTCCTACTTTTGTACATATTCCTACTTAGACTAACACGTTAGTGCTTCTTTACATCTGCACTACTTTACAAAGTCAACAAAATGACAAACAACTTTACTTTACATTTTGTACATAATATTTCTAACTTAACACGTTACTACTATCTTTTCTTTTCATAAAGTAGCTCCACTTAGCAAAGTAGCTCCACTTATAGCTTTTTCTTTTTATCTTGTCGGTTTTGTCACTTTCTTGTTTTTACTCTAGCTGCACGTCTGGGATCACATTATCTTCGCTTTGACATTTGGAACATTGATGATCCGGATATTTATGGCCAATAGTTTTGCAGTATCTGGTCATTATTTCTGAAGAGATAAAATCCTTCCTTATAGCTCTTGTTGTAGGTTGCTGCTCAGGTTTTAGTAGACTTAGTGCCCATTGCCTGAGTTCTTCCATATCTGATGCTCTAAATTCTCGACAATTCGAATATATCATTGTTTGTTCCCGTGAATAATAACTCCATATTGAATTGTTGTTCAAATAATTAGATGTTAACTCATTCAATATAGTAGCTATTCCAATAATCCTTTTCCCTGCATAAAATGCTGGTATCTCTACTTTTTGTATCTCCTCTTGCTCCTCTATTTTTTCCGGTATAATCATTTCTCTAGTTAGTCCAATTTTTATAACTTGTATAATCGGTTTTATTTCGTCGTAAAGTATTTCTGCTGGTGCTGAATAAAACTTTATATAAAACAAAGTTCCTTTAGTTGGATCTTGTAATTCATGAATGCTTTATGTAACTCTGGTATCGTAGCTATTTCATCTCCAGTTTGGGTATATACTGTGTTCAATAATCCATAGTTATAGCAAGTTGCTATTAGGTTTGCATTTGTCTTAGGTAAAGCGATTAGTTTATTATATCCTTGCAAAGCTTGGGTAATATAATCTTCATGTGGATTTTGGGTAGTTTTTGATCTGGGGTTTTTATTTAAAAAGGTTTGTATTTTGTGGATATTTTCTATATATGCTCTGGTTATATGGTTATAGGTCTTTTTGTCCTGGTTTAGACTTTCCTTATAAGTATTTATTTGAGGTGGTACAAATATGGGGTTTTGTTTTTTGGGTATAAATGGTTTTTCGAATATCTTGTTCATATTTGTATTGACATATCTTTTCTCCTCTTTTGTAGATGATGTGCTACCTGTAGCTGCATGTAATAAATTGTTAGCTTGGGTTTTTCGGTGTTTCCCAACGTCACCTTCTAGCTCTGGAATTTTTAAGTCTTCCGATCGACTTAGCTCCGCATATTTACCGCCATGCTGCTGACCTTTCATTTTTTGTATCTCTTTGTCCATATTATCTATCTTTGTACAAAGCATTGCTATAGCATTGAATATTTTTTCATCTTTGTCTAGATCCGTCTGTGTAGCTTTGTCTTGATATGTAGTCTGCAATGACATTTTTGTTAGTACTTATCACTTCTAATGTAAATGTAAAATTCTGTATATTTAATACTAGTCTTCGTATTTCTTTTGTTGTTACTGAATCTTGTATCTTCCTCGTAATCCACCATTTCACCTGCGTATTATCTGTTCTTACAATGAACTTATTATATACTATATATGGTTCAAAAGCTAATAAGCATTTATATAGTGCATATAATTCTTTTCTATTTATTTCCCATTTTATTTCGGGATTTGTAAATGTCCCTGAGCAATATCTACAATGATGTTCTATTTTTTCTTTATCGTATTTATATTTTAGTACTCCTCCATAACTTATTTCGCTTGCATCTGATTCTACTATATATATAAAATTTTTATTTTCATCTGGAAAATATAATTTAGGTAACTTCTTACATAATGATTTTATTTTTTGTATTTGTTCTTGATCTTTTTTATCAAAATAATATTCTACGTCTTTCTTTAATTTTTTGTGCAAAGGTTTTAGATTTTCTGCTAAATTAGGTATATATTCTCTTACTTGGTTTACTAATCCTAAAAATGATTGTAATTTCTTTTTCGTATCTATTTGTTCGTCAGAATTTATTATTTTTTGTACTATATGGTTTTGCATTTTTATACCATTTTTATCTATTTGTATTCCTAAAAATTCTATTTGATTTTTCATTATTTCTGCATTTTTCTTACTTAAACTTATTCCTGAGTATGTTATAATATGTATAAATTTTTCTAACAATCGTATATGATCTTCTTCTGTTCGTGAATATAACAATATATCATCTATGTATACTATACAATTTTCTAGTTGGTTAAAATAATTATCCATAAAATGTTGGTATCTTCCTGGTACATTTTTATATCCAAAAGGTAGTACGTTCCATTCATAGAATCCTTGTGGTACTGTAAAAGCTGTTAATTTTTTAGATTCTTCTTCTAGCTTTAGATGATAAAATCCTGATTTACAATCAAATTTACTAAAATAATTATATCCTTGTATTTGTCTTACTTTTAATACTTTGTTAGGTATGGGGTAATTATATGTTTTTGTTTTTGCATTTAAATTTCTATAGTCAATAACCATACGACTTTTACCTCTTTTTTGTTCGCTGTGTTTATTTACTATGAATGCTGGACTTGTATGTTTGCTATTACTTTCTTGAATATATTTGTTTTCTAATAATTCTTTTATATGCATTTTAAATTCTTTTAAATCTTCAAAATTATATTTCAATGGTTTTTGGGTTATTATGCTATTTTCATCAATTAGTTCAATTTTTACTTTTGTTTTATGGTTTTCCCATCCTTTTAAGGGATCTTCACTATATAACATATCTAATTTTTCTTGAATTAATTTTAATTTGTCTATTGAAAATATTATTAATTCTATATTGTGAGTATTTTCTTTAACATTTTCTAATTTTTGAGTGATTTTTTTACTTCCTTTAATCCATGGTGTAGGTTTTCTGTTTTTATTACTTACTCTTTTTGCTCCTATCTTTTGCTTACATGGTGTGGTAAATCACCAATGTGTTTTTGTTATTACATGGGGATATAGTTTTTCTAGAAATGGCATTCCTAAAAGCATATCTTTATTTATAAATTCATAACTATATATATCTTCTATAGTTAATATTTTATCCCATATTTGTAACTTTATATTTTTTGCTTTATATGTTATCATACTTCCTTCATTATTAAATCCTGTGACGACTATAGGTGTTTTTAGTTTTTCCCATTTTTCATCTGGTAGACAGTTATGTTTACACATGTTTGCTTCTGCTCCTGTATCTATCATTGGAGTATAATATCTGTTGTAGTAATTTTCTACTATTATTTTTGCAAGTATATAAATTTTCATAATGCTCTTTTTACTATAATCTTTTTATTTTTATAAGTTATTGTTAATTGGGTATTTTCTAAATTATATGGTTTCATTTCTTCTAACCATTTTATTCCTAATATTATATTATCTTCTTGGTATATTTTAAAGTCTATTAATATTATTATACCTCCTATGATTATTTCTTTTTGAGTTGTTTCCTCTATATGTAACAATTCTTTTGGTAATTCTGGGCATACTTGTTCTTTAGAGGTTATCTCTTCTTCCGATACTAATTCTCTTGGTATATAATTTTCTTCTTGTCCAGTATTTATTATGATGATATGTTTCCTTTGTTCTATTATTCCAGTTATATAGTAGTAATATGGTTCAATTTCTTTTATTCTTTGATATTCTACTGATTTTCTTAAGGGTTGGGACGTATCAATATTTTTATCCATGTTTTTTATTCTATTTGATGTACTTATCCTATCACTTACTATTTCTAGATCGTCTTCTATGTCTATTTCTTTGTAACTATAATCATTATTATCTATCACTGTTACAATTTGTTCAAAAGGACTCTCTATTTTTATTTTATTTATCTTATTTTTTGCTGTTATCTTATGTTTTGTTGTTAATACATATAGATTTTTACAGCGGGCTGTAAATATTTTACTTCCTGGGGCTAACTCTATTCCTGACATTTTCCAATATAATACTAATGATTTATCTATATTTCTATCATTTATTGCTACTGAATAATTAGCACTTATTATAAACTTAAATTTTTGGTAGATTAAATTTCCTTTTACCGCACTTATTATACTTCTTTCTATTGGTTCTACTATTCTGTCATCCGCCAAATATATTTCTATTGGTGTATCTATTCCTTCTCTAAAACAAGCTTTTATTAATATTTCTGTTCCACCTAAGTGTACGTATTTTATTGGTTCTTTAGCTTTAATTTCTTGTATTTCTTTATTTATTATCCTTTTATTTATTATAGGTATTCTTGCTTTTCCTTTGGTATATTTACAATCTATTATGTGTTCTTTTTGACTTACTACATAGTATTCCTCTTTTTGTCTTTTAAATATATTCCTTATTAATGGTATCTTAAATATTTTTTCTACACTGAGATCTAATTCTTTTCCTTTTATTTGTTCAAATATATTGGTATCAAATATTACCTTCTGTTCCGTAGACTCTTCATTTGTATATTCTTCTTTATTTATTATTTGTACGTCTTTTTCAGTCATTATTTTCTTCTATTTCATTTTCAGATATTTCGTTTTCAAGTGATTCAAATTCATATATACTATCATCACTATCTGGTTCATAATCTATATAATCTATTTGTGTATATGTTTCATCGTTAATTATTATTTCAGATATTTGTTTTTTCTTTGGATTTTTGGGTAATTTACAATCTTTAGCAAAGTGTCCTAGTTTTCCACAATTATAACATGTACATTCTGTTATTTTTTTCTTTGGTCTAAAAGGTCTTTTTGCTTTAGTATTTTTTATATAATATCTTCTTCTTGGTCTTTTATACATATATTGGGATTTATATTTTTTATATTTCCCTGATTTTCTATATTTCTTTTTATAATAATTATCATTGCATCCGAATTGGGGTGCTATTTTATCTTTACAACATGCTAGGTTTTTAATTATTGTTTTTTCCATTTTTATGTCTTCTCTATATTTTTCACATATTGCTGAATACCATTTTTGTAGATATCTCATTCTTGCTCCAAGTGTATCTTGTAATCCTGCTTCGTTCCAATCTTTTATTATTTTAGAACTAAATGGTTCTGGTAATTTTGTAAAATATAATTTTCTTATTTCTTTTGATTCTTCTGCATTATATGTTCCTTTATAATAATATTCTCTAAATACACATGTATATTCGTCTATGTAGCACATGTTACATATAGCTAATTTTAGCATTAAATTCCTATGTAACTGTTTTTCTTTATTTTGTTCTTCTACTTCTGTAGTTGTACTACTGAATTCATTTCTTATTACCATTTCATATTTATTTAATATGTCGATTGGTGTGGTTGCACTATCTCCGTCTATTTTTTTATTATTTCTTAATGTTTTTATGCTTTCTTCTGCTAAATTTTGTAACCATAATTTTACCGTTCCTAAAAATGTTCTTTCTATATATCCTGGTACTTCTGACATTCCAATTTTATTATTTATTAGTTGTTTTGCTATATACATGCCTAGCACAACATCTAATTTCAGCATTTGGCAATAATTCAACAAGTGCAAAATGAAGATCCTGTCAAACAAAGAACATTTGACATACAACAATGTTAAATATCAATTACTCGAGAAATTAAAGAATTAATTTAACAAATAATATAGTAATACCTTCTGCATATCATACATCACTGTTAGTCACTCACCTTCTGTAAGCTCCAGATCATGTTTGATGCACTTGAGAAATCAAGACCATGTATCCTTGGTTTCTTTATCAACTATTGCCCATGATATAGGGTACATCTGATTATTTCCATCTTCAGAAATGCAAGATAACAGTTCACCTTTACATACACTTTTGAGAAATGAACCATCTAAACCAATAATCCTTCTACACCCTTCTTTCCATCCATTTTTTAAGGAACCAAGACAAATATAGATGCTCATAAACACCTTTTTTTTCTGAAATTGTGTTCTTGGATGTCCTAATAGATACGGTAGTTCCAGAATTTGTGGTCTTTAATTCCTCAGCATGATCATACAACCTGGCAAACTCCTCTCTGAAATCTCCCAAATGTTCATTCATAACTCTCAGTTTTGCCTTTCTACAGCTTGTCTTACTAACATACAAATCATACTGCTTTTGTATCAAAGACTGAATCTGATGTAGTTTGATGGTAGGCTCACTCATAATTCTCTCCTTCTAATGTTTACTAATTCAAATAGGGGTACACAGTTTGTTTCTTGTTCTTTTAAAACACTTGTGGACAGGAAAATATGTTTTAACAGTGAAGTTTCCAGTGTTACCATCAATACTTCCAAGAATATGCCAGGACAATACTTTTTCTTACACTTTGCCCTTATACTTTCCTTCTCATTAGGTTTCAACTTAATATTCACACTCTTCTTAATAGAGTAAGTTTGCAGTGCCTCCCTGAACTCAATATGATTTAAAAAAAACATATACAATTGAAATAAAACCTTTTTA
Source organism: Solanum verrucosum (assembly GCF_900185275.1). Taxonomy (NCBI): domain Eukaryota; kingdom Viridiplantae; phylum Streptophyta; class Magnoliopsida; order Solanales; family Solanaceae; genus Solanum; species Solanum verrucosum. Next base: position 49,861 of record NW_026020583.1, read on the forward strand.
GCAATTGGATCAAAGTAGATCTTTGTAGTTTCCTTCCTAGGTACTGGATCTACCACTTCATCATTCTTAACATGATCCCCTTCAGCTTCACTAATGTCACTATTAGGATCTGAGCTATCAAAATAAGGGTCATCACCACCCAAATTGCCTTCAAATCTCCCCCTCTTCTCTTTATAAATGTCTTCAAAATCAGTATCTATACATACAGGACCAGATGGTATCTCATCTGGATTTACTCTATCAGCCTTATCTTTAACTTGTTCTTGAATGTTAGACTGCCTAGCTTGAAGTAACTCCTCATCCAAATTACTCAAATCATCAATATTTTCATCAACATCATAGAGGGAGTCAGAATCAGAATGTTCTTCAACTCTAGGGGCTTGTTCTTCAACTCTAGGGGACTGTTCTTCAACTATAGGGGACTGATTTTGGTTTAAATGCTTATTTTTATTTTCATCAAATGGTTGAGAAGAAGACACATCAGCCCTATCTATTTGTGGAGAGAATGACAGATCAACACTATCTATTTGTGGGGAGGATGACAGATTAGCCCTATTTTTGTGTCGGGAAGAGGACACATCAACCTTATCTTTTTGTGGAGAGGAGGACACATCAACATTAGTGCTAGGCAATATAAGTATCTCCTCAACAACTAAATATATACTAATGGGATATACAACATCAGCCCTATCTATTTGTGGGGAGGATGACAGATCAACCCTATCTATTTGTGGGGAGGATGACAGATTAGCCCTAATTTTGTGTGGGGAGGAGGACACATCAACATTATCTTTTTGTGGAGAGGAGGACACATCAACATTAGTGCTAGGCAATATAAGTATCTCCTTAACAACTAAAGATATACTAATGGGATATACAACATATACATAAACAAAATTAGCACCCTTCAAACCATTAAGAAAGTTTAAAACGTCAAAATCAGTATTTAACATGTAATAACCACCCTTCTTGTTGACTCTACATCCAAATGCTCAACATTTTCAACACTCAATTTCAGTGTTATTTTATGAAACAACATAATATGCAACTCATCTACATCTATATAATCTTTTCAAGACTAGTGATTCCATTGGCATACCTTACAGTAGAATCTAGTGAAATTGAAGTGTCACTATAGTTAAAGCCATTAACTTATCATGCATGTAAAGTCAAAAGAAAAACAACTATCGTTAAAGCCATTAACTTACCAAGCCTGTAAGTTAAAATAACAAAAAGACCTATTTTTTTAAAGGAGACAAGGTGTCAAGAATCTTATACACCTATGATATGTAACAATGGACCACTAACACTATCAATACCCAAGACAATTGACGAGAAAAAAATTATTAATTTTAGTCGAAACTGAGAATTACGAATAAACTCTAGAATCTAGTCGAATTCACGAAATATGCCATTGAAGTCACTCGAAGTCATTCATCCACTACGAAAGCATAGTACACTAACAATAGACACAAACCAAAGTAGAATCTCCAAAATATTTTAGAAAATTGAATGACAATGACCCTAAAGTCAAATAGATACGCACGAAGAAAATGAAAAAAAATCAGAATTAACACAAAAGACAAGAACTTACAATGAAAATCTCAGTGGAACTGAGCTTCAACTAAGCTTCAATTGTGCTTCAACTTAGCAAAATCATAGAGAAATCGCGGAGAGGAGAAGGGGAAAAGTCGTGATGGTTTTGGAATTGCCTTTGGAATACAATGACGACTATTCTTACTTCATATGTGTGATAGGCTAAGTGGAATATAATATTCATACGTGGATTGAAATTTTTTCTTTTTGGTCAACGTGTACGAGTTTGTGCAACACGCACCATACCACATCAAAAAGTGTGTTTAAAATGTTGTGTTTGGATGGGTTCATGAGTTCAGATGACAAATGGATAAGTAGAAGAGTCCAGAATACAAACAGATACAAGTATAAGAGTCTACCAGACCATTTCATCAATCTTATATGCCAGATCAATTAATCATAGCCTGCTTGAAGAAAGTCTTTATTATGCTATGTTATCATCTGCATGTTCAAATGTTGAAACGGTAAAAAAATTATCATAGTTATGATAAAGAGTATCAAAGTAGAAAGGAGAATCGAAGAAGTATTAAAGAAACAAAAGAAAGAACACTCACAGTGATGGTAAAGCACGCAGGAGCTTAGAGAAGATCGACACTAGCTCTGGCCGGAGACAATCGAAAGAAGAAGCGCACCTCCCTTCTCAAAATTTAGCTTCTATCACTGCATATGTTTGGTCTCCTTCTTGAGAGAAAAAGTTTTCTTTTTTTTCTTTTTAATATTATTTTAATAGCTTCCTTTTTATCCAGACTCATTTGATGGTTTGTCCAAAGTTATATTTCATTTTTTAACTTATTCAATAAAATTGGCCCATGGCCATAGTTTAATTTTTGAAAAAAAATAAATATTGAAATGAGTGTACATGAGTCTTACCATCTATAGACAATGATGAAGGGACGCGTATCAATATACGGATACCTAGGAAGTTGTATTTTTTTATTACTTCATTTACCTCTTTCCATATTAGTTTACTATTTTATTACCTCCGTCTATTTTTAATTGTCATAATTTTTTCATTTAGAGTCAAACGATAATAACTTTGACAAACATTTTATGAATGTATTTTTAGCATATTGATATGCAAAAAAATGAAATTTATAATACTTTTAGTATAGTTTTTTATTATCTAATTTTTTTTTGTTTAAAATATCGAATTAATGTAATCTAATTCAATTTTTAAAATTAGTCAAATTGACTTTTGAAAAGCGCAACATAACAATTAAAAATGAATAGAGGAAGTAATAAATATAGTTATCCCATATTATTTGATTATCTTCCTAAATCACTGCTTCAACTGTCAACGGATAAAAAAAAATTAGTTTTCTATATATGAAATTTGACAAAGTGATTTATAGTACCTTTTAAGTAATTTTAAGAAAATATGTATTTCTCTTTTTTCCAATTTATTTATACACATAGAATTTTGAGAGTCAATCAAATATAACATAGTAAATTTTTTACATATTTAATTTGTGAATTATTGTAATTTATAATACTTTTAACTTTTTTTCTAGATCAAATATGTTGCTTTCTTACGAGTGTCCTAATTAATGTTATGCAAAATAAACTTTCAATATTCAATTTAGTTCTTTAAATAGTTCAAATTATTTATTATTGTAATTTATAGTACTTCATATTATTTTTCAAACAATATATGTTAATTTATCTATCACAATTTATATAGAGTTAATAGAGTTTTTATATGTCTTAAATTTTTTTCTTTATGACAACTTATTATTTTTACGTGATTTTCAATTAATTAAAATAATAATAATAATTTAATTTAGAAAAATACATAAATACCCTAGAAGCATACACATTGACCAACAAGTATCACCTTCAACACTTTTATATATAATATTATCTTTTAAAAATATAATTGACTAATAATAACATTAATTTAATGAAATAAAATAAATATAACTAATGAATTCTGATATTTATTTGAATAAACTATTAACAAGTTAATAATAGATTTTTTAAAAAATTATATTTTAAAATATTGGCGCAACGCGCTGATACGCATACTAGTTTAACAATACCACAATAAAAACTAACAAGTTTTGTGTAATGCAGAGTTCTCCATACTTAGTGATACACAATACTGTGTTAGACTAACACATTACCCATTTTCAGTTAGCATTTCTAAGTGTTACAGTTCATCCATCTCAGGCTACAATCTGATATCATAAAACAAGACTGCCTACCAGCACTGAGGTTAAGGGAACTGTTAAGTTGTCATCGAGTTCACTGCTTAGAGGATGGGATTCAACCAGTGCTGCAGCAAGAGACATAAACAAGAACCCTAAGACCGTCTTGGAGCTCACCTGAATATACCCCAACAAGGAGAAATAGAGCAAGAATCTGTAGCAAAACCATAGAGACCAGTAAGAAATATGCAGTATTTAAGCAAAACATGATAACAATGAAAGCTTTCAATTACCCAAGGGATGCTAAGAAACCAGCAGCTGCCATTGCAATACTACCAGCAAATGATTTGTTTTTATTGTATGGGAGTTTCTGTTTTCCGAACCTCCTGCCAACAATGTCAGCAATACCTGGAGCACGAAAACAGTAACTTTTACTATTTCTTAGAACATCGTCAGTCAATCAGGGAGGTCAAGTAACCATGACAGACAGAAATTAAATTGCCTCAGCATAGCATACCATCACCAGCACAAAGGTTGCAAATTAGTCCAATTGAAATAGGAGAATATCTCCAATATATAGCACAAGCATAAGTGATTGAAAAGGCATAGTACAATGGTCCCTTGAGAAGCTCCCTAATGTAAGAGGCATGCCAAACACAATGTAAGTTGCCAATTAAATTGCTTAACAAAGAATAAGAGGTCATTGAAGGACAATAAGAAGTAATCCTTAGCTTAATTAGGACTACAAAAAAAGGATTGGGGTTGGCCCGGCAATTATGCTTTACCAATTTTGGCACAGCTGCCTGTTTTCAGAAACTTTTCTCCCGCATCATTTTGTTATGATATAGGAGAAATAGTAGGACTTATAAGAATAAATAGTGTTATCATGTTCAAGTGTTCACAGATGTTGGCAGCATCATATTACGCACAGATTGCAGCTTTAGTAAAATTAACAAATAGCCTGTTGCCAACTTACCATTAGAGGAATGAAGATATGGATGCACATAAATAAATATGGTTTGCAACCTCCTCCTCAAGGGAACCAGTTTTTGGTTGTGACGTCTCGCTATTTTCAGTAATAGTTAAGTTCTATAACAAGAGATGGTTTAATGAAATTGTTCAAGTAAAAGCTAAAAATATTCTTCTGATTACTAAACCTGTGGTCTCCAAATCGGCTCATAGACTTGACAGTTGCATCATCTTTCCATATTCCTAATCCCAAAAGAAGCATTTTTATTATGTTAAGACCGGGAATAAAAGCTGCTAGAATTGCTCCTTGTTGACCAGAACTGGAAAAACAAAACACCGCCTCACTCACCAGGTATATTAGGAATTGAATGAATGAAAGGCTTCATGGTTAGGTTGAAAAGCATTACCTGAACATTGGCCAGCAGAGCATGAAGACTAGCCCAATGCTAATATGAACAAGCTTTCTGTTCGTTTTCTGGGTAATACAAAAATTGTAGAATTCAGAAAATACAGTACAAAGGCCATATCGGGACATCATTAAGCAGAAAAGGTAAGGATATCACTTCCAAAAGATGAGCGAATCCAGCAATATGCTTAAGGTGGGCTAAGGTCATAAATTTAGTTATAACTTATAACATCCTCTTCAATGGATTTGATAAACCTTACTTGTTTAAGTATATAGTAATTACAGATTACAGCTCAATACTAAAATCATACAACCTTGGAATAATTTCTCGATTTTCAGTATAATTTCTGAATTACGTAAGGAAAAATACATGAATATGGTCCACACCTTATAATATGGCATCTATATAACAGTAAATGCACTCAAGATTAGCAGTGTTTGCCAATATAAACACTGCCTGTGTTACAGTAATTTGGAATTCAAAAGTTAGTTGACAAAGTTAGTTAAACACTGTTAAGCTACAATAATCAGTGTAGTGGTAGTTAGTTAGATGTTAGTTGTAATTGATTTGTGTTAGATGGAATAAGTCAAGTTCTTTATAAATGGACATTGTAATCATCAGTTACATTCATATATGGAAAATAAAAAATTCTCTTTCTCTTTCTAATCTCTCTCTTTCTATTCTTCTTCTTCTTCTTCATTACTAACTGTTTTCTCGAGAGATCCTGAAGCAGTGCTTCGATCCTCGAATTCATTGTGAATTCCTGCAATCGAGTAACATTGGTATCAGAGCTACTCTATCCTTGGATTTTAATGGTGAAAGGAACAAAATCTGCTGATAATTCTCCAACATAAATGGGGGAATTGAAGGAAATGATGCAGAATTTGGCAGAAAAAATAGGAACGTTGGCAGGGGAAGTTACAAACCTGAAGAGATTGGATCAGGTGGTCATGGAATTGAAGGAATAGTTGGTCACTAATCGAGAATCTGGGAGGGATAAAACTCCTATAGAAGATGGTCCTTCGACTGCAAAACATTCTGATGAGAGAATTCACCACTATGAAGGGAGAAGTCACAGACCCAAGAGTCCTACCAGTTACAACACCCATCATTCAAACTTCTCAAGATGGTCCCGAATGGAATTCCTCAGGTTTGCAGGGGAAGATCTGAGATCGTGGTTGTTCAAGATTGAACAATTTTTCTCCATGGAGAATGTAGCTGCAGCTGAAAAGGTAACAGTAGCTGCAATGCAACTGGAAGGAGAAGCCATCCAATGGCATCTTTCTTTCATGAGATACAGACAGTATTTACAACCAGCTACTTGGAATGAGTATGTGATGGCTATGGTGGAGAGATTTGGAACAAATTTTGATGATCCCATGGAGGAAATCAAGAAGATCAAACAAGTGGGGAGTGTTAAGGAATATCAATCAGTGTTTGAAAGACATCTCATTAGGGTGAATTTGTCACAAGAGAATGCAATCAGTTGCTTTATTGGAGGGTTAAAACATAAGCTGAACATTGCTGTGAAGATCACCAATCCGATTTCTTTATCACAGGTATACAGGACTGCAAGAATGCAAGAAGCATACTTAACGGTTGTGAGACAGCCAATATCTAATCAGTCTCAAATGGGTGCAAAAAGATTCATGGACCAAAGGATTAGTAACAATAAGCCTCTGTTATCTACACCTGGTACAAATACTTCTAGTTTTTCTAAGGCAGTAAATAGAAGAACTTTGATCATAGAGGAGATGAATGAAAAAAGGGCAAAGGGGTTATGTTACTTGTGCAATGAAAAGTACATGCCTAGGCATAAGGGTAAGAATTCCAAGCAGTTGTATTTGTTGGAAGTGGAAGAATTAGAAGAAGGGCAGGATTAAATGCAGGAACAAGGTGGAGAATTACAAGAGGAACAAAATGAACAATTAGAGTTGGGACCACCTGTGGAACACATGGAAATTTCTATGCATGCGTTAAATGGGTCTTTGGGATTTAGAACCTTGAAGATGACTGGTTATCACTCAAAAATGGCATTACACATATTAATTGATACAAGAAGTTCTCATAACTTCATTGATCCTGACCTGGTCAAGCAATTGGGGTGTGAAGTGAAGTCTATTAAACCTGAGATGGTAGCCGCAGCAAATGGTAGCATGTGGGTGGACAAGATGACGTCTGTGACTTGGTTACTACAAGGAGCGGAGTTTTCTGCTGATTTTCTATTATTACCTTTAGGTTCTTGTGGAGTTGTGCTGGGGTCCAATGGCTATTAACGTTGGGTGATATCAAGTTGAATTTCAGAAATTTAACAATGGAGTTTTGGTACAAGAGAAGGAAGCATTTACTCAGAGGGTCTGGCAATCAAGTGTTAACTCCTAGTGCTGGGAAACTGACCAAACACTTCAAAAATCAGTCTCAGCTTTGTATGATTCAAGTAATTCCTCAGGGAAGTGATGAAGACAAGTGGCATCCATTAGAAGTAGCAGCTGATAAAGATCTTGAAGAAGACCCTGCACTACTAGAGGTATTGTCAGAATTTTTGCATTATTTGAAGAACCTGTTGGTTTACCACCTTTTAGAGGTGTATTTGATCATAGGATTGTGTTGTATTCTGGAGCTGAACCTGTGAATAAGAGACCTTATAGATATCCTTCAGTGAAAAAGGATATTATTGAGGGTCTTGTACAACAAATGTTGGATCAAGGGATCATTCAACCTAGTTGCAATCCTTTTGCATCACCAGTGGTATTAGTAGGCAAAAAGGATGGCACCTGGAGACTATGTGTAGACTATAGAGACTTGAATAAGTTTACTATAAAGAACAAGTTTCCAATCCCTATTGTAGAAGATCTATTGGATGAACTAGGAGGATCCAAAATATTTTCTAAAATAGACTTAAGGTCTGGATACCATCAACTAATAATGGCAAAGGAGGATGTGCCTAAGACTGCTTTTAGAACACACTCGGGACATTTTGAATACTTAGTCATGCCTTTTGGTTTATCAAATGCCCAGCTACATTTCAAGGTTTGATGAACACTGTGTTCCAGAATTTTCTAAGGAAGCATGTCTTGGTGTTTTTTGATGAGATACTAATATATAGTAGAACTATGGAGGAACACATATTACATCTGAGGTCTGTTTTTTTGAAAATGGTGGAGCATCAACTATTTGCCAAGAAAAGCAAATGTTTCTTTGGTGTCCATAGAATTGAATACCTTGGTCACTTTATCACATCAAAAGGTGTTTCTACCGATCCTCAAAAGATCCAAGCTGTGAGGGATTGGCCTGCCCCAACTACTCTTAAGCAATTAAGGGGTTTTTTAGGTTTGGCTGGTTATTACAGAAGATTTACACAGGGATTTGGAGTTATTTGTAAACCTCTTACTAATCTAACTAAGAAAGATAAATTCAAATGGCACCACACAGCTCAGGAGGCATTTTTGCAATTAAAGGAAGTTTTGACTCAATCTCCTGTATTAGCTCTACCTGATGCCAACAAAACTTTCATTGTTGAAACTGATGCTAGTGGTTATGGAATTGGTGTTGTTCTTATGCAAGAGGGACATCCTATAGCCTTTATTAGCAAGGCATTATCTCCAAGCCATGCTGCTATGTCAGTTTATGATAGAGAGTTATTGGCCATTATCCAAGCTGTTACTAAGTGGTCTCAGTACTTGTTAGGTCAGAGGTTTATTATAAGGACTGATCAAAGAGCTTTGAAGTACCTTATGGAACAGAAGTTGCACACAAACTCACAGTTATTGTGGTTAACAAAGTTGATGCCATTTGACTATTCTATTGAGTACAAAAAAGGAGTTGAGAACAAAGTCGATGATGCACTGTCGAGAGGTACCGAGGCTGAGTTACTTGCTTTGGTGATTTCCCCAACCAACACTGATCTCTTTCAAGCTATTGTGGATAGTTGGCACTCCGACCCAGAGCTTACACAGTTGATTGTAGATTTACAAGTTAATCATGACTCTCATAGGCAGTTTACTTGGTTGCAAGGCCAATTAAGAAGGAAAGGAAAACTAGTGATTGGCAAGGTGCAGAGTTTAAGGAATGACATTATGTCCCTATGGCATGCTGGCCCTCTAGGAGGTCATTCAGGTGTAGAAGCTACCCTCAAGAGATTGTTGACACTATTTTATTGGAAGAACATGAGAACAGAAGTGAAGGATTTCATTCAAAGGTGTGATGTTTGTCAGAAGAACAAATCTGATTTAGCTGCTTACCCTGGGTTGTTACAACCATTACCTATTCCTGAAGTGGTGTGGTCTCAAATTAGTATGGACTTCATTGATGGTCTTCCCAAGTCTCATGGTTGTGAGGTGATTCTGGTGGTCGTCGACAAACTCAGCAAATATGGTAATTTCCTCCCACTGAAACATCCCTATACTGCTCAATCAGTTGCCCAGGTGTTTTTGGATACTATTGTGAAATTACATGGCTTACCTGATGCTATAACCAGTGATAGAGATGATGTGTTCCTGAGCTCTTTTTGGCAGGAGCTATTTACTCTTCAACGGGTATTGTTGCATACATCTACAGCTTATCATCCTCAGTCTGATGGACAAACAGAAGTGCTGAATAGATGCCTTGAAACGTACTTAAGATGCTACTACAGTGATGATGCTTCCAATTGGTTGGCTTGTTTGCCTATGGCTGAGTATTGGTATAATACTTGCTTCCATTCAGCCATACAAACCACACCATATGAAGTCTTATATGGCTGGCCGCCTCCTCTACATCTCCCTTACTTACCTAGTGAATCAGCTTCTGCCGAAGTTGACACTACCTTGGTGAACAGAGAACTTAAGTTGCAACTCCTTAAGCATCATTTGCATAGAGCTCAACTCCGAATGAAGCAACAGGCAGATTCCCATAGAAGTGAGAGGCATTTGGCTGTAGGGGATTGGGTCTACTTTAGGGTGCATCCGTACAAACAAGCGACTATCTCTCATCACTCTTATCCTAAGCTTGCTGCTAAATACTATGGTCCCTTTCAGATCATTAAGAAGGTTGGCCATGTGGCCTACACTCTTTTGTTACCTAGTTCTGTCAAGATTCATCCAACTGTGCATGTCTCGTTGTTAAAAAAGTGTTATGAAGTGCCTTCCCACGTTTCTTATCCTCCGATTGTTGACCTAGCCAATCCAAATTGCCCTACTCCGGAGTCTGTTTTACATCGAAGAATGGTCAAGAAGGGCAACAAGGTTGTTGCTCAGTTATTGGTTAAATGGGTTGGTCTTCCCGCTGATGTAGCCACTTGGGAATTTGCTACCATCTTGAAGACAAGGTTTCCATCCTTTGATCCTTGAGGACAAGGATCTTTTGTATGGGGGAGTACTGTTACAGTAATTTGGAATTCAAAAGTTAGTTGACAAAGTTAGTTAAACACTGTTAAGCTACAATAATCAGTGTAGTGGTAGTTAGTTAGATGTTAGTTGTAACTGATTTGTGTTAGATGGAATAAGTCAGTCAAGTTCTTTATAAATAGACATTGTAATCATCAGTTACATTCATATATGGAATATACAGAATTCTCTTTCTCTTTCTAATCTCTCTCTTTCTATTCTTCTTCTTCTTCTTCATTACTAACTGTTTTCTCGAGAAATCCTGAAACAGTGCTTCGATCCTCGAATTCATTGTGAATTCCTGCAATCGAGTAACAACCTGCCTTTGTTTTCTTATCTGGTACTCAATATACACCACAAATGAAAATTTTGCATATTTTGCAACATCAGATTCAGAAAAGCTTATTGCACACAACGGTGTGGACAAGTGGTCAATGAAGTGAGTGCACGCCTTGAAAACTAGGGTTCACATAGTAGAGACAAAAAAACACTAGGTGATTTCATTCCACTGGCTGGAACCTTGGTGGGCAGAGTTATTAATCACCAGTGCAAGTGGGAGATAACAGGTACTAATGAAATAGCTGAGATGTGCCCAAGTTGTCCCAAACACCACCATCATCCATAAGAAAAAAATCGAAGAAATTCATTTCATTATTAAACTTAGCACATGGAGATTAGCATTCATATTTAGGATTTATCAGAACCTTAACTGCAATTCAATGAATCCCCGATACTTAAATAAGCAGACAGTTCCTAGCACCCAATACTTCTATTCTAAGCTTCCTCAAGTTAGAACAGAGTTACAATTGACTCTGTCAAAGATGGCCATTCATGTTATGAAGTCAGTTCCATCATGCGTTACACATTGATATACTCTCACCAAGTCGAACACCATTATGATGCTGAAACAAGTCAAGGGAACAAAATGATAGCACCAGTTAGCATCATAAGCAATTTAAAATGCTGGTCTAGAGTTTTGTTTAGCAAACTTCTATCACCCACTAGTTACAACATTAATTGTGAGAAACATGAAAAATCACACGCATTTGCAGACTTGAGGAACTTGGCATGACAAATTAAACCATTGAATTTCTTTGTCCAATAGGTGAACTCTCATGCCAGAGGCCAAAAGTTGAAGAGGAATGGAAGACCCTGACTTCAACAACAACATACCCGCTATAATCCCACAAGTGGGGTCAGGGAGGATAGAACGTATGCAGACCTTACCCCTATCTCATGGAGGTAGAGAGATTGTTTCCGAAATACCCTCGGCTCAAGTAACACATATTAAAGCAGTTTGAAAAGGAAAATATAAAAGTAAGGAGGACATATGAAATGATAGGCGAAACATGACATAACATTAAGAAAACAAGGAAGAGTTAACAACAATCAAATAATTCAATAACGCACAAGAAACAACAATATTAATCAAGGACTTGATAGATTAATATTCAACTAAGAGTGTTTTTCATAGAAATACAACAGAAAAGCAAAAAAGGTGCTCAAGCCAAGCAGAGATTCAACATAAGCTCACACGAAATTGCTCTAACAGTTTAACTTAGAACACGCGAGACAGTATTTTTGGAGCTGTTTTGGACCAGCTGACTGCCTCTGCCATTTTTCCTTTAGTCATACTTACCATTTATATAAAGCTTGAAACTTTTTTTCGAAATTTACCTCTTTGCATCATTACATCAGAGGAGAATAATGCCTAAAAAAAACCTAGCATCTAAGATGTGAGCAAGAAATCAAAGAAAATAAGTTGTCTTTGTTGCTTCGTCGTGGTTTAAATGGTATGCTATTTTGAATTTAACCATAAACAAAGATATTCGAAAACTAGTGCGTTTACAACTAAATAGTAAAGATTGAGAGAAACAAATTTCAGTTCGGCTTAAAAGTAAAGAAAGATAAAAAGCATGAAAGACCTGATCGAAAACCCCTCTCTTGGCTGTTTCTTCCCACAATCGAAGCATGGAAAAGGCAATACCACCGGAAAATGCAGTGGCGATTAAATCTCCGATGAGTGGATTTTCTGAAAACATTGCAAAATGTACCGCCACTTTAGTCCTGTGTAATCTTCTGGTTTTAAGCTTCTGGAATCCCAAATTGAACCCTTTCTTGGTAGAGAACAGACGATAGGGATCTGAGTTTGACTTAAACAGAGGAAGAGGGAAGACAGAAGAAGCAAAGAGAGCCATATACTGTTAGTTGAGTATTTCACCAGCTTTCAATGTGCCCATTACCTATCTGTATCTCTGCGTACCTCACACCTACACTAATTTATGTCCTATAATAAACAGCACAAAATGAAATCAATATTTATACAAAGCCAAATATATTCCACAATTAGAAATGCTATATCAATTTATCCCACTATAACTAATTTTAACATAATTTTAATTATTTCCATTACTTAATCGCAATAGATATTTTTATTATCTTTTGAATTGGGTTTTGTAACAACTGAATTTAATTTATATATCATGGGAAATTTTGTATTCTTTTATCTTTTTATATCACAAACACTTCAATACTGTACTAACCCATCTTGTTATTTTATTCTGCTTCCTACTAATTTGCTTTGTTGACATACACAAGTGAAGGTCTTTATAATGAATTACATGTCATTGGGTTCGTTGTTCTGAGATAGGATTTCATGGCCATATGACATTTCGTTGGCCTTTAGAGGTTGAAAGTTCAATTTTGCCAATAAGGTTGTTCAGCCCTCAAATTCTCAATATTCCTGACCGCACTAGCTAACGTACAAATAAAGGAAAGAGTGTTCAAATTCGGTCATGGGTAAGTAAATTATGTAAATTATTGAGCATTTGGGTCAAGTATATATCTATCTATATTCTATATTACCTTAAAAGCATGAACTCCTAACTTGAATGTTAAATTACTATAATATCCCTAACTTAAGTTGTGACTTTTTCAATCAGTTGTGACTTTTTCGATTAGTTGTGACTTTTCCGATAAGTTGTGACTTTTTTCAAAGGTTTGTGATTTTTCGAAGAGTTGTGAACTTTTCAAAGAGTTGTGACTTTTTCAATAAGTTGTAACTTTTTCGATCAGTTGTGACTTTTACGATAAGTTCTGACTATTCTCAAAGGGTTGTGATTTTTTGATGAGTTGTGACTTTTGCAATGAGTTGTGACTTTTTTAATAAGTTGTGAATTTTCCAAAGGGTTGTGACTTCTCGGAAAGGGTATGACTTTTTAGATAAGACACATAAAAAACACTTGTTCGTACTACCCTATGTTGACTATAAATAGAGGGGATTCCTCTCATTTTTCAACCGCATTATTTTTTAATCTTCTACTTTTCTTCTTCTTGCATTTAAATTTTTTTGTGTATTTGTTATGGTTGAGTGAGTTCGAAGTTTAGCGGAATATGAGGTACCACTATTCTGATGAAGTAAATCGTCTATCCTAAGAGGGTATATTCCATAACCTCGAGTACTTGATAAAAATAATTTTGATGATATAATATTAATTTTTTGCTTAATATATTAATTAGTATGTAATGCTCTAATATATGAAGTTAACATGATGTAGTCTAAATTTATTTGTTTTTGTTAACAATTTATCTTGTGATGTAGATATATGCTTCTAAATATCGTTTTACAAAATTTAGAGAATTGTCATGATTTGGTTTTTTGATGCTCAAGACAAAAGAATGACTTTATTTATCAATGCTACTTATGTGATTTAGATTGTCAGGAAGTTTGCTTCAAAATAGGTATTACGATATGAACAATAGACCTTTTGTTTTACTTATTTACTATTTTTCCTTTGCCGAATCAGGTTGAATAAATTGAAAATCATTTAAAGTATATGAACTTATATTTGTTGGGTGTAAGATGAACAGTTGATTATATATATGATTTCACAGATACAATATACCCTTTTAATTTTTATTTTTATTTTTCTGGTAAAAAAAAAAGGAAACCTTTCTCTGCTATCGTAGTTGTTCTCTTCACATGTTCATATGACATCTAAATAGTTTAACGTGGAATACACGTGCAAAGCAAATCTGGTTAGATGACAAGAAAATACACAGCAAATATCATTTATAAGGTAATATTAGTGAGATACGATAAATTACATGATTGAACCTCAACAAATTGAAACAAATATATACATTGTTGCATTTAACTAATAAAATCTTTCATTGACCATCTTCATAGGTTCGTGTGAATAAGAGACACGTATGACGATCTACATTGTACATTCACAAAAAAATCTGCAATAGTATTTTGTGCTAAACTTATTATTCAAATCTTCACTAAAATAAGCAATACTATTTACTATAACGTATATTTTCTGAATTGGTAATCACGTGCAACACACGTGTCAAAAAACTAGTATATATATATGGCCCAAAAGTATGATGCAAGCATATATGCAAACTTGAAGTATAAATGGAAGATGTATACATACAATTTCTAATAGTTCGGGATATATTTGACTTTTTCCCATTCCCTAAATAGTCACTCAATTTTTGACAAATGTCTATTAACATTGCTTTCCATTCACTTAGAATAAGAACATCACTTATGTTATGACTCTCGTGGTCATTTCATGCTTTTGCATTTCTTTATTATTTTTCTCTTCCCCGTAGCTTTTGTGTTGTATTTGTGACTTGCCAGGGTGGACGTCTGCTTTTCGAGGTGATCGGGACAGTTTTGGATGGTTTTCCTCTTTTTGAGCTCTTATGTTGAAAGGGTTGACTTTGGTCAATATTTTTGCTGATGGGCTCAAATGAAATTCTCGTCAGTGTCATTAGCTCTAGAACATTGAATTATTGTGTAGTAGGACCTTTGGTTTGAGTCTTGTAGTTATTGGTTTGGTTTTGGAACAATTAGTTGTTTTGATTATAGTGTTGACTTCTGCCAACATTTCGTTGAGACGACCTCCGTTGGTTTTTTTTTCACTCCACTCAGTACGAAATATCTTTTTTATTAGATAGTGCAATTGGGCCAACCGTTCCTGTTTTAGCCCACTAAGTTGTAATACCTCAGAAATTTAGAAAAGGAAAGAGTGCCAAAAGATTGGATGCTAGTTCAGTCTACGAGACTAGTCTATGGTTTGTAGAATGTTCTACTGATCATAAACCAATCTCCAAGGATGTGAATAAATAATTTTGTAAATCAAATCCCAGTATCTCATTCTATGATGGACCAGGATGGTCTATCGAATGGACTACTGATCGTAGGAAGGTCCCGTAGAAAAGTTCTAAACTTCGTGAAATTTTGGGGTTAAAGTTGAGTTCTACGATTCGGGTATACAGACCATAGGAAGTCCTACGGGCCGTAGAAAGGTGTTGTCGAAAGTTGGTTGATTTTAAGGTTCTATTACTTTAGTCTATGGCTGACCAGTACGGTCAGTAGAAATTCCTACAGACCATAGGTCGGTTTCGTAGACTAGGTCCCGATAGTTATTTTTAAAGGGTATTTGAGTTTTTTCCTATGAACCTAATTCCTATACAATGTCATTTTACCTATAAAAATGACTCTATTACTGATTTTACTCCTAAAATCTACATATTCTCCTTCATTCCCCCAAATCCTAAAATTTCCTCTCAAGGGTTTGCTCTCCTAGAGGTTCTTTAAGTTCAATTATCCATTCTTCCTCAATTACTTAGGGCTTCAAGATCAATGTAAGTAGAGAGTTCATCAATGGGTTCCATTCACCTATTGATTCCTAAAGATTCTCAAATTCTGCAATTCAATTTTACAAAATTGGTTAAGTTTTCATTCAATTCCTCTTGGGTTCTCTTTGTATGGATTCAATTGTTCAATTTTGATCATATAATAATTTTTTTACTTAATTACTTTCTTTCCAATCAAATTCATATAAACCACTGCATTGATAATGATTTTTGACTATGAATACTAATTTGCATGAATTTGAAGAAAAGCTACGAATCAATAAATGACGTTTTCATGAACTTATGCATGATCTATGAAAAAAAGAATTGTTTATGATCTAGGTTGCTTTAAGATAAGTATCGATTAATTGTTAAAGGATTTTCTCACCTATGCATAAATTGTGAAAGATTTTCTCACATTAAGGGATCAGGGTTTGATGAAAGGTTTTCTCACTGATGCATGATTCGAGATTTAAGGAGCTATTGTATGATGTTTTATCTTGGATTAGTAACTTAATTGTGCTTTTCTATGGATAATTATTGTCACGATCCAAGATAGCCCCTAGGCGTAACATGACGTATAAGACCCCGAGAAGCCTCATACAAGCCACTGGCCATTCATCATACAAGATAATAGAACATAAGAGATTTAAACGACAGTTTCAACATATCAAAGTTTTATAGAGAAAAGCAGAAGACGAAACATCGTCTCAAAGCCATCTACTACATAAGATTGATCAGGGTGTAGCCTGTACATCAAGTTCAAAAAGTGAAAGTAAAGAAAAAAAAAGGAAATCAAGCTTGGTCCTCAGTTGATGAGGACTTACCAATCTTCAATCTTCTATATGAGATCCCTAGCCACGAAAGTGCAAATCAGTAAGGTCAGATCCTACATTTGGGGAAATGTAGGAAAAAGTATGCATTAGTACAAACATGTACCAAGTATGATAGCCATGCATAAAGAATTTAAAAACATGCTTAAAAAGAGAAATTTTCATGAGATGCAATAACCAAGCTAAAACGTGAGACAAGAGATTAAAACATGAATCATAAAACATGGTCAATGCAAATAAACGTCATTTTAAACACATGTGAGATACTTCTTGAAGTAGCCTTAGTTCATTATAGCTTACTTGTGGCTAGTAGCCTTAACTGACATATAAGACCATGTGAGCTATTAACACGGAATCAGGTATCTCCCACACCAAAAAGGGTTGTCACACTCCGAGAGCACCCCTTAGGCGTAACACGATGTACTTGACCCCAAAGGGGTCTTATACAAGCCCTTAGCATATTCGTCAACATTGAATAATGCGGAAATTTAAAACTTTTCAACATCAATGTCAAAATGTCTCATAATAGAAAATAGAAAGTAGGATGTCTAGACATCATCTCCATGAAACCATCTAAGTACACATAAGAATCTCAAATAGGGACCATAGCCCTTTACAATAGAATTGTCTCAAAATGACAAGTGCATAAGGATTCTAATAGTCTATTACAATATAAGGAATATAAGTGTCATAATGTGTGTCCTTGAAACTTGAGGACACACCAAAAAGTCTAGGAGAAGTCTAAATCCAAGCTTGAGTATCTTAGTAGCACAATCACTTCCCGGAACCTACACTTAGTAGAAAAAGGAAGAATTATGGGTTAGCACAATCAATTGTACTAAGTATGGAAGCCATGCAATTAAAACCATTTAAATTATGCAAAAAGGGACCTTTAGTTGAAAACATGCTATTTCAAGTTAGAAGCCATAATGCATATTCAAGGAACATTTAGCCAATCCACATTACAAGGTAAAAAGACATTCATGATCATAACAAGAAGCCATATAACGTATACCTTATATATTCGATTTCCATTTACATTATACCATCATAAGACAACACCTATCCCCCCCCCCCTTCAAGTTCACTTGTGCAATGTACATAAGCACCCTATCTCCCCCTTGGGAGAAAGCCTCAACGGACTTATCAAGAACCGACTGTTTCAAATCCATCAAAGTGGTATCTAGGGGTTGCTTGGACTTAACCTCAACCACAAGTGATGACTCGGAACAATGATGAAACATAAACCCACCCTTAGAGGAATCCCTTAGTTGGACACCTAACCGGGTCAACCTATGTACCTCCCAAACTAACTCTTTCTTCTCATCCTCTATGTGAGCAACACTACCTATGGACACTCTACTCAACGTATCCGCCAATACATTAGCCTTTTTGGGGTGGTATAAGACACTCATATCACAGTCCTTCAAAAGTTCCAACAACCTCCTTTGTCGGAGATTCAACTCTTTTTGGCTAAAAACATATTGAAGACTCTTGTGGTCGGTAAACACATCGACATGAACCCCATAGAGATAGTGTCTCCATATTTTTAGAGCAGAAACTACCGCCACAAGTTTGAGATCGTGGGTTGGATAGTTCTTTTCATGAATCTTTAATTGTCTAGAAGCATATGAGATTACTTTACCATGTTGCATAAGGACACACCCCAAACCTACTCTTGATGCATCACAATATACTACAAACCCTTCGGTACCCTCCGGTACCCTCCGGTAAGGTCAATACTGGAGCAGAGGTAAGCTTATCTTTCAACATTTGAAAATTCCTTTCACATGACTCTGACCATTCGAATTTAGCCTTTTTTTGGGTTAAGGCCGTTAATGGAGAAGCAATTAAGGAGAAACCCTCAACAAACCTTCTATAGTAACCGGCCAATCCCAAAAAGCTTCTAATGTTGGAAGGGCTTAAGGGTCTAGCCCATCTCTTAACTGTCTCCATTTTCTTTGGATCTACTTCAATTCCCTCACTTGACACTATATGACCGAGAAACGCAACCGATCTCAACCAAAATTCACATTTGCTAAACTTAGCATTCAACCGTTGGTCCTTGAGAACTTACAACACCATTCTCAAATGTTCTATGTGGTCATTCTCACTCTTAGAATATATCAAAATGTCATCAATGAAGACAATCACGAATGAGTCAAGATATTGTCTAAACACCCTATTCATAAGGTCTATGAATGCTGCCGGGGGATTTGTGAGACCAAAAGACATTACTAGGAACTTAAAATAACCATATCTTGTTCGGAATGCCGTTTTAGGAACATCAACACCTCGCATTCTAAGTTGGTGATAACCTGACCTTAAGGCGATCTTCTAAAAGTAGCTCGCCCTTTAGAGTTGGTCAAATAAATCATCAATCCTAGGGAGCGGGTACTTATTCTTTATAGTGACCTTGTTCAATTGTCGATAATCAATACACATCCTAAGCGACCCATCTTTCTTCTTCACAAACAAAACTGGTGCACCCCATGGTGATATGCTTGGTTGAATAAAACCTTTTATCTAGCAAATCTTTAAGTTGTGCCTTCAATTCCTTCAATTTGGCGGGGGCCATCTGTAAGGAGGAATTGAATAAAAGGATGACTTAGAAGCACTAGAAAAAGAATTGATAAAAGAAAAGAAGGGAATGCCTTGAGAATACCACATCTCAAGAGGAAAGAGTCACTGAGCCTTAATGACCATATCTTTACATTCAACCTCATTACAAGATTTAGAAAGACCTTTTTGATCTTGAGTAAGCTGGATCGAAAGTCAATTGGAAAATAAGGGCAAACCTATGGGTGAAAACATGCATTGTGTTCCTCTTTTTGAGTGTGAGCGTTGTATCTGATTCCTGATCTTAAATTGACTTATATCTGTGTGGGAATATGGAATCATTCCTTACGTGAGGGCATTTAGATACTTTTGTTGAGCTTGAACTTGCACAAGTAGCAAGTATTGTGAGCATGAGAATCTTTGGTAATGGTGTGTCACAATTTGAATCTTTGAGTACACAAGTGATCCTTGCATAAGTAAATTGGGTCTTGTTGTGTGAATTCATGATTTAGTCTTGTGTAGCACTGTTTGAGGCACCCTATTTGAACTACTGAACTTGAGTTTGCTTGACGACAAGCAAAAGTTTAAGTTAAGGGTGTTGATGAGTCCACAAATTGGACTCATTTAGGGCTTTTTTGTAATAGAAATAGTGTCCTTGAATGCTTGTTTTATCTCAATACCTGATTAAAATATTGAAGTTTTAGGTATTTGAAGTTTTACTGGAAGCATGGACACTTAGGCGCAAAACGGAGTAAAAAAGGCTGAAAAGAACAAGGAATGAAACTCTGCGAATCACCGAGTCCAACTGGCGAGTCGCCGAATTGACATGCACCGTCCTTTGTTCCAGTACGCGAAGCCTTGAAGGAAGTGGATCGAAAGGTGAGAAAATGAGTAGTCGACGAGTCGTCGATTAGTTCCGCGAAGCAGTACTGTAGCGTCCAATGATCCAGAATACGAGGATGCTGAAGGCAAGACACTGAAGGTGATGAACTGATTAAAGGGCGGATCACCGAGTTCATCGGCAATCTCGACTAATTTCGCCGAATGATCCCCCGCAACACAATTTGTGAAAACTATAAATACTAGTTAGAGTTGTAGTCTTAGTGTGGAACATTTTAGAGTAAAAATTATTATTAGTCTATAGTATTTTTCTGTATTTTTCTCTCAAGTTTGGAGAGGGTTTTGTGGAGACTTGAAGAAAGGAGTTCATCTTCCCGAAGTTGGAAATGGGTCTTCTTTATTCTTCTTCCGTAGCTTAATTCAAGGTTTAATTTCTTATACCCAATTGATTTCTTTATCATGTTAGGTATAATTTCTTATTTCTTGATGTGTGGCTAAAAAAAACTCCATTATTGGGGTGTGATTTAGCAAATATGGGTTGATATTCTTGTTGGGTCTTGCTTGTTGATAGGTTAACTGTATTTTAATGGTGATTTCATCTAGTGGTTATGGTTTAATCTAAAGGGTTTGTAGTTGCAAATACAAATCCACCCATGTGTTTTTGGCTTGCCCGAGAGGGTGTTGCGAAACCAAAATCACTAGACTGATGGCCTAAGGAGTGGGTTGACATGAGGTTCAGCCCGGGAGGGTGAGCCCTAGTCCCATATCATAACACTCAGCTCGAGAGAGTGAGTGGGTAAGGCATAGGCTGGTCTTTATGCAATAAATGGGTGTCCGAGAGGACCGCATTTGAAACGGGGTAAGTTGCCCGAGAGGGAACTTATTTCCATTTAAAACTTAGCCTAGTCACTATTGTCTTGCAAATTTCCTATTGAAAGCATGTACCCAACGATTTATCTCAACTTGTACTGCGGTCACATCCCAAGAACCTTCCTCATATTTGATTTTCTTGTTTATTTTGCTGTTTTATCACTTGTTACAAAACCCCTTTTGATAGTTGACACTTTTGCATCACCCCCTTTAATTTACAATGCATTTTATCGCAAATGTTTTTAGCTACGACTAATTCAAACGAAATTCTAATTGGCTACTATTCTCAAAACCGCTCCCTTGGGACATGACCCCAACCCTTGGTTGGGTTACTATATTATCGACGATCGTAGACACTCATACCGTAGGATAGTGTCGTTGGTCATGATAAGCATCAGGGAGCAGTCGGCGCATCGCCGAGAAGTTTCGCGAAGCAGTACCATGTTGCCCAATGACACAGAGTATGACGATGCTGAAGGATGGTGCAAGACGACAATGAACTACACCAAAGTACGAATTGCCGAGTTGATCGACAATTCTGACTAACGACATTGAATGATCCACTGCAGCATAAATTTGTGAAAACTTCGGAGCAGCTCACAATTTGCATAATATAGCTAAGGCTAATATCGCTGCAACAACTGAGGCAAACACAAATAATGAAAACCAGAGTCAGAATGACAACACTCCGAGCACTGATGCTAAGACAGATGGAGCAACTGCGTAGACAGGACCCCCTCTTTACCTACCTCTCAGTCTCTCTTTGTTTTAATTTTGGATATTATGTTATTTGCATTTGAGGACAATTGCTTTTTAATTGTGGTGGGGGTGAGGCTCACCTTTTTTGTGCTATTTGTGACTCGTGCTTTTATGTATGTATTTGGGATGTTCTATTTAAAATTGTGTTAATACTTCTTTTATGTGGATGTTTGAGCTTGTGGCTCCTTTTATTTTAAATTGCAAAATGATTTTGACCCTTCCAAATTTTTTTGAATTTTTCGTACATTTTCGCCACCCTTTATATGCTCGTGTTTTGAATGTGGCTGTTCCTTGACAAATTTGAGTCTCGGTTTCGATCAATACCAATGACTTGACTAGTGCTTACAATTGAACGAACATGAATGTACGGTTACAATGAGGCCAAATGAAGTTGCATAGACAATATGTGAACTCTTTGCACCTCGTTGTGATTAGCCATTTATCAAATCGATTCTCTTGTGATGACCGTTGCACACTATCGAAAGTGTGGAGTCTTTTTTGACTTAAGTGTGATGCCTTGTGAGATAAGCTTACATAGAACCATGCATGAGAATATTTAGAATTTGCCCTGTTGGTCCGGTTGACTAAGTAAGACTTTCTCTTGATATGATCTTAGACAACTTCGAAGAGTGTGAACCAATTTGACATATACCTTTTTTGTGACCTACCTTGTGAGCGTGTGATTCTCTCTTGAACACACTTTGAGCCTAACCCTTCTTTGAAAGAAACTTGATGAAAACTAGACCTTTCTTAATCCATTACCTATAATCCTCTTGAATTGTGGCTAATTGAATAGCCAACTTAGGCCAAAAGCCTATGTTGGCGGTGTGGTGAAAAAGAAAAGGGAAAGTCAAGAAGTGCAAGGAAAGTCTCTTTTAACCCATGGTGTTGAGAAAAATGGAACCCTTCTGTATATAAAAAAAAAGAGAAAGAGAAAAAGAGTAGAAAAGAAGATTAAAAAAAGAAGAGAAAGCTGTGGAATAAAGTACCAAAGAAATAGGGTTCTAAACAATCCATGGGAAGCGAATAATAGGATGATGTATGATTCACTAATGAAAATGATGAAGGAAAAAGAAAGGAAGTGTTGAGAGCACCACATTTCATGAGGATAAAAGTCACTGAGCCTAAATGAGCATACCTTTGCACTCAGCCCCGTTACAAGCCTTGTTAAGACCTTTGTGATCTTGAGAAAGTTGAAACAAATGTTGATTGGAAAATACGAGCAAACCTATGGGTGAAAGCATGCATTGTGTTCATCTTTGTGAGTGTCAGCGTTGTATCTGATTCCTGAACTTTAAATTGATTATACCTTTGCGTGCGAAAATGGAATCATCATTTGTGTGTGGGCATTCGAAGGCTTTTGTTGAGCTTGAACTTGCATTTGAAGCAAGTATTGCGAGCTTGAGAATCTTTGGAAATGGTGTGTCACAACTTGAATCTTTGAGTATACAATTGATCCTTGCATAAGTAAATTGAGTCTTGTTGTGTACATTCATAATTGAGTCTTGTGTAGCACTGTTTGAGACATCATTATTGAACTGCTAAACTTGAGTTTTACTTGAGGACAAGCAAAAGTTTAAGTTGGGGTGTTGATGAGTCCACAAATTGGACTCATTTAGGGCTATATTTTAATAGAAATTATGTCCTCAAATGCTTATTTTATCTCAATATCTGATGAAAACCATTAAGTTTCAGGTATTTGAAGTTTGAAGGAAAGCATGGACACTACGTTGCAAAAAGGAATGAAAAGGCTGATAAGAACGAAGAAATGAAGGCCTGAGGATCGCCGAGTCCACTTGGAGAGTCGCCGAAGGGTTTTACTTCACCTCTTGTTCTAGTGTGCTGAGCCCTGAGGAAAGGATCAAGTTGGCAGAAAAAGGGAGTAGTCGGTGCATCGCCGAGAAGTTTCGCGAAGCAGTACCATGTCGCCCAATGACCCAAAGCACGATGACACTGAAGGCTGGTGCAAGACAGCGATGAACTACACCAAAAGGCGAATCGTCAAGTTGATCGGTGATTCCGACTAACGACGCCGAATGATCCGCTGCAGCACAAATCAATGAAAACTATAAATACTAGTTAGAAGTGTAGTTTTAAGTGTGGAACAATTATTATAATTTTCATATAGAATAGTACTTTTTGATTTTTTTTCTCTAAGTTTGAGAGGGTTTTGAAGACTTGAAGATCGGGTTCCATCTTAAAGATTTGGATTTGGGTTTGTCCTCGAAGCTATGAGGACTCACCAAATCTTCAATTTCTTGCTCCTTAGAAACCCATCTTCCAAGAATAGAACTCAAATCTCCAAACCCTACACTTTGTAAAAATGTATAAGAATATGGGTTAGTACAAAAATGCATTAAGTATGTTAGCCATGCATAAAAACCTTTGAAAATATGCTAAAAAGAGACATTTTAGTTGAAACCATGCTATATGCCAATTTTGAACATCATCCTTGAAATAGTTGGAAAACATATCTCATAAAAAAATTCATGTATAGTTCATCATAGCATAAAGGATAACAACATAATCATAAGCATAACCTCTAACATGGACACAATATAAGCATAAATAAACATAAGACATAATTCAATACTTCAAGAAATATCAACTATAAGCATAAGAGACAATATCATAACAATAAGTAAAGTCTCCAGCATAAGCATCATATAAACATTGTCCAACTCCTAGTCATTCATATAATAATAGAACCATTCTCAACTAACCTCAAAGCATACTTGTGCAATGCATTGATGTCATCCCATAATACTATCCACGCTAAGCATAACCTTGAAGTCACCACATGCATACTTACCATTCATTTGGTCTCATTCTTACCTTACTTCATAACCAAGGGAATCTCTCACCTTTAGTCAATCATAACAGAACAAGAAACGCAACTATAACAACAATCCAAACTAAGCATACATCATAAGCATAATCCATAAGCCTATTAAACATATTATCATCATAACATAAAAGGAACCTACCATAAATACCCTCAAAGCATACTTGTGCAAATGAAACATCTATTTTGAGAATTCCCGAAAAAAGGTAGCAATCCTGGGTAGAAAAAAACTATAGGAAGGATGCTTGATTAAGATCCCATACTCTCATCCATACTAAGTAGGCTTCTTATGTACCCATAGGGCATAATTCCTATTCTATTTAATACTACTACTATACTGGGGACATAAGCCTTAACCGACATAGACCATGTGAGCTTAACATGGAATTCGGTGTCTACCCAACACCGAAAATGGGTATCCTATTTGCCTAAGGTAGAACTAAAATGTATTAGCTTGGAAATGAATCCAATGGATAAATAACCTACAGGGGCACGTAGTTATGAGATAAGGAGATTGCTACTATAAACCTAGACTCAACTAAGGTAAAAGGTTTCCATCTCATGAGATAACTACTTTGGGAACCCGGACTAAACTAGTGTAAAAGGAACCCAATTGGAAAGCCGGACTCAACTAGTGTAAAAGCTTCCATATCATATTCATATCCACTCGGTGCTACACATTAAGTCCCATTGAGTTCACATTAAGTCTTGACTTAAGTTCATATTTGTGGAAGAATGTCTTTACACTCAATCCAACATAACTCATACTATAGCTTATTAGATCATGCGTGAGCAACTATCACTATCCATGACCTATTTATGATGGCTCTAGACCCTTTGATTCAAGTAGGTGAGACTAGTATTCCAACCTTAGAATCACTATATGTGACAAACCTTACACATTATATCATATTCATGCATGAGTGTGTATATCAAATTAACCTTTCAACAACACTACCACTAGGTCATGAGCATATTCATTTTACTCTCAAAGTGTCTCTAAAGTATGTCCTAAACTTCATAAAACATGCATACTATCATATATTGCCCTTTCAAGAGTCAATGCTCTCATTAAATCATTAGATCTAGAATGACTACACTAGACATGGATACATTCAAAATTCAGGTAGTTCAATTTCTACATGAACAATAGTGCTTCCACAATAATACCATATACAATTCGACATACACAATAGCTTCTCGCTTAAGGCCTTAACATCCTTAGCTCATTCATCTTACCTTTTACCCGTAAAGCTCTAGAAGTCATTTTCATTCTACAAGCCTTACTCTCAAGAAATACCTCACATGATCATAATCTATACCCAATTCTCAAGGTAATCTACCCACATGCTTCATTCTTAACCAATTATAGTCATATAGCATCATATAAATTCCATCTCAATACTAATTCAACCATTATCAATCCTATAAGTCCTAATCTAATCAATTCATGTCTAGAAGCTTTACTTTTAAGCAATTCATATCTAGGTGCTCTAATCTCAAGCAATTCATAAAGAAGTTCATCAATCTTAGAAGGTCACATCTAAACCCTCAATTGCCTCTTCCATGGCATAAAACCAAAGTATATCAATTTCACCCTAAAAACATAAATTAATCAAAATACATGTATAATCATACTAAACTCATGTAATTACACCATAAACAACAATTATTCATTCAATTGGGTCAACATATAATGATACCCACACTTTAAGATCTACTTTAGGAAAATAGGGAAATTTATGGAATCTTGAAGAATTCATCTTAAAACAGTAAGTAATCATCAATTTGATCATAATATAATGAAATTAAACCATTAAAAACGTTTTAGAACTGAATAATGACTTGGAGTGAAAACCCTAGGTTTTAGAGAATTTTCTACTTTGAAATTGAGAGTTTAAGGACTTCATGGATGAATAGATAATCATGAATCAAAACTACCATACCTTAGATGAATATTCTTCACGAATTTGAGTGGAAAAGATGAGTTCTTGAGCCCTAGACCTTGACTTCTTCTTCTCCAATGGAGGTTCTTAGTGAGAGAAATATTTGGGGGTAAAGTTAGTTCTGATTTGGGGTCTTGGGAATTATGAAGCAAATAGGTTATTTAATGGTTTAAAAGTACTTATATTAGTGTATTAAAATGATATAAAACAAACCCACATTAAAATAATTAAACTAGGAATTACCTAAAATGAACTCACCTTGGCCGAACCTTGGAGGTAGATTGTAGGCCCCATCCACGACCCCCACCCATGGAGCATGTATGGAAGCACGGACCATGCTTGTCACTAATGGGTTGGGGTCTGCAGCCCCTCAACTTGGCTTTGATCCAAGAAGCACCACCAACGGAGTGTGGACCACTCTAAAGGGGGCAGGTCCCTCCGTGGGTCACTATTTTAAAGCAGTTTGGCAGTTTTGGGGTTACTCTTTAGGGTCCTCCTCAAGGACCCCTTGGTTGGTCCTTGGGGAGTCGTACCTTGATGTTTAACCCCTAAACCCCTTAACCTAAGTTTGGGAAACCATTTTACACCTATAAACCACACATCAAACTCTAAAACTTTAACGTAAGGCTCTAGTTTCTCCTACTAGTTTTACGTTAGGCTCTAGCTTAGTCTTCTTGTTTTATAGGGTGTTACATATTAGTTTCTATTTTGGGTTGGCCAATGATATCTACTAAGTACATGTTGCCCTGTACTGAGCCCTACTTGTGTTTTTCTTTGTTTTGTTTTTGTGGAGTGCAGCGAGTGTACCAGTGACTTCAATTCGCCCTTAACTCTAGCCAGTCTCCACCACAACAGGTTCCAAGGTGAGCTATTGATTCTAGTTCGTGTTGAATTCTATCTGTCATGGCATGATGTCCTTAATTTTTGGACACAAACTATCTTATTCAGTATTTTGGTGTCTTTGATACTCTTAGACTTAGTATTTGGAAATTAGATGTCCTTGATGTGATGACTTCCAGGTTTTTGGAATGACATATAGTAGATTTTAGTGGATTTGTGTTTCTTACCTTAATAAAACTGAGCTTCCGCATTATGATTTGTATTTCGTAAGATTAACAATTAATATATGTTGGGGTTTGGATTCCTTGGTTTGCCCACCTAGGAGGTTAAATGTGGGTGCCGCTCATGACTCGTTTTGGGTCATGACAAACATGGTATTAGAGCTTTAGGTTCGGTGATCTCATTACACAAGGACAAGTCTAGTAGAGGCTTGCGGAATAGTACAGGAACACCTTTACTGTTCTTCGAGAGGCTAAATGACTTTGGGAAAACTCTATTCCTTCTTTGTTTCGTGCTATTACTTGAATCCAATTAGTTTCTAGGAGATACAAATTGGTATCTGACATTCTTCACCGTATTTCACATATGTTCAAAACTAGAGTAACAAAAGTGACAATACCAACACCAGAAAGAGAGGATGCGTTCTTTGAAATAGGCATGCTTCTCTGATAGGCTACATGCCTGTAATGACTGGTGACCAACATGATCTCTTTATTATGTTCTTAAAATTGAAACCCCCATTCTTCGTGGGTACTAAAGATGAAGATGCTTATGATTTACTTGTTGATTGCCATGAGTTACTTCATAAGATAAATATAGTGGAGAGGCTTGATTTTGAGTTTGTGACATACCAATTTTGAGGAGACGCCAAAATGTGGTGGCGGTCTCGTGCCGACCAGTAAAGGTACTACCTATGATGTGGGAATTTTTTAAAATTTTTTTCATGGGGAAGTATTCCCCAGACTTTTAGGGATATGAGGAAATATGAGTTCCTAAACATAGAGCAACGAAAGATATCTTTTGCATCTTATGACGCTATTTTTTGTGCTTTATCCAGATATGTGAATCAGCTTTGCTTCAGTTTGGAAGAGAGGATTCACTGCTTTGTGAATGGATTGGGGTCTGATTTGTAGATTCAAGCTTTATAGGTGGCTGCTTCAGTAAAATCTTTTCAAGAAGTGGTTGATTTTTTGATTTAGGTAGAGGGGGTGAATCCATATGACTTTGTCAATGCAAACACATTCAAGAACTTTCGTAAGGGACGACTAGATAATGAACATCAGTACTTTGGAAATTATAGTTACTAAATTTATCAAAACATGTATGGGTTTCTTAGCAAATTATGAAATTATGTTGCATAAAATTGAGGTTAGATGATGTTTGCATAATCAAGACACAACTTCAAATGCAAGTGTCTATGATCGTGCAATAGTAAAGTAACCCAACCAAGGGTTGGGGTCGAGTCCCAAGGGAGTGGGCTTGAGAATTAATAGAAAAATACAACTAAGTTCTAATTAGTCATAGCTAAAAACATTATCTAATATAAACTTACTAAATCTAAGGGGTGACGCAAGCGTCAATTATGAATGGGGATTTGTGACAAGTAAGCAAAAATAACAAAAATAAAAGGAGTACTAATCAAGGAGACGTGATTCTTGGGATGTGATAGGAATACGGGTTAGACTAAACTATTGGGTACATGCTTTTGATAGTAAATCCGTTGAGTATCTGTGACTAGGCTAGACTAAAGTGGGGGTAAAATCTCTCTCGAGCAACTTACCCCGGATCAAATGGGTTCCTCTCGGACACCCACTTGCCACATGAAGAACAACCTTCGCCTTAGCCCACTCACTCTCTCGAGCTGAGTGTGTTGGAGAAGGACTAGGGTTCACTCTTTCGAGCTGAACCTTATGTCGACCCACTCCCACCGGCCATCAATTTAGTAGTCTTAGTTTTACGACCACTCTCTCGAGAAAGCCGAAAACACAAAGGTGAAATTGTATTTGCAACTACAATTTCATTAAGTTCCACCACAACTACTAAATGAAATCACATTTACACAACAAATAAACCATCAACAAGCAAGACCTAAGAGATAATCTAACCCATATTCACAAAATTACACCCCAAGAATTGGGGTTTTAGCTACACATGTAAAAGATATAGATATTTATACGAATATATGAGTTTGCATTCAAATGGGTATGGAGATTTAAGTTTTAAAACAAGCAAAGAGTGAAGAATCCACAAGACCCAAGTCCAAATTCTTGGAGTTGAAACCCTTTGAATCTTCAAGTTCTTCAAAATCCTCTCCAAACTTTGAACTCAAAATTCTATGTTAAATATTATATATTAAAAATCTGATATTAAGCTACAACTCTCAACGATTATTTATAGTTTTCAAAAATCTGTGCTACAGCGGATCATTCGGCGTCGTTAGTCGAGATCACAATCAACTTGACGAACTTCCCTTTGGTAGGTTTCATCGCCGTCTTGCATTAGCTTGCAACATCGTCATGTTTTGAATCATTGGGGGACATAGTACAACTTCGTGGAACTACTCGGTGATACACTGACTGCTCCTTTTCACCACCGATTTGATCTGTTCTTACAAGGCTCAGCATACTGGAACAAAAGGTGAGGATAAGACCTTTTGGCAACTGACCGAATGGGTTTGGCGATTCTCAGATCTACATTTCTTCAATCTTTCAATTGCTTTTGTTCCTTTTTGCTAAGTAGTGTCCATGCTTTCCCTCAAACTTCAAATACCTAAAACTTAAGGGTTTTCATCAGATATTGAGATAAAATATGAATTTGAGGATAGTAATTGTATCAAAATATAGCCCTAAATGAGTCCAATTTGTGGACTCATCATTAGATCTCTACCACAATTTCATAGACTGATTATACATCAAAGAGGGTCATGATATGACTACTAGAATAGTATCGATGCTTACTTGGTTAGAGTTATGAAGTGTGTTACTTTTGTTATCAACTTGATCTAAGAAATAATGTGAATATCTTGGGTTAGATATAGAATGGATTTGATAATGTTTTATAGTTATTCAATGGGTAAAGATGTGGGCTATTTGGGTACGATCTTCTCGATAGGTATGATATGTGATTGATCTAATAGACTTTCACACTGTGGTTCTAGTGTTATATGAAAATGAATATGTTGATTGTCATGTGGGAATAATAACTACTTATGGAATTATTAGTTGTATGACATGTTCAAATAATGAGATTCGGTGATGCATTTACATTTGAGAAACCAACTAATGTGTTACAACGGATGTTTGGTTAAACATTGTCTTAAGGAAGATTTTAGTGGTGGATCTTTGGTACGGTATTAATGTATTTAGCTTTTGAGTGTATCTTAAGGATTCTAAGGGAAGACTGGTAACTTTATCTTAAGCTCCAAAAGAGTTGATTGATATTGGAATGACATGCTTATGGGTAAAGAAATTCCCAGTGAGGATACTTGGGTGAAAGCAATTGAATATTTTAGTAATAAAGTGCGTATGAAATTGATTTAGTCCTTTGGGTTTGATTGGTATAATTGAGTTAGATGAGTCATGTCGATGAATAGGTTGACTTTGTGGTGATGGCAAAGGCTAACTGAGCATGATGGTAATAAGAGTTTGTGATGGATTGTGATTGAGATGCAACTATAAATTGAATATTGTTGGTTAAACTAATTTTATATAGTAACAATGACTTGGGATTATCAAAGGTTGTGCTTTTCTACAATTTGTTGAGTAATGTGGTTAGATGGAAAATTTTAGGAGTTGCTGCGACACCACTCTAATAGAATTTAAAAGAGCTATAGTCATAATGGAAAGAAAAATTAGTGGGATATAATATAGCATTCAGAATGAGATGAGAGCAAGAATAATTTCTCTGATTCCATGGGCTAAAGAGGTATCTTCAGAGGGGTTGAGAATTGGGTTTAGAGACGCGGGGTTTCATTTGTTTTGCTCTAGTTATGGTAATCGTGTCATGGGCTCTTCAGATTGGTTAAAAACTATTGGATAAGACTTGAGAAAATAGTGTACAGTCGTTTAGCTCGAGTGTGATGATAAGTTATTTTGTGCTTTTGAGTTTGGTAATGAGTACTGTTGAATTTTTAGCAAAGGATATGGTAAGGTCAATGGAGAGGCGATCAATGATAATCTAAGATACTTGAATTCATAATAATCTTCAAGGTATGAGCTAATGTTGATAGATAGGGGGATTGAGTTGCATAGTTTGATTCACAATTTAATACTTTTTTTCATTGTAAGTCTACATTTGTAGTGGTATATTTTGTCAAGGTATGAATTTGTAAGGTAAGAAACAATAAATTGCATCGGGTATTGAGCATATGGAAGGACTTATGCATGTTTTGGGTCATAATGTTTGTTAGTATTGAGAATGTGAGCTTCGGTTGAATGATGTGAAGAGTATGTGGAATCTGATAAATAAAGTATAAGTATGATTGTGATGGGGATCAGACCAGTGGATTGTGGGTAGCTAAAAATCAAATAAATGGAGTTAGATGAATGTAAATGTTTGATATGATCTCTTTAGAGGAAACATTTAGTGGTATTCAACCTTGGTGTCAATATTCTTATGTGACCATATATTTC
This sequence comes from Solanum verrucosum, assembly GCF_900185275.1. Lineage (NCBI taxonomy): Eukaryota > Viridiplantae > Streptophyta > Magnoliopsida > Solanales > Solanaceae > Solanum > Solanum verrucosum. The sequence continues at coordinate 82,118 of NW_026020583.1, forward strand.
GTTTTGTATATGGTTTAGAGTATGATTCACTAGCTATGTCGACGCGTATTTTCACTTTTGTTAGTGGATCCCTAGTGGTGGATCGGGTGCACTGACCTGCTATGTCCTCTTGTTTGGGTAAGGATGTTTAGGCAGACTTGGTTATCTCAGATGAAATATTTGGTGGTGTCTTGGAGCTGTTGAAGTATTCCAGTGATTCTATATATACCACCTTACTTATGAGAAATTATAGAAGAACTACCGTGAATATTTACAGTTGTTCGACAGTCTTAATATTCATATATTCATCAAGCTCATATTTCAATTATGTGTGGTTGAATTGGGGACCATTGGGTCTAGCTTTACAATTTTTAAAGATTATTTATAATCAAAATTACTAATTTAGCATTTCGATAGTGTGGTTAGAGGTTCTGAATGCTTTGGTGTATTACTCGTTTGGTGGTTACTTGATCATTCCTTCATTGGGTTAGATAAGTTTGATTCTACCTTGATTAGTACTTGATATCTAAAGATCAATTGTTTATAACTTAAGCTCATGGAAAGTTTATGTTGTGAGAAGGAAATACAGATAAGATTTGTGATAGTTTGTGCATTATGAGTTTGTGGTGGTTGGTTCAGGTTCACTTATGGTTATAGCCAGAATTGATTCAAGATTTTATCATGGTTATGTGAGAAGAGATTAATCCAGATGGTTGTGTCAAGGTCCTTGAGAACATGTTGCGGACGTATGTATGATTAACTTTGGTAGTTATTGGGAATAGTTTTGTTGTTAGTTGAGTTTACAAAAAATAACATTTACAGTTGAGTATTGATATGGCCCGATTTGAGGCTTTGTATGAGAGGAGATGCAGGTCTCCCATTTGTTGGTTTGATGCATTTGAGGTGAGACCTTAGGAAACTGATCTTTTGAGGGAACAGAGAAGATGAAAATTCATTTAGGAAAAGCTTCTAGCAACTCAGAGCAGAAAGAAAAAGTATGCATATCGGATGGTCAAGGACATGGAGTTTATGGAGAGTGAGCAAGTCTTGCAGAAGGTTTCACCCATGAAGGTTGTGATGCGGTTGGATAAGCGAGGTAAGCTTAGTCCGAGGTATATTGGCCCATTTGAAGTTCTTAGGCGTGTATTGGAGGTGGCCTATGAATTGGCCTTGACTCAAGGGTTGTCAGGAATGCACCCGGTATTTCATGTGTCTATGCTGAAAAAATATCATGGTGATGGAAACTACATCATTCGTTGGCATTCACTCCTTCTTGATGAGAATCTGTCTTATGAGGAGGAGCATGTAGCTATTCTAGATAGGGAGGTCCACAAGTTGAGATAAAAGGAAATTGCATCTATCAAGGTTCAGTGGAAGAATCGATCGGTTGTAGTGAGGCTTATATGGATGAAATATATCCACACCTTTTTATCGATTCAGGTACCCTTCCTTACCCTCGCCTTCTTTTGTTCATTCGAGGATGAACGATAGTTAAATTGGTATCCTATGTAACGACCCATTTGGTCGTTTTGAGTACTAGAGCTTTTTATTTCATGAAGTACTTTCCGATAGATTCTACATGGGTACTTTTTACTATTCGTAACTATAATTATGAATTTAGTAGGGTAGTTTTAATAATTAATTTAGTTGGTAGTTAAAGAAGATAACATTAAAATTAATAGTGGGTCAGTTTCACGACTTTATAATTAGGTATGTTTAATAATTAGGCTAGTAAATAATCTATAGAAGAAAGGAAAAACAAAAGCAGCCGCAACAACTTCGTAAGAACTTGAGGAAATCAAAGTCAAGGTATAACCGTAGCCTTAACTCTTGCAATTTGTACCTGCACAGAGGATATCGTATGTTATTAATTATATTGTATAGTGGGGTTGAGGGAATAAGGGATCAACTTTTGTAGAAACTTTGAATTGCTTTCCGTTTAGCTGCTCGCAACTTTTCCGCCTAGGGGTTGGGGGGATAAACTTTTAATTATCATAATTGGGAAACAGTGAGGGTTAATTATATATATTATATTTGTGTGTAACTGGACATTAACTATTGTATATGAATTGGGTGTGGGTTGCTTCTAGTCTGTCTGCCACTGTTTCGTGACCAGTGGCTTCCATCTTTATATATTAATATTTTGTTCTCACATTATAAACTATATTGAGAAAGGTAATTAAAAATAAGGTGCATCAAATTATTTAAATTCCATTAAAGTTATGCTAATTGGAGGAATTAAGACTTACTCTTAGGTTTGAACTTTAGGAAATTGATTATAGAATTAGGTAACTGTTTGGGTCTAGGCTAGACATAGAATAATATGAGTGTTTATAGACTCGTTAACTTACAAATTATGCATATATACTTGATAGATTGGAAAGGTTCGGAGGCATTGAGGAAAGGAAACGTATTGGAGAAGTAGCTTGCTTGATTACGGATCTTCGGTGGAGGTAGGTTATGGTTTATTATATTTGATAGATAGAATCTGAATAGTGTTTGATATGCATTGAGTGATATTGTAAAGTTCTCTATGCACTTGATTGTGTGGCTTGGTTGTGTGGTTTGTCATTGGTCTGAAATCCTAAGACCGTGAAATTTATAATGTTGAACCCTCTCTATCGAAGTGATGCCTTGAATAAAGAAGGCTTGATGAAATATTGTTAATTAAGTGAAAAGTGGTGATAATAAATGATAAATTAATGATATATTGGATCGAATGCCATGAGCGGACATGCTATTATTGGATCGGATGCCACGGCCGACATGATATTATTGGATCGGGTGTCACGTTCCAACAAGGTAACATTAAAGGAAAACACACACACACACACACATACACCTACATATATATACATATATATATATATATAACGTAATGCACTCAATCTCAAAGAACTCAATTCCCAAAATAGCTTGGTTTGGAGGCATGAGTCCTTATGTGTGATCTTGATATTGTTGACTGATTACGTACTTACTTTAGTGTTGTTGACACTGGTTCATGTTGTTTGTTTCTTGCCACCTACTAAGTGTCATAGTTTATTTTATACTATTATTCATTACATATTAGTTTCTATTTTGGGTTGGCCGATGATATCTACTCAGTACATGTTGCCCTGTAATGAGCCCTACTTTTGTTTTTCTTTGTTTTCTTTTTATGGAGTGCAACGAGTGTACCAGTGACTTCGACTCTCCCTCAGCTTTAGCGAGTCTCCAGCACAACAAGTTCTTGGGTGAGCTATTCATTCTAGCTCGTGTTGGATTCTATTAGTCATGTCATAATGTCCTTAATTTTTGGACACAACCTACCTTATTCATTATTTTGGTTTCTTTGATACTCTTAGACTTAGTATTTGGAGATTAGATGTCCATGATGTAATGACTTTCAGGTTTTGGGAATGACAAATAGTAAACTTTAGTGGATTTGTGTTTCTTACCTTAATGAGATTGAACTTCCGCATTATGGTTTGTATTTCGTAATCTTAACAATTAATATATGTTGGGGTTTGGATTCCTTGGTTTGCCCACCTAGGAGGTTAAGTGTGGGTGCCACTCATGACTCATTTTGGTTCGTGAGAAGTGATCATTAGCCCGGACTGGTTCGAACCATTTGAGGTGATGTGTGATGCGAGTGGTACTGCTCTAGGAGCTATGTTAGGGAAAAACACAACAAAATATTTCATCCAATTTATTATACCAGTAAATCACTAAATGGAGCATAGCGTAACTACACTGTTACTGAACAAGAACTACTTGTTGTAGTATATGTATTTGAAAAGTTCAGGGCATACTTGTTGGGCACTAATGTGATAGTTCATACTGATCATGCAGCGCTGCGGTACTTAATGGACAAGAAAGATGCCAAGCCGAGGTTCATTAGGTGGGTCTTGTTGTTGAAAGAGTTTGATTTTGAAGTAAAAGATCGAAAGGGGTGTGAAAATCAAGTGGCAGATCATTTGTCATGGTTAGAAACCATATGATCGACTTCAAAGAAAGGGACATTATGGCCGAATTCTCAGATTAAACAGTGCTGATGATAACCCAAAACAACACCCCATGGTATGCTGTCCTTGTTAACTATGTAGTGTGTGGAATAATACCTGAAGTCCTGAATTTTTACCAACAAAAGCGGTTATTGTTCGATGTAAAGAAATATATTTTGGACGAACTGTCTCTCTTCAGAGAATGTGTAGATCATATAATCCGACAGTGCGTACCGAAAGAGGAAGTCAATGAAATTCTCAATGCGTGTCATGCTTCACCTATTGGCGAACATCAGAGAGGAGTGCGAACAATAGCAAAAGTGTTTCAAAGTTGTTACTATTGGCCATCTCTATACCGTGACGCGCATGACTTTATGACACATTACATACCTGATGAATCTAGGACTCATTTAGGATTTCGTTTTGATAGTTTTAATGTCCTCAAATGCCTAACTTATGCTATAAACTGATGTTAAAGCCTTGATTTCCAGGTATGGGGATTAAGGAGCAAGGCAAGGATACTAACATGCTAAAAGGAACAAAACAAGCTGAAGTAGTGGAGAAAGGTGAGACTGGTGATCGCCAAGACCACTTGGCGACTCGCCGAGTGACTATCCAGTCCACTTAAAGTTACAGTGTGCCAGCCCTGAAGGAAGAAAGAAAGTCGGCGACAGGAAAGGGGCAGTCGGCGAACCGCCGATCAGTTCCGTAATGACAAGACTGATCGCCCAAAGTCACAGGACGTAAGGATACTGAGAGCCAATGCACTTGAATACTCTTACCTCTGTTCCGTGATGACAAGACCGATCACTTGAATACTCTTACCCAGATCATGGCTAATGCATTTGGTGATTGCTTTTTTCTGTTTTATGAGGTGTGGCTAAAACCCCAATTCTTGGGGTGTGATTATGTGATTATCAGTTGAATTAGCTTATGGGTATTGCTTATTACTAATTTAAATGCTATATTGAAGTGGATTTAATCATTAGCTTTGTTTTTACTTATGAATTGTAGTTGCGAATTCAGTTCTTACTTTGTGTTCTTAGCTTGCTCGAGAGAGAGAGGTTTTGGAACCAAAGCTTTTGATTAATGGTTTGTGGTTATTGGGTTGATTTGGGTTTAGCTCTAGAGAGTGAATCCTAAACCCAATCCTACCCATATTTCGAGAGAGAGAAGATGCATTAAGGTTGTGGGATGTTCTTAGTAGTTAAGCTTGTTGATGTTCGAGAGAATTAACTTGATTCGAAGTAGTTGTTCGAGAGAAAGGTATTTCACTCATAGTCTAGCGTACACACTGATATTTAGCTATTTATTAGTAGTTTCAATTACCCATATAGCGAAATTTGTCTTTAATCAATCACATCCAGAGAATTCCTTTCTATATTGTTAAGTTAGTTTTGTATGATTGCGTTGTAGCTGATAATTGCAAATCAAAACCCCCATCTGACATATGTTGTCACCCCCTTTGACTTTCTTCCATGTTTTTTTCGATAGTGTCTGTTCCTATAGCTAGTTAGATCAAGTTTGTACTTCGTAATTGAATTTGAACACGTACCACTACTTGTGGGTTCGACCCAACTCATTCGTTGGGTTTTATACTGCTTAACGATTGTTTGCACCTACAATTGGATGAGGTGTGCTTGCAACGTTAATGAAAATGACACCGCTACCGGGGAGTGTTGTTGTTTAAAATTATTTTAGTGAAGTTAAATGGTGATCTATTTAGTTGTAGTTGAATTTATTTACTCTAGTTTTTGGTTTTGTGTTGCTTGTGTTGAACAGAGAAAGAGATGAGCGTAAACGGGAGTAATGGTAGCCAAGTGGGCCACCAAGACGATATTGGAAACCTCAATGATGTAAACGACCTAAATGTTAATGACCCAATCCAATTGGATGGTGTTGGTGCCATTCGTCTACCTCCGGTTGAAGGAAACATTGTTTTTCACATTACTAGCAAAATGTTGCAGCTCCTACAATTGAAAGGATTATTTGGGGGCCTAGCTCATGAGGATACCCATGAGCATATCCGGAACTTTGTGGACGTTTGTGGTCCGTTCTCATTTAAGAACATATCACAAGAATCAGTTCACCTAAGATTGTTCCCATTTTGTTTGATGGGTGAAGCTACAAAATGGTTATTTGAGTTACCAAGAGACTCCATCACCTCTTGGGATAAGCTGATCACAACATTCCAAGTGAGATTCTTCCCCCCATCGAAGATGATGACACTTAGAGATAACATCCAAGGTTTTAAATGCATGGAAGGTGAGCCAATCCACGAGACATGGATGAAGTTTAAGAAGTTGGTGTTGCAATGCCCTACTCATGGACTTCCAAATAATGTACTGCGACAATACTTCTATAGGAGCCTAGATTCGGTGAACAAAGGACTGGCTGATCAACTTTCTCTTGGTGGTATAATGCCACAGCCCTATAAAGTAGCATCTCAACTCATTGATTGCATGACCAAGATCAATTGGGCATGGTACACTCGTGAAGACCAAGTCTCTCCTCTCACTTTTAAAATGACAAAAGAGCATATCGAAAATGATCAAAAGATAGACCCAAAAATTGCCAAAATGATGACCTAGCTGAATATCTTGGCTAAAAATGTCATGGGTGTTGGTATAAAGAGTGTTAATGTCATGGGTGTTGGTGGAGTAAACCCCGATGAAGCACAATTTGATGTGCTATACAAGTGAAATTCCTAGCCAATCAAGGAGGAGGTTATCGTTCCAACTACCCAAGATCGAGTGGAAATCAAGGTTGGAATAGAGATGAGGGAAAGAGAGACCATGACAGAGATTGGCGTGATCGTAACACCACAAGGAAGGGGAGAGAGGGGGACAAAGACAGGTATGTTCCTCCTCATAAGCATCAAAATCCCAAGGAATCTGAAGGTGGTCGTATAGAAGATATGCTTTCACGCATTCTCAGTTAAGTTGAGAGGTTGCTTAATGACACAATGGAAAATCCCAAAAATGAAGCTTGATTTGGTATCCTCGTCGTGCCACAACGTTAACTAAGGCGCTTCTTGGGAGGTAACCCGAGTTTTTAATGCTTTATTTTTTGATTTTGAATAATGGGTCTTTATTGTGCAAGTTAAAAAGTGAAGAATGTTGGAAAATGGGTAGTTTGGCGAGCCCAAAGTCCAATCGGTGGCACGTTGAACAAGTTGGTGATCCCCAACTTGGACCACCATTGGAATAACCAGGCTTGAAGGGGAACTCTATAAAACTCGGTGAGCTAAGTGCTTAATCGGTGACTCACTGAATAGGTTGGCGAGGCCAATTCTATCCGCCGTTTGAACCCCTAAATTTGCTGGAGGTCCTGTAAAACTCGGGGAGGGAAATACCACTCGGCGCATCACCGAGTAGGTCGGCGAGCACAACTTACTTCACTGATGGTGCCACAAACTAAAAGGTTTTAAAGGCCAAATAGTTTCAAATTTAAAAATCCTTCACCCTCTCTCATTTCTAACTCTTATACCCTCTCACCCGAACTTTTGATCTTCCATATTTTATTGCTTTTAATTGATTTTTGTGTTATTTCGTGCTCGGGATTGGAGAACTTCACCGCCTAGCTATTCAAACTTGAAATTTGGCATTAAGGTTTGTTTTTCGAACCTCGTACTTTAATTTTGTGGTTGAACTCGAATGCAATAGGTAAATGTTTGGTTGTTTGATTTTGGGTAATTGCTTTAATCATGTGTAATGTGTTGGTTTGCTCGTTTTGATTTGAAATATGTACCTAAATGATTAAAACTGTTCAGTTCCCGTGTCTTGTTTGTTAAAATTGGTACTAAATTGTTGAGTTGCCATTTATTTGTGTTGGGTCTAGTGGTGTAAAGTCTAAGTAACTCCGAAATGTGCCAAATGATGTAATTTTCCCAATGATGGAGCGTTTGACGTCATTCTTACGGGAAAAAGTCATCAAATGACCAATTTTGGTCAAATCGGGGGAAGTCTGAGTACCCCGGGGGTATGGGTCATATGGGTTTTCTTTTAATTGAATAGTTTTTGTGTTTGATTTTGAATTCGTGGGCAGAAGGTTTGATTTTGAAGTTTGGGGTTTAAAATTGGCACGTTGGGCCGTTTGGTGAGTCGCGTCGAGCTTGTTGAGTGCTTCGGCGGTTTGCCGAAGGCCCTTTTTTATTGCCCTTAATTTCCAAGATTGGTTGATTTTGTTTTGCCAATTTTGGCGAGATGCCTGAGCTCGTCGAGTTCACTCCGCGACTCACCGAAACGTCTTCTTGATCACCTTTTCTGCGCCTCGAACCCTTAAAATGCTTTGTAACTTTCGACGGGTTACTCCTAGCTCACCGATTAGTGTCGGTGATTCACCGAATGACCCTAAACATCATCGACCTATCTTTATTCTGGAATATTTCTGCACTGGTACTTTCAGTGAGCCTGATCTGGGTCGCCAAAGTAACTCGGTGACTCGTCAGCTGGTTCATCAAATTTTTCTACAACTTAATGTCTGCACTTTTCTTGGACTATTTCTAACACTTTTCTATGTGTTTTGCAGATATGGCTAGAACAAACTTGGATGATAGTGGCATGCCGCCACGAAAGAAGGCACGAGGAATCATGATAAATGATGAAGCAACTACTTCCAACACAAAGGGAAGATGTACATCCAAAGGGAGGCAATGGAAAGGGTAAAGCGCCCATAATTGAGACACCAGACTACAACTTCGGCAGCGAGGGAGAATTATTTGATTCTCAGCTTCATTCTCTGAGCCGAGGATAATCACTTACTATAGGCCCGACGAGCAGAGGTTCCTTCAAAAGCTCGTCATGATTCATTTAGGATTCTGGAGTTGACCTATCATGCCTTTGATTCATTGTCAGCTCCAGCACTGATGGTGGTTCCAGCACCACCAGTTCAGGGTCCTCCTCCCCGGTTACTTAACCGGTCAAAGTCTAAGGAATTAAAGACCATTTTGGAAGAAAAAAGATTGTCCACGGATGGTGTAGTGGAAAAATACCCAGATTTATAGGACACTCTCCCATTACATCATTTCGAGATATTCACCTAGCCCCGTGGCCTATACATTACAACTTGGGTCGGGGAGTTTTATGCTGTCTACAGTAATCTGGTACCCCACGGGAAGAAGAAGGCCAGTGCCTTCAGATCGATAGAGTCTGTGATGATCCGAGGAAGGAAGGTTAGATGCAACAGCGATGATATCAACATTGTACTTAATAGGGCTACTGATTTCATGCACGACTACCAGAGTTTGATTACTAAATAGACTCTGGATGACCTTAAGGGTTGGCTGGCACCCCTGATTTCTGATATCACCCCGAGGTGGATTGAGGCCGGAGAGCCTATAGAGAAGAAGGTCCTAAATGTGGCAGCGAGATACTAGTTTGGATTTATTAGCAGTTCTATCATGCCGTTTCAGAACGAATCTATCCTCCGCCACCCATAGGTGTCCTGCCTCGGGAGTATCATAGCCAGGAAGAGCCTCAATTTGAGGCTAATCATTGAGTAGGAGATGGCTATGAGGGACAACCAACACCATACACCCCTTCCCTTTCCGGTATTGATCACAAGTTGTGTCATCGGGTAGGGGTTCCTCTATATGAGAAGAGGGATGTTGAGGTTACTCCTACATCTTCCACCGACATCCGACACAAAGAGGCCCGAGTACTCACGGGATGAGGCTGATAGGAGGAGACCGGCTCTGGTGTACATATCCCCGGAGGTAGATATTATACAATACTTGTAGAGTCAGCCTTGCGTACTCCAGCTCCAGGGCCTTCAGGTACCTCGAGCTCTATTCCTTCTAGCACTCCGAGCACCTCCTCTACTCCCCCTTCTACTAGGTCTGCTGCTGGTTCTACTGCCTCCAAGCCTCCGATTACCCAGGCCATGCTTCTCAAGATAGGACACCTAGCCCATTCTGCCGATGTGCAAGCTTCCCGGCTAGGGGCTGAGGTGCCCTGGATGATTGAGAGAGCTATTACTATTGTACTGACACCTCTTAGGTCTTCCATTGATACTCTCACAGTGAGGGTAGAGGTTAGTGAGAGAGGGAAAGGTGTTACTACTAAGGTGATAGCCTTGAAAGCCGAAGTTTCTGAGTTGAGGAAGGATGTGGACCATCTGAAGTCCATAGACTTTACTTCGCTATTTGGGACGGTGGAGATCCCAGATGATTCAGGTGTTGAGGTTACAGCCTGTGCTGAGGTACCTCTGGCTACCACCAGAGATGCTACTATTTAGGATTCTATAGATGATAAGTCTGAGGTCGAGACATCTAAGGAGCAACTTGAGGTGTGAGATGTAGCTGTTTATGAAGATTTTCCCGACTTGAAGGGTGCTATGCTCGAGAAAGCTAGACAGGTCTCCTTGATAGATATTACTATAGTAGGCTCCAGTGCAACTCTAGCTGATGCCCCCAAAGATGGAGTGATTATGCAGACGTCACCCCAGGCTTAGCCTGTCAGGATTTTTCCCCTCCCTCTATGTTATTTTGTGATATATTATTGTTGTTTTAGTTGCATTTGAGGACAACTGCTTGTTTTGTTAGGTGGGTGAGATATTTCCATACCTACCGATTGTGATTTTAACTTGTTTGTGAATATTGGGCTTATTTTGCTGATATATATATGTTTTAATATTGATCTTGTGGATGTTTTAGCTTGTGGCCCATTGTTTTGACTGAAAAATGGTTTGGAACCTAATTTTAAAATTTTGCCACCTCTTTTGCATGTGATTGTGGCTGTTCTTGAGCTAATTTGAGTGTCGATTGTGATCAATACCGATCACTTGAATAGTACTCTTAATTGAACGAAATGAATGTGCGGCTACGATGAGGCAAACCAAGTTGCATAGACAATATATGAACTTTTAGCATCTCGTTGTGACTAGCCGGTTGTCGAATGAGTCTCTTGTGAAAAACATTGCGCGCTAGCTAGAAGGTGTGGAGTCTTGTTCGATATTGGTACCAATGCCTTGTGTGATGAGATTACTTTGAACATTGTGTGTTATGAAACCTAGAATTTTCCCCATTGGTCCGGTTGACGAGTGATGCAAGAACTTGAAATGATCTTAGGCAACAATTTTGAAGAGTGAAAACAATTTGACAATATACCTCTTTTGTGAGATGTGTGAACCTTGCTTGTCACATTCTGAGCCTTACCCCTTTTTCTTGGAAGAAACTTGAGGAATTATGACCTCTCTTTATCCATTCACCCATAACTTTCATGAAGTATGGTTTGTTTGAATAGCCAACTTAGGCCAAAAGTCTATGTTGGGGGTGTGGTGAAAAGAGAAGAAAAGTTAAAAAAGTGTGAGTAATCCCCCTTTTGTATGATCGATTTGAAAAAGATGGAACCCCTCCATGTAAAAAAAAAGAAAGCGAGAAAAGAAAAAAAGAATTGAAAAAGAACAAAGAAAAAGACCAAAAAAATTGTGAAATAAAGTAGTGGAAATTGCAAACGAAATGGGGTATCCCGTGGTTCTTATGAAGTTGAATAATCGGGTAGATTATAAGCATGTTTGAAATGATTATAAAAAGAAGGAAAGTGATGTTCAAACCATACTTCATGAAGTTAGAAGCCACTAAGCCTAAATGACCATACTTTTGCACTCAGCCCCATTACAGGCCTTGAAATGACCTTTGTGATCTTGAACGAGCTGAAATGGATGTTGATTGAAAAATAAGGGCAAACCTATGGGTGAAGTCATGCATGTGTTCATCTTTGTTAGTGTGAGAGTTTTATGTGATTCCGAGATTTTTAATTGTTGAGAAATTTTGTGTGAATATGAAATCATCTGTGTTGTGAGGGCATTTGAGTACCTTTGTTTAGCTTGAACTTGCATTTGAAGCAAGTATTGTGAGCTTCAGCATCTTTGATAATGGTGAGTAACAATTTGAATCTTTGAGTGCACAATTGATCATTGTATGAGTAGCTTGAACCTTGTTTTGTGTATTTATGTTGAGTCTTATGCAGCACTATTTGAGACATCCTTACTGAACTGCTAATCTTGAGTTTTACTGAGGACAAGAAAATGTTTAAGTTGGGGGTGTTGACGAGTCCTAGATTTGGACTCATTTAGGGCGTTGTTTTGATAGTTATCGTGTCCTCAAATGCCTAATTTATGCTATAAACTGATTTTAAAGCCTTGATATTCAGGTATGGGGTATTAAGGAGCAAGGCAAGGATACTAACAAGCAAAAATGAACAAAATAAGCTGAAGAAGTGGAGAAAGGGGAGACTAGTGATCGCCAAGACCACTTGGCGACTCACCAAGTGGCTATCCAGTCCTCCTAAAGTTACAGTGTGTCAGCCTTGAAGAAAGAAACCAAGTCGCCGACAGAAAAGGGTCAGTCGGCGAACCGCTGATCAGTTCCGCGATGACAAGACTGATCGCCCAAAGTCACAGGATGTGAGGATGCTGAGAGTCAATGCACAAAGGTGATAGAAGAGAGGTAAGGGCGGTTCGCCGAACCACTCGGCGAACCCGACTTAGCTCGCCTAATGACCCTTCGTGGCTAATATTTAGGAAACTATAAATTGGATTTTAAATGTCATTTTGAGGAGTCCTCTCCAAGATATTACAGTTTCCATTCTAGACTTAGAGTTTTCTCTATGTTTTTGAGTTTGAATTTTACAATTTTGGAGGATTTTGCAAGTGGATTATTAATTTTCTGCAATTTGGAACATTGTAAAGGCTTGAATACTCTTACCCAGATCATAACTAATGCATTTGGTAATTGTTTTTCTGTTTTTATGATGTGTGGCTAAAACCCTAATTCTTGGGGTGTGATTATGGGTTGAATTTGCTTATGCATATTGCTTATTATTAATTTAAATGCTATATTGAAGTGGGTTTAATCATTAGTTTTGTTGTTACTTATGAATTGTAGTTGCAAATGCAATTCTAACTTTCTATTCTTAGCTTGCTCGAGAGAGAGGTTTTGGAACCAAAGCTTTAGATTAATGGTTTGTGGGTATTGGGTTGATTTGGGTTCAGCTTGAGAGAGTGAATCCTAAACCCAATCCTACCCATCTTGCTCGAGAGAGAAGATGTATTAAAGTTGTGGGCTGTTCTTAGTAGTTAAGCTTGTTGATGTTAGAGAGAAATCACTTGATTTGAAGTAGTTGTTCGAGAGAAAGCTATTTCACTCATAGTCTCGCCTACCCATTGATATTTAGCTATTTATTAGTAGTTTCAATTACCCATATAGGGAAATTTTCCTATAATCAATCATATCCCAAGAATTCCTCTCTATATTGTTATTTTAGTTTTGTGTGATTGTGTTGTAGTTAATAATTGTAAATCAAAACCCCCATCTAACATTTGTTGTCACCCTATTTGACTTGTTTACATGTCTTTTTCGATAATGTCTATTCCTATGGTTAGTTAGATCACGTTTTTACTTCGTAATTGAATTTGAACACGCAACACTCCCTGTGGATTCGTCCCCAACTCATTTGTTGGGTTCTATACTGCTTAAAAATTGTTTGCACCTAGAATTTGATGAGGTATGAGTGAAACGTTAATCAATACCCTGCCAAAAGCAAGTAGGGGTATCAAGTAAGCATGAGTTACCTATTATAGAAGTTCAGTTGCTTGATGTTTGGGGTATAGATTTCATGGGACTATTTGTGAGGTCTTTTGGCAACATGTATATTTTGGTGGCGGTCGATTACATTTCAGAATGGGTGTAGGCTATAACATTACCCAACAATGAAGGTAAGAGTGTGGTACAATTCTTAAAGATATATGTTTTTGCACGATTTGTCACACCACGTGCTATCAGTGATGGAGGATCTCATTTTTACAATCGGGTATTTTCCTCATTGTTGAGCAAATATGGGGTCAAGCATAAAGTTGCAACACCATACCATTCGCAAACAAGCGACCAAGTGGAAGTTTCAAACCGATAAATCAAAGGTGTTTTGGATAAAATTGTGAATGCTAATCGGACTGATTGGTCTCAAAAATTGGATGATGCTCTATGAGCATATTGTACTGCGTTCAAAACACCGATTGATATGTCACCATACCAGTTGGTGTTTGGAAAGTCATGTCACCTGCCAATGAGTTTGAATATAAAGCTCTATGGGCGTTGAAGACACTGAACCTGAACTGGGAAAAGGTTGCGAAAGGGAGAGTAAGTCAGCTCCATAAGTTGGAGGAAGTTTGGTTGCGAGCATATGAAAGTTCAACCCTGTATAAGGAGAAGATGAAGAGGCGGCATGACGCCAAAATCATTCAACGCGAATTCCGAGTTGGTGATTTTGTGTTGCTCTACAATTCTCGACTGAGACTTTTTCCTAGTAAACTTAAGTCAAAGTGGTCTGGTCCATTCAACGTAACCCGAGTATTCACAAATGGGGCAATTGTAATTGAAGGTAAACAGGGCACTTCTTTTAAGATGAATGGGCAACGTCTGAAACTCTATTTTGGAGAATGTCATGAGATTTCGATAATTGAAGTGGTGTACTTGGAAGATGCTTAAAAGAAATTCCACGTCGTGCCACGACGTTAAATAAGGCACTTTTTGGGAGGCAACCCAAGCTTTAGTTGTCTCTGAATAATGTGTGCTAGATGTGCAGGAACACGTGATTTTGCGAGGGCAAGGTCATCTCGGTGATCCAGATTTAGCTCACCTTTTTCACAATGACAAAAGGACTATAGTTCTGGAATATTTGGCAAAGCAGCCAAGTTGCTTGGTGATCCACAGATAAGGTTCAGCGAACTCGACTTCCACCGCTCTTTGATCAATCCTGAAGGGTAAGTGTTCTGGGAAGTTTGGCGACAATTTTACTATACTCGACGGTGCGCCGATGCTGCTCGGCGAGCCCGATTTAAATCTTATTTTGGTCCCAACTGGAGAGCCATTGTTCTAGATATTTTGGCGAGCTGCATCAACTAGGCGTTGAGTTTAATGGTTCAGGGCTCTCCACAACATTTCGCCAACTGGCCACATAGTGAAGAATCCTCCTGACCCTGCTCGTTTCATTCAGTGCTATTCTCTTTCTACTTCTGTCTTTATTTCATGTTCTTTTTCTTTTTTACATTGAGGATAATGTAGGATTTTTTTGTGTGTTTGAGTATCACCTCTTGATGTGTTTGAATGTGACTGTCTTTTGCAATTTCGAGTGTCGGTTGTGATCAATATCGATGACTTGAATAATACTATTAATTGAACAATATGAGTGCGCGCCTAGGATGAGTTGAAATGAGTTACATATGTGATATGTGAACTCCTAGCATCTTGTTGTGACTAGCCAATTGTCGAGTGAATCTCTTGTGATGATCATTGCACGCTAGATAGAAAGTGTAAAGTCTTGTTAGATAATTGTGTCGAATGCCATGTGTGGTGAGGTTATCTTGAATATTGTGCTTGATGACTCCTAGAACATGCTCTATTTGTCCAATTGATTGATTGAAGCAAGCGATTGAAATGATCTTAGGCAGAAATTGTGAAGAGTGAAGCAAATTGACAGTATACCTTATTGTGGCCACCTTGTGAGAAGTGTGAACCTTGTTTGGCAGCGTTTGAGCCTATCCTTTTCTTTTCTTTGGTAGAAACTTGAACCACCTTTACCTCTTACCCCATCACCTTTAACCTCCATGAACTGTTGGTTCGTTGAATAGCCAATTAGGCAAAAAGCCTAAGTTGGAGGTGTGGTGAAAAAGGAGGAAAGTCAAGAAGTGTGAAGAATTCCCCTTTGATGGATTGTTTTGAAAAAGATGGAACCCTTCTATGTGAAAAAAAGAGAAATAAAATAAAAAGGCAAAAATGGAAAAAGACAGAAAAATAGAATAGTTTGTGAAATAAAGTGTGTGAAAGGAGTAGAAGAAATGGGGTATCCAATGAGTTATGCTTAAATGAATAATAGGGTGGATTGTGAACATGTGAGAAGTGTGAAAGAGAAGGAGAAAATAAGTGAATTGCAATCCATACTTCATGAAGATAAAAGACACTAAACCAAAATGATATACCTTTACACTCAACCCCATTACAAGTCTTGGAAGACCTTTTTGATCTTGAGCGAGTTGAAAATAATGTTGATTGGAAAATAAGAGCAAGCCTATGGGTAGAATCATCCATGTGTTCATCTTTGGGAGTGTGAGAGTTGTATTTGATTCCTAGATTATAAAGTATTGACTAATCTTGTGTGAGTATGGAATCATTTTTGGTGTGAGTGAATTTTAATACTTTTGTTGAGCTTGAAATTGCATTTGAGGCAAGCATTGTGAGCTTGAGTCTATTTGATGATGCTTAGTGACAATTTGAAACTTAGAGTGCATAATTAAATGTTGTATGTGTAGTTTGAACCTCTTGTGTGCATTTGTGGTGAGTCTTGAGTAGCACTGTTTGACGACATCTTTGTTGAACTGATTGATCTTGAATTTTACTTGAGGATAAGCAAAAGTTTAAGCTGGGGATGTTGACGAGTCTAGGATGTTGACTCAATTAGGTCTTTGTTTTCATAGTTTTATTGTCCTCAATGACTAATTTATTCTCTAAACCAATGTTAAAGTGTCGATTTGCAGAAATGAAGACTAAGGAGCAAGGCAAGGATATTACAGGGCCAAAAGGAGCGAAAAAGCTAAAGAAGTTTAAGAAAGGCAATCCTAGTGATCACCAAGACCAGTTGGCGAGTCACAAAGTGGCTTTTTAGCTCTCCTTAAGTTCCAGCATCCCAACCCTTGAAGAAGTGGAATTGGGCGAGGTAACATACCTTTTGACGGATCGTCGAATGGTTTGACGAATGAGGCTCAGATCGCCAAAGATTACAGACTTGTTGGTGAAGACACAAGCAAAACGGCGATTAGCAAGGACAATTGGAGCATCACCGATCAGGTCGGTGATCCCGACCTCAATCGCCCAAGTATACAATGTTTAAATAGTGGTAACGCAAGAAAAGAAAGTGAGAAGGAGGAGCATTGGGCGTGTCACCGACTGGTTTGGCGACACTCGACTTTTACCCCTTAATGACCCAAAGGCCAAATTTTGAGGAAGTATAAATAGATTTTTAAGAAAAGATTAAAGCATATTATCATTGTAAAAATTTATAGTTAAGAAAAAGATTGTTCTTGCTTTGTTTTGAAGCATTTTTCAAGTATTTTTGAATTGGGATTTGGAATTGAAGCTACATCAAATTATTGTAAGGATTTGGAGATTAATACCCACCTATGTGACTAAATGTCTAATCTAGTTTATGGGTGTTAGGGATTATTGATTTTATTTCTGTTTTGAAGTGGGTTTGATCTATAACTGATGTTCAATTTATGAATTGGAATGATGAGTTGAATTCTAATTTAGCATTTTATGCTTGCTTGAG
The DNA here is from genome assembly GCF_900185275.1 of Solanum verrucosum. NCBI lineage: Eukaryota > Viridiplantae > Streptophyta > Magnoliopsida > Solanales > Solanaceae > Solanum > Solanum verrucosum. The sequence continues at coordinate 99,402 of NW_026020583.1, forward strand.
AGAGAGGTGTAAAGTGAAGGTTATAAATCAGCATTTGTAGTGATTGGATTGTTGTGGGTTCAGCTTGAGAGTGTGAATTCTATACTCGATTCTTCATATCTAGCTCGAGAGAGTAGATAAGGTGAGGTATTAGGTTGTTTGTAGTGTTAAGCTTATCAAGGTTCGAGATAACTCGCTTGAAACGTAATAGTTGTTTGAGAGAGAGCTATTGCATCTTAAGTCTAACCTACCCACTAAGATTTAACAAACTTTAGTAATTACCAACCACCCGTTTAGCGAAATTGACAATTATTCGATCACATCCCCAAATATCCCTCAATTACTTGATTACTCCCATTGTTGTTCGTAATTGCTTAGTTGGCGTACCTATTCACCCTTTTTACATTCGTGTCAACCCTTTTGATTTATCCAGATGTATTCGATAATTTTTATTCCTATAACCTATTAGACCACATTTACAACTTCATAACTGAATTCAAACTTGTACCGCTCCCTGTGGGTTCGACCTTAACTCTTTATTGGGTTTTATACTATATTACGATCGCCTACACCTAGTATTGGATGAGGTGTAGTTTAGAGTTTATCAACGATCCACCAAATACGTTGGGTGAGCTCGACTAATGTCTCCATGTTGGTCACACATTGGATTTATGACCAAATTTTAGGAAACTACAAATAACCCAAATGAGAGAGAAAATAAAAAGTTTTTTAGAGATAATATTTTTGTATGAGATTTGTGTTTGTAACTTTTGACAAAGTTTGAGGACTTTTTACGTTGTGAGAAACACTTTTTAGTTTTGGGGTTTAAGAATACACTCTTGAAATTGACAATTGAAGGTTGAAATAGAAGTGGGAGTTGATTATAATTGCTTAATTTCAACGCATTCATGACTGCAATCATGATAGGTATAATTTCTTTACATTTTGATGTGTGGCTAAAATTCCAATTCTAGGGGTGAAGTTATGGGGTTGGATGTTGATTTAATGTGGTGGATTTTGTGTTTGCTCTGGTTTACTACTCTGCATTCATGGATTTAGACTAATTATCATGGGGTTAATTTATGGGTTAAGGTTACAACCTTAATCTTATTCTCTATCTTTGATTGATGGTCGAAATAGATCAATGTGAGTAGGTAATTAGTTTAATGTATGCAATTTAGGTCTGATTTCCTTAGATTGCTCGAATTAGAGATTATGGTTCAGATATTTTTGCACAAATCTTCTCAAAAGAGAAATTTCGTATGGTAATGTATTGATTGGTGATTCACAGAGATGAGACTAAAAGGAGATTCTATGATTTGTACTATGAGATCGAAAGAACATTATCATTGAAGATGACTCAGCATATCCATAATTGTTTAGTACTGTTGAGCAACACAATTACCCCTTTGTGACATCGATTCCAATCCCCGCACCCCTAGATTATATTTTAATTGCTTGAATTTATGAATTTTAGTCTAATTATGATATTTGATACTTCAAACTATTTTAGTAAATTTTTTGAAATCATCCAAAATTTCTCTAAGGCACTACAATGAATAGGTCCGCATTCTTAATTTCCTAGCTGGATTCTTATCCCTAAACCATTCCTTGTGGATATCGACACCGACTCTTTGTCGGATATTTTTTTTGACAATGACCAGTTACTCTTCGAATTGTTTTTAGGGTAGTTTGAGTTATCAAAAATTGCTCCATTATCGTTGAATTGTATCTAAGAATTCAATTAGTGAAGTTAGTTTGTAAACTTATTGAGTTGCAGTAGATTGTTGCTCGGTTTTTTGTGTTGCCTATTTGTAGGTACAAACATGAGTTATAATGGTACTGACAACGCTATTCACTATAGGTAAGATGATCAGATGGGCGACTTGAAGATCATGCACATAAATGTAATTGGGACAAATGGAGCTATTCAATTACCTTCTAAAACAAGGAGGGCAATGTTCCATGTAACCAGAACAATGCTACAACTGCTCCAAATAAGAGTAGTTAATGTTTAGGGTTTATCTCATGAAGATCCTCATGAAAACCTACGAAACTTTATGGATATTTGTGGACTGTTTTTCATCAAGAACATCTGACAAAAATCTACTTGGCTGAGATTATTCCTATTCTCCTTAGCTTGGGAAGCTACTAGATGATTTGCTGACTTTTGGAATGATTCTAACACTTCTTGGGAGGAGTTAACCAAAGGATTCTTAGAGAGATTCTTTCTTTACTTGAATTTGGTCAATCTTGGGGATAACATCTAGATCATTAAAAGAGTGGGAGGTGAACCTCTTCATGAGACATGGTTGTGGTAAAAAAATGCTACTACAACGTCGAACACATGGCGTTTTGGAAATTTTTGTGCAACAATACTTTTATTGTAGCCTTGATTCAGTCAACAAAGACTTGGCTGACCAAGTTGTTCATGGTGAGCTGATGCAACAACCGTTCGATGTGGGAACATTGTTGCTTATTGGTATGACTAAAGTAATTTGAGCACGTCATACTATAGAGGATCAAATATTTTCTCAACAATGCAGCATGATCAAGGAACAAATGGAAGGGGAGAAAACATGGCTAAAATGATTACCCAATATGACTTGTTGTCCAAATATGTCACTGGAGTTGTATGAAAATAGTAAATACAGGTGGAACAAGCATTGTGCAGTGTCTGGAAGATGCCAAATTTGAGGCATTGTATAATATAGAGGTGAATTATATGGGAAATCAATTGGGGGGGGGGGTTCTAATCCTAACTACCCAAGACTTGGTGAGAACAAAGTTTGGAACAAGGATTGAGATAATGGTTGGAGATATTAGAGAAATCGAGGTGGAAATTTGAGAGATAGGGAAGCTGAAAAAGATAGGTATGTCCCACCTCAAGATAGCCCAAAACCGAAGGAACCAGTTGGACTGTAGGGATTTCAAACAAAGGATATGCTAACAAGGATCTTCAATAAGGTTAAAGGGTCAGACAAAGTGTTGATGGATTTGAATAATGACTTGTCCACTTTGGCTCAAATGGTAACTTCTCATTCCATATCAATCAAGCAGGCGGAAACTCAAATTTTTCAGATCTCTACCTATCTAAATTCAATGCAAAAGAGAATGTTGCCTAGTGACACAATCCCAAAACCTAAAAATGATTATTGACGAGTAAGAACTATGTCATGCCACAATGTTAAATAAAGAGCTTGTAATACCTCAGATTTTGGTAAAGAGAGGAAAAAAGGTTTTTGAGTTGCAGGTTGGTTCTACGGGTCCTCATAAACGAATCGTAGAAGCTTCTACATGCCATACATGATATCATTAGAAAATAATGGAAATAATGTTTTAAAACCAAGTCCTTGTACCTATTTTACGGTTCACCAGTGCGGCTCATCAAGCGATCTACTAGTCGTTAATAGGTCTTTAGGTATGTTACACCCCAAGGGTATCCCCTAGACGTAACACGGCGTATAAGACTCCAAAACGTCTCATACAAGACGTTAGCATATCATGACATGAGATAAGAGAAAAGTACATAAAAAATTAAAACTTTTTACAACCGAAGTTATTTTCATAAAAGGAAGCGGAAGACTTTCTATACTTTGTCTCAAACCAACTAATACAACATTAGAATAAAACTCTTGGGACACAACCCATACAATAGTCTCAACATGAAAATAAAAGATATAAAAGAAAGGTGGGTTTTGTCCTCGAAGCTATGAAGACTTACCAAGATCTTCTACTGCTTGCAACTTCTAGAAACCTATCTCCAAGAGTAACACTCAATCTCTAAACCCTACATTTGATTAGAATGTAGGAAAAGTATGCATTAGTACATAATGTACTAAATATGTTATCCTACCATAATCATAAGAGAATGAGGCAAGGGTTAGTCAATATAAGACATAATCCAAAAATTATATGAATGTGGTTGTTCTTTTGCAAAAAATTAAGTCTCCGTTTTGATCAATACCGATGACTTCAATAGTGCTCTCAATTGAACGAACATGAATGTATGGCTACGATGAGGCCAAATGAAGTTGCATAGACAATATGTGAACTCTTTGCATCTCGTTGTGATTAGCCATTTACCAAATTGATTCTCTTGTTATGACCGTCGCACACTAGCGAAAGTGTGTAGTCTTGTTTGACTTAAGTGTCGATGCCTTGTGTGATTAGCTTGCTTTGAACCATGCATGAATAAACCTAGAATTTACCCTGTTAGACTAATTGAATTAAAAAGGTGTCCTCTTGAAATGATCTTAGGCAACTTTAAAGAGTGTGAGACAAATTTGACATATACCTCTTTTGTGGCCTACGCGTGTGGAACTCTTTTGAACACCCTTTGAGCCTTACCTTTCTTTGGAAGAACCTTGGTGAACCCTAGACCATACTTGACCCACTACCTATAATCCTCTTGATTTGTGGTTTAGCGAATAGCCAACTTAGGCCAAAAGGGGCGTGGTGAAAAGGAAAAGGAGAAGTCAAGAAGTGCAAGAAAAGCCCCCCTAACCCATGGTATTGCATGAAAATGGAACCCCTTTAATTCAAAAAAAAAATTAATAAAATTTTACGAAGGAGATCGGGTTCTAAGCAATCCATGAAGGTGAATAAAAAGGTGACTTAGAAGCACTAGAAAAAGAATTGATAGAAGAAAAGAAGGGAATGCCTTGAGAATACCACATCTCACGAGAATAAAGTCACTTAGCATAAATGACCATACCTTTGAACTCAGCCCCATTACAAGCCTTAGAAAGACCTTTTTGATCTTGAGTAAGCCTAATCGAAAGTCGATTGGAAAATAAGGGCAAATGTATGGGTGAAAACATGCATTGTGTTCCTCTTTTTTAGTGTGAGCGTTGCATCTGATTCCTGATCTTGAATTGATTAACCTCTGTATGTGAATATGGAATCATTCTTTATGTGAGGGCATTTAGATACTTTTTGTTGAACATGAACTTGCACAAGTAGCAAGTATTGCGAAAATGAGAATCTTTGGTATTGGTGTGTCACAACTTGAATATTTCAGTACACAGTTGATCTTTGCATAAGTAATTTGAATCTTGTTGTGTATGTTCATGATTGAGACTTGTGTAGCACTGTTTGAGACACCCTTTTTGAACAACTGAAATTGAGTTTGCTTGAGGACAAGCAAAAGTTTAAGTTGTGGATGTTGATGAGTCCACAATTTGGACTCATTTAGGTCTTTATTTTGATAGACATAGTGTCCTCGAATGCTTATTTTGTCTCAATATCTGATGAAAACTCTTAAGTTTCAGGTATTTGAAGTTTTAGAAGAAGCATGGACACTGAGGCGCAAAAAGGAACAAAAAGGTTGGAAAGAACGAAGAACTAAAGCCTGAGCATCGCCAAACATCTTTGGTGATTTGCCGAAAGAACAGACTCCGCCCTTTGTTCCAGTATGCGAAGCCCCTAAAGGAAGAGGATCAAGAAGGCAATGAGAGGAGTAGTTGGTGCTTCGTCAAATAATTCTGTGAAGCAGTATTATACCGCCCAACGGTCCAGAACGTGAAGACACTGAAGGGAAGCACTAAACGGCGATGAGAGAGAAGATAGGCGAGTTGCAGAGTCACTCGGCGAACTCGACTAATTTCGCCGAGCTATCCGCCAACACTAATTTCTAATGGCTATAAATACTAAACTTCTTATTAATTTTAGGAGTTCCGAACCATTTTTCTATTGTTCACAATAGAATAGTAATTTTTAGATATTTTTCTCTCAAGTTTGGAGAGGTTTTTGTGGGAGAGTTGAAGAGAGAAGGATTTCATCTTCCCCAAGTTGGAAGTGAGTCTTCTCCATTCTTCTTCCTTTGCTTAAATCAAGGATTAATTTATTATACCTATTTGATTTTAGTATCATTTTAGGTGTATTTTCTTATTTCTTGATGTGTAGCTAAAAACCCCATTCTTGGGGTGTGATTTAACAAATATGTGTTGATATTGTTGTTGGGTGTTGCTTGCTGATAGGGTAGATGTATTTTAATGGTGATTTCACCTAGTGGTTGTGGTTTAATTTAATGGGTTTGTAGTTGAAAATAAAAAACCACCCATGTGTTTTCGGCTTCCCCGAGAGGGAGGTCGCGAAACCAAGACCTCTAGACTGATGGCCTAAGGAGTGGGTTGACATGAGGTTCTGCCCGAGAGGGTGAGCCCAAGTTCCATATCCTAACACTCAGCTCGAGAGAGTGAGTGGGGTAAGGCGTAGGATGGTCTTTATGCGGCAAATGGGTGTCCGAGAGGAACCCATTTGAAACGGGGTAAGTTACCCGAGAGGAAACTTATTTCCATTTAAAGCTTAGCCTAGTCACTATTATTTTGCAAATTTCATATCGAAAGCATGTACCCAACGATTTATCTCAACTTTTATTGCGGTCACACCCCAAGAACTCCTCCCCATACTTGATTTTCTTGCTAATTTTTTGTTGTTTTTGCTACTTGTGACAAAACCCCCATTTGATATTTGACACTTTCATGTCACCCCCTTTAATCTACTATGTTTTTGTTCGTCAATATCTTTAGCTACGACTAGTTAGAACGTAATTTTATTTTTCTATCAATTCTCAAAACCACTCCCTTGGGACACAACCCTAACCTTTAGTTGGGTTACTATAATATCGACGATCGTAGAAACTCATACCGTAGGTTAGTATCGTTGGTCACGATAAGCATCAAAGGCTTCCATCTCATGAGACCTAACTTTGGGAAAACCCACACTCTACTACGTAAGAGTTGCCCCTTTAACTTGGATAGTCCTCACATCAACTAGGTGTGTTCTGCTTTCTACTTGGAGCCCAGACCCTATATTGTGTGACACCATCTCATTGTTAATATCCACTTAGAGCCAAGCATACACCCGAAGATTTACTATTAAGCCTTGCTTAACATTCATGTCTCATGGAAAGATGTCCCTTGACAATCAATCCATATTCAAGTGACTCTATCACTTTATACTTTAAAGCATTCATAAGGTAGGTTAGGTGAGTATAGGCCTTTCACCACAATTCTACCTATAAGACTTCTATTCCTCATCTAAGCTTTACTCTCAAAGCCCTAGTGATTCAATATTCTTGACTACAAGCCTTACTCTCAAAGATTTACTTCATTCTACAATCATTCTCATCTAGATTACAAGACACTCAAGTCATAAGATTCATCTTTTAAGAAAATCTAATCATATTCTTCATTATCAATAGATTCTAGTCATAATTCATTATATAAGGTTCAATATAAACTTTACTTAATCATGATCCATCACATGTAATAAAGTCTAATTAAATACATATATATATATGATACTAATCTTGAACCATTACTACACATGATATTAATTTTAGAGGATCAATGCTAATTCTTCAATTTCTTCTTTCAAGGCATAAACCAACAACATATCAAATTTATCACATAAACTATGGTTAACCATAGCAATCACATAAATTCATCAATACATCATGATCCAATACTAAAACAATCATAATTGAGTATTATCCAACCAATTGTATCAAACTCAAACACTACCCACACTTAGGAAGAAACCCTAGCGTAGATTGGGGGTTTTCTTCAAAATTAGGGAAAACCTAGGGGGCTATATTTGTGGAAGAACCCATAGATGAAGAAAATAACATACCTTAATGAAGATTCACCACGAATTTTAGGAGAAAATGCAGCCCCTTGAACCCTAGACTTCACCTTGATCTTGTTCTAGTGACAAATTTTTTTGAGAGGGAGTTGGGGTCTTTAGAAAAATGAGTTTATGATTTATTTTAGGGTCCTATTAAGCTTATATAGGGGGTTAAATAACTAACTAACTGACATCCTTTAACCCCTACGTAATTACTAATTAAACCCTAAGTCCCCTAACTAAAAACTAAACTTGGAAATCTGCTATGACTCACGAAACCACCACTCACGGACCATTGGTTGAGTCACGGAGCATACTGAACCTCCGTAGGTGAGGTACTTAGGCTATACAATGCAGGCCAACTCAGGCCTTGACCCACGATCCCAACCCATGGGGAGTGGGTCCACTCACGGCCAGTAGGTGTCAAACGTGAGTTGCTGAAATTTGACAGCTTTTGGGCAGTCCTAAGGGTCCTCCTCAAGGACCCCTTGGGTGGTCTTTGGTGGGTCGTACCTCGATGTATAGCCCCTAAAACCTCCATTATAAGTACGGGAATCATTTTTATGAGTTTTAATTCTCCTACCACACTCCAAAACTCTTTCGAAAAGCTGTAGAACTCCTAGCTCAACTTACTATTTTCCAAGGCATAATAATATCTCCTCCTTGGAATCATTCGTCCTCGAATGACGATTCTAAACACTTATTAGAGTCACAACTCTAGACTAGTAGCCCATCATGTATGCAACATATCTATATGCACACAACCAAGCAAGAAAACTTCAATTCCAAACTAAATATAGTCAATTCAACACAAGGGAGTAGGAACTACATCTACCAACCCAAAATGCATGAAATTCTTTCTTTACTCATTCTCAAGGAGGAACTAATATCTCCTGACTAAATCATGCTCAATACACACTAAGGCTCAAGAAGCATTCATTCAAGGAGGAATGTTTCAACTCCAAACTAAGGCATGCTCATTAATTCAACTCATGAAGTATATATGCAATTCTACTCAAATGCACTACATCATGAGGCAAAACCATGCATACAAGTCATTTCTAACAAGACCTAGGAATTTTCATGAACATGCATATAAGGAAATCATGGAAACATATAATCACATAATAACCTTGCTAGATAGGCACACTATCTCCTCCTTGGTAGTAAGCCTACACAAAGTCTTCTAAAAATCAACCATACTAAGGACAATTTCAAAGTTCAACATAACAAGTCACAAAAGACAAGAAATCCGGAAATTTACTAAAGCATAAAAACATATACCGGAAGGGACATGAGGAGATCACTCTTGATCTTCTCTAGATTGGAGAGCATAAAACCTATTATTCTTTTGAGCACTCTCATCCGGACCACTAGAGGCAAATATCTTATCCTCCCTTCCCTTAGCCTTAAGAACCGGGCAATCTCTCATTTTGTGCCCATCCTTTCCACACCCATAGAAACCATCCATGCTGGCTAGGCACTTACCATAATGACTCCTCCCACACTTGGAGCAAGTAGACTTGGGAAATGGAGACCCACTACCCTTCTCTTGGTCAAACCTAGGGATGTATGAAGAATCTTTACCGGAATACCTTAATTTAGTCTTAGGCCTACCTTCCCCATCGGACTTAGCATTAGAAAAGTTCCCATCATCGGTTTTATCTCTTTTCACCTCCCTATTCATTTTATTAAGTTTTTTCTCCTCAATTTGTTGAGAATGCACCATGAGACAGGAAATATTCATACTAGGGATAAGCATTGCCGAACGGTATTCATTGACCACTAATTCGGGCACTCCTATCACAAACTTATTCATTTTGGCCCTTGAATCCCACACTATGGTTGGAGCATATTTAGATAGTTGGGTGAACTTAAGGGACTACTCTTTCACACTCATACCCCCTTGTTTAAGATTTATGAACTCTTGTATCCTTAGTTCCCTCAACTCTAGGGGAAAGAACCTATCAATGAATGCCTCTTTGAACCCTACCCACTCTATTGGTCCCTCTTCTACCAACCTACTATTTTTCCATTGTTCATACCAAATTTGTGCTACATCCCTCAATTGATAAGTGGCTAGCTCCATTTTCTCTACCAAAGTTTATACCATGATGGCAAGCACCTTATACACCTCATCTGTAAAACCTTGAGGATCTTCCTCCACCTTGGAGCCATAGAACTCCGGAGGGTTCATCCTAAAAAACTCTCTCACCCTAGAAGCAGCCATCCCCCTTATTGGGTTTGCCGGATCTACCACCTCTCTATTAGATTGGGCGGTCATAGCTTGGGCTTGAGTGGTCATGGCTTGAACTTGAGCCGTCATGGTTTGAGTTAACATCTGGAGAGTGGATCTAAACTCTGTATGACTCACATTTACCACTATAGGGTCAATCAGAGCTTGAGGATGAGCTTGATATGGCACTTGGGGAGGAACCACTTGCTCCACATTGCCTTCCTCTTCTCTTCTAGCATTCGTCCTTGTCTTAGCCATACCTTGAAAACAATGGGCACATATTAGAAGAAGGGCCCACTAAACCCAAACTCTATGGAACAACTTAGAGAATGAAGAAGTAAGATTTCCTAAACATCCAATAGCCTCCTATTCATAAATTGGCACGCTTCACATTTATGAACAAGACTCTACTAGATGTGGTTTGAGACATCCGTAAACCATCCCAAAACATTATGCTCTGATATCAAGTTTATTACACTCCAAGAGTACCCCCTAGACATAACACGGAGTATAAGACTCCGAAAAGTCTCATACAAGCCCTTATCATATCATGAACATGAGATAATAGAAAGGTATGGAAACATTTAGAACATTTTACAATCGAAGTCATTTTCATAAAAGCAAGTGGAAGACTTTCTATACTTTATCTCAAATCAACTAATACAACTCTTGGGATACAGCCCATACAATAGTCTCAACATGAAAATAAAAGATATAAAAGAAAGGTGGGTTTTGTCCTCGAAGCTATGAGGACTCACCAAGATTTTCTACTCCTTGCAACTTCTAGAAACCTATCTCCAAGAGTAGCACTCAATCTCCAAACCCTACATTTGATTAGAATGTAGGCAAAGTATGAATTAGTACAGAATGTACTAAATATGTTAGCCTAGCATCATCATAAGAGAATGAGACAAGGGTTAGTCAATATAAGACATAATCCAAAACCTAACCATTTTCACTCCCCAATTTCCTCTAACCCTAACGAAGAATAAGAAGATCTATGGTTCCATTGAATTTTTTAATTCACCATTCATCTTGAGATTTGAGTATCAAGGTATGTGGGTATTAACCCATGGAATTCATTCCTCCATAAGGTCACCAAATATTCCAATTTCTCAATCTCAAATTCAACTGTTAAAGTTTGAGTTTCAATTCAGTCTTTGTGGGTTTCATCCAATTATGATTAATTATTGTTGATTAAGTCTTCTAATGAATGATTCAATGTTAATATATTTTTTAGTTTAAATTATATTGACCCATGCCTAAATTATGATTTTCAACTATGAACCTATGATGAACCCATGAACCTATGAAATATGAATTGATGAAGATATGCCTGTTTTTATGAAATTATGGTACATGATTTGGCGATGCTTTGAAAGGCAAGTATCAATGTTATTGTGAAAGGTTTCTCACATACTATTATTTCATGATTTTCAAAGGTTTTCTCACATGCTATTATGATCATGATTTTGAAAGGTATTTCTCACCTATGCTTGACTTGTGTTTTAACGAGCTATTCTATGTTTTGATTTTAATGATGTGGATTGGTGTTGATCATTTCCTTTCCTATGCTAAAATGATATTTGACATTTATCCATTCCGTTGGGATTTAGACTTAGCACCGAGAGGTTTTTGAGGTGGAGGCTCAAATAGGGTAGTTTCTAGTAGCAACCTCTACTCCCAAACTAAGTGCCCTGTAGGATTGTCTTAAATGATCTAGCTAGTGAATCTACTATAGCAAAAGATGATATGTACGAATTCTACCTTGGCAAGTAGATTCCACTTCATTCGGTGTGAGGGACGTAATGGATTCCATGATATAGCTCTCATGGTCTTATTGTTGATTAAAGCTAATATCCCACAAAAATGACTATGTTTCTTCAAAGCTTTTCTTATGTCTCCTATTTTAAATTTATTGACTATATTTCATGATTTATATGCCATTGCTTCTTTAAGGTTTTAAATGTTTAAATATTTATCATGTCTAATATGTTTTAAGCAGTTCATACTACCATGTCTATTATATGTATATTTCCCCATAATTAGGGAATGTACTAATGCATACTTGTACCTACATTGTTTCAGTAATGTATGGTCTGATGCTCCTACCTCCAAAACTCGTGGCTAGTTGGTTCCCTTGGTTTCTTGATGGGTGAGTTCTCATGTTTTGAGGGCCGAGATACTTTATAGATTTTTGTCATTTCCATTTTTTACTTTGTATGTGATGTACGGGTTATGTCCCAATCACTTTTCTTATGATTTATTAGATGGCTTCTTGAGACTTATGTTAGATTTCCACTTTGTCAAACTCTTTTGGAATATGAAATGTTATCTTTTGAATTCCTTATTTTTATTATGTTGTATGATGTATGTTGAGTGGTTTGTATAGGGCCTCTCACGATTCTATATGCCATATTACACCTAGGGTATACTTTGGGTCGAGACAACGCTTCTTGGGAGGCAACAAATGTTTTTTTTATTTCTTTCAATAGCGGGTATTGTGAGTATAGGTTAAAATGAAGTCAAAAAGTTTAAAAGGATGTAGAAGGCAATGCAAAGTATGCAGTTGGTGATGCACCCAAATGATTAGGCATATATCTTCATGTTTGCCTTTTGCGCAAAAGTTTTGGATAAATGGTACTGTTAACTTTGGTGAACAAAGACCAAATCGGTGACTCACTGAATCATACAAGGCGAACTGCATCAGGTTCGTTGAATTGACCATTAGGTTTGAAAGTTATTCAGGTAGTATTGAAAAGGTAAATCTCCTTCGGCGATTCGCCGAATGCATTTTGTGATAATAGTCATAGATCGCCGAGTGTGCCTAGGATGAATAGTCCAAGAGTCTTTTCAAATTTAAAAATCAACCTTTAACGTTGTGAGCTCTTTCACTTCCTGAACTCTTTGTACCTTCATTTGTTTGCATTTGTGTACCCATTTGCATAGATTCCCTTGCGTGAAGTGTAGTGTGGTGCATGCTTCTCAATCCCATGACCATTATCCCTTGGTTTTTACTTTGTGAGCTTCTTTGAGTTTGGTTTTCGAGGCTTTTAGTGATATTTTTTCTTCATCTTCATGTTTTTTGTATGGGTCTTATGCAATATTGTTGTTATGATTGTTTAATTTGGTAAGGTCATGCTAAATGATAATTATTGAACTTTACCCATGGCTTAGGATAGATGATAATGTGTCTTAACTTGTGAAACTTGTATGTGAAGGTCAAATGGTGTGTTAAATTTGTTGGGTCTTGCTTGATTTAATTGTTGGTGAAGTCAAATTAGCCCCAGTGTTGCCCAAAAGGCATGTATTTGCCGAATGATTGATACATTGACCACTTTTTAAAGGAAAATAGTCAATTAGGGCAATACATTGTGAAATTTAGGGGGAATATGAGCAACTATGGGTAGAATAATATATTGGTAGATTGTAAAACTAATTGGGTAATGGATTCTGTTGCATGTCTGTGTTAAAAATCATGAAAAATAGGCATTAGGCTGAAATTACTTGTTCGACGAGCTTATCTCAGATCACTAAGGTGATTAGGTGAATCATCGAGTAAGCCCCAAATTATTTTCTCAGTTTGAATTTGTGGCCTTGGAACTATCTCATTCGGCGATCTTGTATTAGCATGCCAAAACCAAGTCGGTTAATGACTAACTTGGTAAACCACCAAGTTGGAGTAGTCATCACCTATTTGTTTGTCCCTTTTAGTTGAGATCTATCAGTTTTAGTGGATTTATCTATGCTCGACAAAACAAACTAGGCGGATCCCTGAGTTGGAGATGACTCCACCTTTCATGCCTGAGTGAAATTACTCTATGTTTTGTCAACTTTGGCGAGCTCACCCAACCTGTTTGGCGAATCGCCTTCCCAATTGGCGAGCCTCAGAACTTTTGTTGAACTATGCTTGGTTTTGAATTTGTTTTTAGACTAACCTTCACCCGATCTTTATTTTGAATTGTTAAGCCTTGCTGGAAATGGCCAAAACAAAAGGCAAAATAGTAGTGACCTCCGACTCCAAGCACGATAATGAGTGGTAGATTTGTATTCATTTGAGGTCAATTTAGCTCAATAATCATTGCCCCAATGCAAAATTTTGTCCTATTCTGATGATATATTGATGATTTTCAGCTATATCCATGATAAGGATTGATGTTTGAAAGAATGGTCAAAATGCCAAAAGAAGTGCAAACTACACAATGTTGATCTCCTAACAAGTAGGGCGGATTGCCAAATAAGCACGACCTCGCCCAAAATTACACTGCATAACACTTGTCCCTATCGGATTAGGTTGGCGAACTTCATTGGACAAGGTGACGCACCAAATGAGAAAGGCAACCTTGCTGAACATTGTTTAAAATGATGCTGTAAAAAGAAATGATTGAATGCTTGAAAGGGGAATCAAGGTGGTACTCAGTGATTCCCGAGTCTGAAAGGCAGACTCAAACAAGTTCTCCAACTGAGGTTAGAACACCTGAAGCCTAGAGCATGAAAAGACGAGCTAAGGAGCAAGAGTCAAATCATCAAACATGTTTGGCGAGTTCGACTAATGCCATCGAATGGATCATGTGTTGGGTTTTGGGTATAATTTTGGGAAATTATAAATAGCTCAAAGGAGAGAGAAATTAAAGAGAGTGGTGAAGAGAGTGATGTAGAGTTGTGAATAGAGAGCAAACACTCTGAGTTTTGAGAGAGAAAACACTTTACTTTTGTGAAGAGCACTTTCTAGCTTTTGGGGTTTTTCAACATTTGTGCTTGAAATTGACAAATTAAAGTTGAGTACAAAGTAGGTTTACTTGTAATTGCTTAATTTCATGTTACCCATGACTAGTTTCATGAAAGGTATAATCCCTTTACTTTTTGTGATGAGTGGCTAAAACCCCAAAATCTAGAGGTGCAATATTGGGGTTGGGTGTTGACTTATTGTAGTGGGTATTGTGCTATGCTCTGTTTTGCTGTTGTTCATACTTGAATTTGGTCTAATTAGAATAGGGTTGTTTATGGGTTAAGGTTTATAAATTAATTCCTACTTCAAATCTCTAGTTGATGCTCGAAACAAATTGATTTGAGTGGGTAATTAGTCCAATACTATTAATTTAGGTTTGACGTTTGTAACTTGCTTGAAAATAGAGGTTATGGGTCGGATCTATTTTCCCTATTTTTGAGAGAGAGAATAGAGGAAGGTATTGGATTGTTTAGATTTTCAATTAGATAAGACCGAAAGGAGATTTTGTGCATAGATGCTATGAGATCGAAAGACGATTAGTGTCAATAGAGACGACCTAGCCTATTCATGAATATTCATCACTATAGAGCAACACAATTACCCCTATGTGACAATGATTTCCAATCCCAATACCCCTTGATTGCTTGTTAACTCTTGAATTCTTCAATATTTTATTTTAATTCTGATAATTGATAACCCAAACTTTTTATTAAATTGGTGGAATTATCCACCCACTTGTTCTTCCTATTGCAAATGAGCAATTTTATAATCAAAATTTCTTAGATAAGAATTCTCTACTATATAACATAATATGTGGGATTCGACCCAATTTGTTCGTTGGCGTTTCTATTGACTACTATTGCTGTCCATTTTAATTGGTTTTAAAGAAGACATTTGAGGTTTATAAAAAATGGCATCACTGTCGGGGGGAGTGATGGTTGAGAATTCTAATTGAGAAATTAGATTTTGATTTCGTTTAGTTGTAGTAGATTTTTCTTTGGTCTTGTTATTGGCTGCTTTGCACATTTTATACAATGAGTTACAATGGGAGTGGCAAAGATAGTCACTATATGAATATGAACATTGTTCAAACTACGATAGCCATCTCGATACCTCCCACATTTGGGAGGGATATGTTTCAAATCACCGGAAAAATACTACAATTTCCCTAGATGAAAGGAAATTTTGAGGGCCTAACTCATCAGGATCCTTATGAACACCTTAGGAACTTCATGAAGTTATTTGGACCATTTGTGTTCAAGAATATCTCTCAAGAGTCCGTAAGGTTGAGGTTATTCCCGTTCTTCTTAACAAAAGAGGCTACAAGATGGTTGGCAGAATTGCCAAATGATTCTATCACTTCATGGAAAGAGCTAAGTGATGCATTCTTGGAGAGATTCTTTCCACTCTTGAATATGGTTAAACTTCAAACCTAGATCCAAAATTTAAAATGTATTGGAGGTGAGCCTCTGCATGAGACGTGGCTGAGGTTCAATGCATGGCATTCTGTAACACCCCAGAACTAGTAGACCAAACTAGAGCCACAATCTAGGGTTCTATGGTTTAAGGTATGTGAAATAAAGTCATAGATGAGACTTTACGTGCTTAGAATGAGGGGTTTAATGGTTGAACGTCAAGGTACGTATTAGACCTCGTAATATAGACGATCATTTAGAGTTTGGTTGAGCATGGGAAGGGCAAGTACCAAGGCAAAAGGGCAAGCCTAAGCCAAAGGGCTAATGTTGCCCAACCTTTGCAAGCTACTGCCTAAGACTTCACGACCATATTCACGACCAGTGGTCTTGACCATGGTCCATGAAGGGGTCCATGAAGAATCCTTAGTCTCATGGGAGGCAAGGCCTTGAGTCCAACCTACTTCCCCAAGTCCACGAGCCATTTCATGATCAGTGGTCTTGACCACGGTCCGTTAAAATAGCCGTGAAGGTGCCTTAGATTTTAAGGGCCCCACCATGGGCTGTGGTACCCTTTACGAGCCATCAAAGAGGCCGTGGTGCCTGGACGGGACTGCCAAGTTGAGGGACTTTTGGGTAAATAACTATCCGACTAGTTTTAAGTAGGGGTCATTTTGTATGTGTTTTATACACCTATATATATGGTTCTAAGTCATTTTCCCCCAATTTTAAGTCACTTTACACTAGACCCTAATCAAAACCCCAAATCACTCCTCTCTCAAATATTTCTCTCTCTAAGAAGAATCTCCACTGAAGAAGAAGCTAGGGTTGAAGCTAAGGTGAAGAAAAAAGGCTCCATTGCTTAAGCCTTGTGCTAGGGCTTTGATTAAGGTATGTTTATATTTTCATCTATGGGTTCTTCCACTCATAGAGTCCCCTAGAATTTCCCCTAATTTATGAAGAAGAACCCCAATCAAGTTAGGGTTACTTCCAATGTATGGGTTTTAGGTAGGTATGATTCCAATAGGTTGGATAATACTCATATATGGTTATTTTATTGTTGATTCATGATATTATGAAGAATTTATGTGAATTCCTTGTTTAACCCTAATTTTCAAAGTATTATGTCTTTTGATGAGGAATTGATGGTTCTTGATAGATTTTCTAGAATTGTCACCATGAATAGAACTTATCTAAGAATGGGAACATGAAAACATGAATTGAACTAGACTTATGCATGTATGATAGAATATGAATTGAAATGATTAGAATTGGAACTTTTGATGGATTATGCTTAGAATTGCCTATTACTAAGGCCTAGGGATAATGTGTCTTGTGGTCTAGACTAGTATGATGATTGTGGAGTAAAGCTTGAATGTAGGGCTTGAAGTCATAATGTTGATCACTAGGGCTTAAAGAGTAAGTCTAATATGATGAACTAAATTGCATATAATTAATATACAACATAGATAGAGTTATGGTGGAAAGGCTTTCACCCACATGACCTACCTAGAACTATATGAATGCTTGTATGTAGAATGTGAAAGGTCTTCTCAAATAGAATGATTCTAGATTGAAAGGCTAATCACCTAAAATGAATCATGCTTGTTAGAATAGAATAGCTTGAAGTTGACTCTTATGATTCCTTCATGTGTAGTTGACTTATGTAGCTTGGGATGGTAGATCTCATGGTAGCTTGGGATTGTAGAATTAAGGTCTCCTAAGGTTAGCTTGAACTAGCATTAGTAGGATGCGTTTCATGGTAGCTTGCATTAGTATAGGCATGGTAGCCTAGGATTGAGGATCTATACTCTCCTAAGGGTAGATTGAACTAGCATTGTTAGAATGCTTTCATGGTAGCTTGACTTGGTTAGGCCAACACCATTTCATGGTAGATTAGGATTGAGACACCATACTCTCCTAAGGATAGCTTAGGGTTGAGGATTCATACTCCCCTAAGGGTAGTTTGTATCATATTGAATGTTTTCATGGTATCTAGGTTGGAATACCTGTATCCTTCCTTGGATTGGATGATAGGCTGTTTTCCATGGTAGTTAGGTCTAGCATAGTAGTATGCTATTATTTGATAGTCTAGAATGATAAATAATAAGCATTGAGTAAGCTATCCTGAAGGAGTACTTAGTGTGAGTGGTAGTATGGGATGCCATTCATACATGGCACAAGTGTGACTTGAAGCAACTTACGAAGTGTCCTCTTATGTGATGTATGATAGCTTGGATTGTTGCCTTCCATGATAAGATTGACTTAAGTTGATAGTTCCTTGTCAATATGAAGTAGGTCTATAGTGACACCTAGAAATGGTAAATATGAATACGGTGAGTTCAAGGATATGCTTAGTGTGTATAGTATTATGGGATGCCCCATATGCATTTCACAAGTGTGCCTTGAGGTTACTTAGCAGTATAAGTTCTCTTATGATATGAAAACCTAGGTCGTGAGTATGAGGTGGACTATGACCAAGAATGACAAACGAGAGGTACTTAATTTGGATAGTATTATGTGATGCTGTCTTTGCCTTGCACAAGTATGCTTGGAGGTGGCTTGTAAAGTAGTTCTCTTGAATATGAAAGACTAATGGTTGAAGTATGAAGTTATGAATGTCTTATGTTGACTCGTAATGATATAATGTTTATGTTGGAGTTTATGCTATAAATATGTTATTGTCTCTTATGCTTATGTCTTATGTTGACTAACCATTTGAGATGCTTTATGATATTGTGCTAGCATTCATACTTGGTACAGTTTGTACTAATGCATATTGCCTACATTATAATCAAATGTAGGGTGTTGGGAGATTGAGTTTCTTGAAGGCTAGGTTCATAAGGTGCAAGAAGACTTGAAGATTTGGTGAGTCCTCATAGCTTCGAGGACAAACCCACTATGTTCCTTTTATGTCATTTCTTATGTTTTAACTTTATTTGGACTGTGTCCCAAGACTTTTATTCATGTTATTCATAGATGGCTTGAGACAAAGACTTAGTAAAGACTTCCGCTTTCTTATGAAAATGTTTTAGATTGTTTGAACAAAGTTTTTTTTTTAATTTTCCCTACTTTTCTATGATCTTATTTTAAGATGATGCTAAGGGCTTGTATGAGACCCCTTCGTGGTCAAGTACACCATGTTATGTCTAGGGGGTACCCCTGGGACGTGACAAACTTGGTAATCAGAGCAGAAGGTTTAGAATGGTTCTAGGATTGTCTCAAATCACGTCTAGTAGAGTCTTATTCATGGGTGTGAGTTGTGACACATTTATGAATAGGAGGCTATGGGATGCTTAGGAAAATCTCACTTCTTCATTCTCCAAGTCGTGCCATAGATCTATAAGCTCTCTCTCTTATCTTTTATCTGATGGTCTTTAGGATGTGACTATTAGAAGGGTTTATGCTACAAGGAGTGAGGGAGAAAGGCTGGTTGAGATGCCAATTATGGCTATGTGACTTAATAGAGTTGAGAGGATAGATTATGATGTTGTCTTTATTATGAATGGGTTGCTTTATGGCTATGTGTGATGCTGGTAGAAGGTCATGATGAGTTTTGAGGTATGTTGATAGATTGGTGGAATAGGGTGTTCAAGTAACGCCTAGATAGGTTGAGTAAATAGACTCCTCTAAGAAGACTAGAAATGTAATTCACCATGGTCTAGAAGCATTTGTGTGATGATGTGCTTTGTAGCGAGGTCATTGAGTATCCTTGATGTTCATGATTTAGGATTGCTAGAAATTTCACCTTGTGAGGTGTAGTGAGTATGACAGATTACCCAATTCTTAAGGCTAAGAGAAGAGAGGGTAAGCATGTTGCCTCTAGTAGTGGGGATGTTGAGCCTCAAAAGAAGAATAAGTCTTATTCTCTCCAATCTAGAGAAGATCAAGAGTGATCTCCTCATGGCCTTTTCGGTATGTGTTTTATACTTTAGTGAATTTACCGGATTTCTTGTCTTTTGTGACTTGTTATGTTGGATTTGATGTTGTCCTTGCCATGAATGATGTTTAGAAAAGCATGTGAAGGCTTGCTCCCAAGGGGGAGATAGTGTTCCTACCTAGTAAGGCTATTATGTGTTCCTATGATTTCCTCATATGCAAGTTCATGAAAATGCTTAGGTCTTATTAGTAATGACATACATGGATTGTTTTGCCTCATGTTGTAGCATCTTTGAGTCAATGTGCATTTTAGGCTCCATGAATGTATGTTGAGCATGTTGTAATAACAGATGTTAGTCCCTCCTTGAAAATGAGTAGATATAGAATTTCATGCATTTTGGGTTGGTAGATGTAGTTCCTACTCCCTTATGTTGCATTAAGTATGTTTAGCTTGGAATTGAAGTTTCCTTGTTTGGTTGTGTGCATATAGATGTAGTGCATGCATGATGGACTGCTAGTCTAAAGTCATTTCCTTAAAGAAGTGTTTATAAAGGTCATTCGAGGACGAATGTTCCCAAGGGGGAGATATTGTAACACCCCGAAAACTAGTCGACCAAACTAGAGCCACAAGCTAGGGTTCTAAGGTTTGATGTATGTGAAATAGAGTCGTAGATGAGACTTTACGTGGTTATAATGAGGGGTTTAGTGACTGAACGTCAAGGTACGTATTAGACCTCGTAATATAGAAGACCATTTAGAGTTTGGTTGAGCATGGGAAGGGGAAGTACCAAGGCAAAAAGGCAAGCCTAAGCCAAAGGGCCAAGGCTGCCCAACCTTGGAAAGCTACTACCTAAGGGTTCACGACCACCTTCATGACCAGTGGTCTTGATCACGGTCCGTTAAGGGGTCTGTGAAGAATCCTGAGTCTCATGGGAGGCAAGGCCTTGATACCAAGCTATTGCTCCAAGTCCACGAGCCACTTCACGTTCCGTAGTCTTGACCATGGTCCGTCAAAGTGGTCGTGAAGGTGCCTTAGATTTTAGGGGCTTGGCAAGTTGGGGGAGCAACTGGTCAAGGGACCACGGGCACCACCACAGGACGTGGTACCCTTGACAAGCCGTCAAAGTGGCCGTGGTGCCTGGACGGGACTGCCAGCTTGAGGGACTTTTGGGTAAATTCCTATCCAACTACTTTTAAGTGGAGATCATTTTATATGTGTTTTATACAAATATATATATGGTTTTAAGTAATTATCCCCCAAGTTTAAGTCAATTTACACTAAACCCACTACAACAAATATGGCCAACGGCCACGCCAACTCTAGGCAACACTTAAAAAGTGTTGTCAAAAGTATCTAAGGGAACACTTTTAAGGCGTGACTTTTGGGTAGAGTTTTTTGCCACAGTAACTTTGGCGACACTCGTAAATTGTGCTCTTTGTAATTATTGTCTACATGTTATAAAACATTGACAAATTATAAAATAATTGGCAATGCTTATTATACATATAATCACACTTTTAAGTGTGATATATTTGTAACTCTTAAAACAACACTTTATAAATGTGCTCTATTAATTCTCATAAAATTTAAATTAAAAATAATATCCCCCGCCCCATAAATCTATTTTCCCAAAATTTCTTAAAAGCAAGAGTATTGCCCCAAAGTTAAGTATAACAATTTTTTTGTTGTTTTGAAGGGTTTTTCATTGTACCTATCAACTCTGCAGCAAATTTCATCGCAGATCCGAAGGGTAACGCCAATGGAATCACTGATTTTGATTTGTCTATTTCTTTATGGTAAATCATAGATTTTGATTTATCTATTTCGCCATGAAAAGCAGTGTTTTTGGTTTGTCGATTTTGGCAGATATGGTTAAGTACAATATGAGTTCTCGTGCTGATAACAACAACAATGAAGATTACCAGTCTTATAAGTTCTTCGTACGTATAATATAAATGTTTCTTGAAATTGATGTTGGTGCTCTCTTTAAGAACATAGTGCTCATCACTCTGGCTTTACAGGAACCATCATGTTTTTATCCTTTTGTCGATCTTTTCATATGCAGATGTTACTGAGCCATTGTTGATGCAGATATTGTTGAACCATTGTTGATTGATGTTGACCAAATTTATAACATCTCTTTCCATGTTTCACCATTTTTTATGGTATAATATTGTTAAATTTAAGTAATTGGAAAAGTTTCCTTCTACTCATTTTAACAGTTATCTGAAGTTAGATTCTTAGAAAGCACATTAATGAATTTTGTTGGTTCATTTTGCAACAATTAAGACAAATGAATTTGGAATGCTCAATGTTTCGGGACTTGCCAGGGGAATAGGAGAAAGCTCAGAATCGACTTTTGTATGTCATTCATTTTTGGTATTGTAGATACTCACCTCATCATGTATGCATTTTTGAGAAAACAAAATTTTACTTCCATCAACTTTTAAGGTTATCCGTCAATAGGATTTTAGCTATCAATAGTGATAAAGGGAGAAAAAAATAGTGATGCAACGCTCTTGTTACACTATCGTCCATCTTCTTTCCATCAGCAAATTCAATTTAAGTTGTTGGACACTATGAAGACCTTTCTAGATAGGGTAAAAACTTCTTTAATACTGCATTATACTAGCATATATATATTCAGTTCATCTGATTGGAAGTATGCTTAAGAAATATCATTTACTAGTGAGCATATTACTTGGTGAAGCAGTTACCATCTAGTAAATGTAGTTCTTGATTAATGAGGGATAATGTTATGCAATGTTGCACTTAGATGATTCAGTTTACGCACAAGCTTTGAGAATACTTGAATTTAAATGTTATGGTAACATGCCTAGTTTCTTCGCCGTACTTATTTAGTCTATTAAGCAAATAACAGTGAATGCAGGTTAGATGTTGATACATTTTATTTAGTATTTATTTTGATCCTCTAGGGTTAAAATGAGTTCCTAACGCATTTTTAGGTTTGTGATAAAGATTTTCTGCCGAAAGATTTGAGAGTAGAAGGGATGTTGGCAGATGATAGAAGGTTGGGAGATATATTGCTCGAACAGAAATTACAGAATATTGATGCCCAATTCTGTAAAAAGAAAGATAGCTGACATCGAGTGTGGAGCTAATTTCTTCAATCAACATTCTTCTAAATGATTTATAATCTTATGCCTAACTAATTTGCACACACTTCAACTAATTCAATGGATAGCTTGTCCGGTCCACTAGCTAGTGTATCAATGGTAATCCTGTATACCAAGACACTAGCAAATTGACTCACACCAATTTTTGTAGTTCAGGTTTGGACCTGGGACCTAAGATCTCTAGTGTTTGATTAATATGCTATACTATATTATTTTCTCTAAGTTGGTACTGTAAAAATCATGTTTGATTGTATTATTGAAATCATGTTTACCCCTTAAATACTAAACATCTAGAAGATCGCTTGTGGAGCTAGATGCATATTTTAAGTAGCTATAGGTTCTGTGAAGTTGAGCTTAAATGCACATTTGAAAATATCTAAAGGTTTTCACTTGCCATATAATAGGGTGATGTTGCTTTTCTAAGGATTTTCTCTCTTCTGAAACCTCCCAGTTGTATTTACTTTTATCTTAAAAGTTTGATCCAAGAAGTAAGTTTCATTTGTTTACTTATATAAGTTGAAATTACTCTATCTTTTTCGTTTCTAGTTAAATGGCTGACCAATGCTTCTTGTTTTGTTTTTCATATTTCATTCTTTTCCCTTTTACCTGTCTACACTCTACACTTTGACACTTACCTGTCTACACTCTACATGATCATACAAAACTTATTTTTTATCCATTGCTCTGACTTATCATAGAAGAAAACGATAGCAAAGTAACATGATAGGCTTGACTAAAAATCTCCTTTATACCCTGCACTTTAATTATCCTACTCGGGCCTACTTGAAACCTGTAGTATTTAAGGTAATTTCATGCGGGTGATTTTTTGGGAATACAATTGACAAATTTAAATGAAAAACAAGTCCATGTAATATGGTAAAAAATGCCAACTTTCATTTCTTTAGAAGCAATTATTCATTTTCGTTTTTGTAGGGAAAGTGGTCTTCTGTTATTGGTTTTTGAACTATTCTTGCATTCATTCGAAGTGTATTAGGAGGTTCAAGTTATTTCTACTGCTTCTCATTGATGGATAAGGTATACTTCTACTTTCTTTTAATTGTAATTTCTTCAGCAAGGTCGAATATTGTAAGCCCTCTAAGTAGATTGTTGCAACACATTAGAAGAACAGGGCAGAAGAGTGTGTTCTCTATCAGTCTTAATTAAGCAAAGTCTATAACTTATTTCTCTTTCATCAGTTAAAGCTGATTGAGCATTTGTGTGTTGACAAAAATATAAATATTGCCTAAGCGCCCAATTTGTAATTGCCATGATCGGTTGATCGATTAATTCATTATGTTTGGTAGAGTATGAAAAGATTATTTAATTTCCTGAACATTGATGGTTAGGCTAAGGGCCTCAATATCTTAGTATATAATTTTCATGTGCAACTGGAAAAATTAGCAAAAATTGAGTTGTTTAAAACTTTTCAATATTCAGTTAATTGATATGTATTGGGAAATCTTGACTGTTTCCTTTCCATACTTATGTTAGTTATCCTTTCTCTCATGTCTGTTTCCTAACATTAGATTTACTCACCAATTTTTACATTCCTGAACATTCTTTTACATTAGAATTGCAATCGTCGTTGTTATTTTTGTAGTTAGTGTTGCATGGGTAATACATGAAATTAAAAGTAATCTGATTTTCTTGGCCTTTGCTTTCTCCTTACGCAAGTGCTTCAAAAGTGAGAAACATAGAAAAAGAACTGTGCAGTCACGTCGATCTATCATGATATTCTCTCAGATGATAATGATAAGCCCTTTTCAGATTCATCTCCCTATAGAATATGATAATGGGTGCCCTACTAATATCCCTTCAAGAAATTGATATGATTATGTACATTACTGACTGCCCATCTTATCCTTTCTTAGAATGTTAAGAATCTGATGAATCTCACATCAATTTTGCTCGGCTGACTCCAAAATAATTTCACTCCTATATGAGTCCCTCTGTATCACTTTACATAAAAGATTTAATCAAAAAAAAAAAATTAACCTAAAAATGGGTTTGGTAAATCTAATGGCTATTTGGATCCCTGGATATTTTGAGATCCATAGGCGGTAGTTAAATCATTGTTTGGTTACCTTTCATTTTCCAGTGAAATCAAGGTCGAAGTTGGTGGAAAGCTCCAATATTTTGGCGTTTCTAGGCTCGCTACTCCTAAATAGGTAATCTTCATTCTTCGTCATGTAAACATAATGTTCTTACTCAAAAGCAGTTAATTCCATTAAACTCACCGCAATTGACTTTAGGCAACAAGAAATATCAAGACAATTTTATCATTAGATATCCAACAAGGCTATCACCTTGTCCAAAATGTGAAATATATGAAGATAGGGTATCTTCTTGAGATGAGGAATTTATCATCTATTAAGGATGCATGTTCAATACATTATCTATATTATTTATGACTTGTATACTTTACTTTTGTTCCCATTTATAGTTGATGGTATGTTCTGTTGAATCCTTTACATTAGCATTTTATGATCTATTAGTATGGTCATGGAATAATTAAGTACTGACTAAATTACTTTGTTTTTTTATTTCAAAGCATGACTCGAATAGGTTTGGATTCATTGATTGAAAGTCATTGGTGTTGGAGTCTTTGGCTACTAATCTTTGGATGTGTTTTAGTTATTCTGATAAGTCAACATGACTTTCAATGTCTGAGAGAGGCAGAGAGGTACGTTGAACACTGATGAGTCCACAAATTGGACTCATTTAGGGCTATATTTTAATAGAAATTGTGTCCTCAAATGCTTATTATATCTCAATATCAAATGAAAACCTTTAAGTTTTTAGGTATTTGAAGTTTTAAGGAAAGCATGGACACTACATCGCAAAAAGGAACGAAAAGGCTGAAAAGAATGAAGAAATGAAGGCATGAAGATCGCCGAGTCCACTTGGTGAGTCGCCGAAGGGTCTTACTTCGGCTTTTGTTCTAGTGTGCTGAGCCCTAAAGGAAAGGATCAAGTCGGCGGAAAAAGAAAGCAGTCGGCGCATCACCGATAAGTTCCGCAAAGCAGTACCATGTCGCCCAATGACCCAGAGCACGACGATGTTGAGGGCTGGTGCAAGACGGTGATGAACTACACCAAAGGGCAAATCTCCGAGTTGATTGGCGATTCTGACTAACAACGCCGAATGATCCGCTGCAGCATAAATCTATGAAAATTATAAATACTAGTTAGAGTTGTAGTTTTAAGTGTGGAACAATTATTTTAATTTTCACTTAGAGTAAAACATTATTATAATTTTCTGTCTAGAATATTAACTTATCATATTTTT
This sequence comes from Solanum verrucosum, assembly GCF_900185275.1. NCBI lineage: Eukaryota > Viridiplantae > Streptophyta > Magnoliopsida > Solanales > Solanaceae > Solanum > Solanum verrucosum. The sequence goes on from NW_026020583.1 coordinate 125,695, forward strand.
GCTTTGAGTTTGAGAGGGTTTTGAAGACTTGAAGAAGAAAGGGTTTCATCTCCAAGGATTTGGACTTGGGTTTCTTGGATTCTTCATTCTTGGCATGTAACAACACATAAATCTTCATACCCATTTGAATGCGAGCTCTTTTAGGTATAAATTTATATCTCTTGATGTGTGGCTAAACACCCCCATTTCTTGGGGTGTGATTTAGCGAATATGAATTAAGATAAGTGTTGGGTCTTGCTTGCTGATAGATTAAATGTAGTTTAATGGTGATTTAGTCTAGTAGTTTTGGTTGAATCTAATGGATTTGTTGTTGCAAATACAAGTTCACTAATGTGTTTTTGGTTTGCTCGAGAGAGAAGTCGCGAAACCAAGACCACTTGATTGATGGCCTAAGGAGTGGGTCGACATGAGGCTCAGCCCGAGAGCCTTAGTCGAGAGAGTGAGTGGGGTAAGGCGTAGGCTGGTCTTCATGCGGCAAGTGGGTGTCCGAGAGGAACGCATTTGAAACGGGGTAAGTTGCTCGAGAGATAACTTATTCCCACATAAAGCTTAGCCTAGTCACTATTGTTGTATAAATTTTCTATTGAAAGCATGTATCCAATAATCTAGAATAATCCGTATTCCGGTCACACCCCAAGAATCCCCTTCTCATTGTTATATTTTGTTGTTAATCTTACTAGTTTACTTATTTGTGACAAACCACCAAATTGATATTTGACACTATTGTGTCCCCCTTTAATTTACAATGTTTTAATCGTTAATGTCTTTAGCTAGACTAGTTAGAATGAAATTCAAATTTTCTATTAATTTTCACCACCACTCCCTTGGGACTCCACCCCAACCCTTGGTTGGGTTACTATTCTATTGCTTGATCATAGACACCCTAACTGTAAGACGTATCGTTGATTACGCAAACATCAAAATGGCACCGCTACCGGGGAGTTGTGTTATTTGGGAATACTTAGTTAAATATAATTTTTGTTCCTTAGTTTTAGCTTCACTAATCTAAATTGTAGTTTTGTTTTGCTTGTTTGAATATCAAAACAGGGAAATAAGAATGGATGATCATTATGGGTAGCACACGGACCATCCCCTCCTGAAACTACTGAACCTCAAGGACAACCTCCTGACAATTACACAGGTAGGGGATGAGACAAATCAGGAAATGTGGCTGAAGTTTTAAGCGGTGCTGCAAGCATCCCCATCTCACGGGATGATGGACAAGGCACTACTGGAGTGCTTCTATAGGGGTCTTGGACCCGAGAAAAGACGTGTAGCCGATCAACTTTGCGAGGGCGGCATGCTATACTAGCCCTATGAAGTCGTAGCAAAACTCCTTGATAGCATGGTAGAAGCCAACAAGGAATCCAAAAAGAAGCAGGAGTGGGACACACTAGTCACCCAATTAGTTGGATGCTCTATCCAACAGAGTCACAGAATTAGAAGTACAAGCCATGGGAAAAGAAAAGGATATCTCTCTTTGAGAGTGTTGTCATGGGAAGAAACAGGGAGGTGTGCAAGATGATGAAGCTCTTTCACTGATTCAGCAAAAAATTGAGGAACAGGAGAAGATGTTGAATGAGATGAAGGAAAACATCGAAATGCTAAATCAAGCGTCAAGCTCTCACTCCATGACTATTCAGCTGCAGGTTGCTCAAATCGGCCATTTGATATTAGGTCATTACCCACCATTCGCCGAGGACTTGCCTAATTACAACATGGGCGATTCCGAGGATGAAGAATAGTTGTTGACTTGCGTCGTGCCGCGACATTAACTAAGGAGTTGTTTAGGAGGCAACCCAAACCCTTAATATCTTATATTTTCGTATTAGTAAAGTAATGGTGTGTTGTTCGTACAGGTTGAAGTATGGGAGTGCTCGAAAACTGCAGGGTTGCAAGCAACAGGTCTAGTTGGCGAGTCGCCGAAGAGGTCGGCAACCCACCCTTATCCGGCATTTGACTCAAAACATCTTTAAAAAAAAAATTGAGTCTGTAAAACTCGGCGAGCCCAGGAAAGTATGGGCGAATCGTCGATCATGTCAGCGATCCTGGTTGCCGTGGTTTGTACTTTCAAATTTACTGGGATGATTTGTAAAACTCGGCAAAGTGAGTAATTACTCGGTGAAACTGATGAGTCCACAAATTGGACTCATTTAGGGATTTATTTTAATAGAAATAGTGTCCTCAAATGCTTATTTTATCTCAGTATCTGGTGAAAACGCTTAAGTTTCATGTATTTGATGTTTTAGTGGAAACATGGAAACTTAGGTGCAAAAGGGAACAAAAAGGATGAAAAGGACGAAGAAGTTGAAGCCTGAGCATCGCCAAGCATGCTTGGCGAATCGCCGAAGGGACACATGTCGCTCTTTGTTCCAATACGCGAAGCCCAGAAGGAAGTGGATAAAAAAGGCATTGAAAAGGAGCAGTCGGCGCTTCGTCGATCAGTTCCGTGAAGCAGTACTATACCGCCCAATGGTCCAGAATGCAGAGATGTTGTCGGCAAAGCACAAAGGCGATGAACAAGAAAAAGGGCGAGTCGCCGAGTTATTCGGCGATTGCTACTAACCTCGCTGAACGGTCCGCCACAACATTATTTTCTGAAACTTATAAATACTAAACACTCAACTTATTTTTAAGGGTGGAACCATTATTATAAATTTCATAATAGAATAGTACTTTTTTGTGGATATTTTCTCTCAAGTTTGGAGAGGGTTTTTGGGAGACTTGAAGAGAGAAGGAGTTCATCTTCCCAAAATTGGAAGTGAGTCTTCTCCATTCTTCTTCCTTTGCTTATATTAAGGTTTAATTTCTTATACCCATTTGATTTCTCTATCATTTTAAGTATAATTTCTTATTTCTTGATCTGTGGCTAAAAACCCCCATTCTTGGGGTGTGATTTAGTAAATATGTGTTGATATTATTGTTGGGTCTTGCTTGCTGATAGGTTAGATGTAGTTTAATGGTGATTTCACCTAGTGATTGTGGTTTAATTTAATGGGTTTGTAGTTGCAAATACAAAACCACCCATGTGTTTTCGGCTTGCTCGAGAGAGGTCACGAAACCAAGACCACTAGACTGATGGCATTCCAATCTTTCCACTTCTATGTAGGAATGATAATACCTTGGGACAGACTTCCTGCTTTCTGATGTTTAACTTTTACTTGTTGGAAATCTGGACACTTAACCACAATTCCTACAATATCCTTCTTCATCCCATTCCACCAATAGACCTCCCGTAAATCACAGTGCATCTTTGTGGCTCCCTGGTAAATAGAATACCGCAAACTATGGGTTTCTGTCAACATCTACTCCCGCAAGTCATCAACATTTTTAACACATAAACAACCTTGATATCTAAGTACACCATCTCCACCTTGGGAGAAAGCCTCAACGGACTTCTTAAGCACCGCTTCTTTCAATTCAGCCAAAATTGGATCAAGACTTTGCATGACCTTCACATCCTCCAAAAAAGATGATTCAAAACTATTATGAACCATAACACCGTCCTTGGTGGAGTCCACTAACGGAATATCGAATCGGATGAATCTAAGAACATCTCGAACCAAGTCTTTCTTAACTTCTTCAACATGAGCAACACTACCCATGGATAACTGACTAAGAGCATCCGCCAACCACATTAACTTTACATGGGTGATAGAGAACACTCATATCATAATCCTTCAATAACTCAAGCTACGTTCTTTGGCGAAGATTTAGATCTTTTAGATTAAACACATATTGCAAACTCTTCTGGTCGGTAAACACATCTACATGCACTCCATACAAATAATTCCTTCAAATCTTTAAGGCAAAAACAACCACCGGTAGTTCGAGGTCATGAGTAGGATAATTCTTTTCATTAATCTTAAGTTGCCTTGAGACACAATGACTTTCCTATTCTGCATAAGCACAAACCCTAGCCCAGTTCTTGAGGCATCATAATAAACAACAAAACCATATGTTCCTTCCGGTAAGGTCAACACCGGAGTGGAAGTAGGTCTATCTTTCAATTCTTGAAAACTTCTCACATGCTTCGGACCGTAAGAACTTAGTCTTATTTTGAGACAAAGCCGTCAAAGTAGAGGCAATTGAAGAAAATCCCTCAACAAACCTTCTATAGTAACCGGCCAAACCCAAGAAACTCCAAATATCCGCAGAGGTTAGAGGTCTAGGCCAACTCTTGACCGCTTCCGTCTTTTTAGGATATACATCAATACCCTTACTTGAAACAATGTGACCAAGAAAAGCTATGGACATTTGCCAAAACTCATATTTGCTAAACTTTGCAAACTGTTGTTGGTCTTTAAGTATTTTCAACACGATCCTCAGAAGATCAATATGCTCATTCTCACTTCTCAAATAGTTCAATATATCATCAATGAACAAAATCATAGACATGTCAAGGTATTGTCTAAACAACATATTCATTACATCCATAAACGCCACTGGAGCATTAGTTAATCCAAATGACATACAAAAAACTCATAATGAACATATCAAGTTTGAAAAGTCGTATTTCAAATATCATCTTCTTTCACCCTCAGTTGGTGATAACTCGATCTAAGATCAATCTTAGAGAAATAATTTGCTCCTTGATGTTGGTCAAACAAGTCATCTATCCTTGGGAAAGGATACTTATACTTAATGGTCACCTTGTTCAGCTGACGATTGTCAATACACATACGAAGATAACCATCTTTATTTCTAACAAACTAGCACCCCATAGAGAGATACTCGATCGGATAAAACCTTTATCCAACAAATCCTTTAATTATTCTTTCAATTTCTTAAGTTCTGTCAGAGAAATATGGTAAGGAGGAATAGAAATAGGTTGCGTATCTGGGAGAAAGTTAATACAAAAGTCTATTTCCCTTTCAGGAGGAATATCGGGTAAATCATCTGGTAACACTTCCAAAAATTCATTAACAACGGGGACCGACTGATGTGCCGCAAAATCGTGGCACATTTGATGCTTAATAACTATGAACTAATACAGGAATTAAGTGAATTTTTTTTATTTGATAGGTTTATTGAATGTGTAGGCAGAATCTGGAAAGTAAAGAAAATGGAAAAAAAGCTGCAAAATGATGATAATTCAAAGTAAAGTTAACGGTCAACTTCACGGACCGTGACCTTCATTACGGTTTGTGGTTGTGCTCATGAAAGTGAAGAAGTGCTAGGCCTTGAGAAGAGGAAGAGGAGGAATAACCAAGTGACGACCACGGAGGGTTCCATGAGTCGTAGCCCTCATCACGGACCGTGGTACCTACCGTGGAGTTGAACCAATGTGAAAGCAAGGAAGAGTTGGAAGAATGTTGGAGTCAAGTGAAAACCACGGATGCCATCATGCTCTGTGGTCCTCACTACTAACCGTGGTGCAGTCCGTAGTACTTGTTCCAGTGGGTAGCATTAAAGACCCAAACTTTGGGAAGTCCAAGTAAAGAACACGGACGTCCTCACGGGCCGTGGTCCCTATGACGGTCTGTGGTCCCATTGGTGATGCATATTCCAGTGACCAGGATTGAAGACCCACTTTTGGGAAGCTCAAGGAAAGACCACAGAGGGCTTCATTACGATTTGTGGTTGAGCTCGTGAAAGTGAAGTAGTGCTAGGCCTTTAGAAGATGAAGCGGAGGAATAGTCAAGTGACGACCACAGAGGGTTCTACATGTCTTAGCCCTCACCACGGACCGTGGTACCTACCGTGGAGTTCAACTAGTGTGAAACCAAGGAAGAGTTAGATAAATGTTGGAATCAAGTGAAGACCACCTATGCCATCACGGTTTGTGGTCCTCAATATGAACCGTGGAGCAGTCCGTAGTCCTTGTTCCAGTGGGTAGCATTAAAGACCCAAGCTTTGGGAAGTCCAAGTAAAGAACACATATGTCTTCATGACCGTGGTCCCCATGACGGTCTGTGGTCCCATCAGTGATGCATATTCCAGTGACCAAGATTGAAGACCCACTTTTGGGAAACTCCAAGGGAAGACCACGGAGGGCTTCATGGACCATGAAGCCCTTGATAGGTCGTGGTAGTGGCCGTGAAAAGGCTTGACAATTCAGTCCTAGTTTGATTAGGACTCACTTTTAACATTCTATTTTGAACTACTTTAGGTCATTTTTGAAGGTATTATTGAGCGTTTGACATTTTACGATTAAGAATAGAGTATTCCTCTTATTTTCCGATATTTGGATTGTTGATTATTGTTATCTGTTGGGAATTCGGATTGAGATTATCAGCGTATCAGAGTGAATGTTGATTTCCCAATTAATTTCGTAAGTCTTTTTTCAGTATGCTTTCATCCCTAATTATTGATTGCTTATGTGAAAGCATGAGTGGCTAAATACCACTACTGGGGTTGTGGGATATATGACGATATTTTAGTTGCGATCCCATAAAACGAGTAAACGGTAGTTTGTGTTTACAACCTGTAGTTTTAAGCTTGCAATATCATTGTAGTCTATTGAGTGCACACATTACACAATCATGTATCTTTTATTTGATCGAGAGAAAAATACTAGTTAGGAAAAAAGCTGAACTAATTTAACAAATTGGAGTTAAAGCTTGAGTTCCAGAGAAAAGATCTTTAACACCATATCATTTCAAGCGAGGTTCAATATTGGTAACACTCTATGGTTGAGAGAACATGAGTGGTCATTATCTAATTAGGCTGAGAAGCATTAGATAAATTTAATTCGCAAAGATTTTGTGAACATTGATTTGCCTGCACTCAAATTACGGGGGAACACTAAAACAAATGTTATGGTGAACACAATCCTTGTTTGTCTTAAATTAACTGAATTAACTATACAACGAGATAGTCTTAACCGCAATTCTGGATTTTGACGGCAAGTGTTGGTAATTAGAACATTTCAACCAAACCAAACCTATTTTTTGTTGTTATTTGTTTAGGAGATAATAACAACATTCTAATAAATGTGACAATAAAACCTTATCTGTAAAGAAATTCTCTGTGGGATCAACCTCAATTCTAGTTAAGTTCTGTAAATTGACAACGACCGTTTACACTTCTTATTCGAAGTGTAAGTTTGGACATATCAAATTTTGGTGCTGCTGCCGTAGAACTTCAATTCAGAAGTGTTTTACTAGATTTTATTTTACTGTAGTTATATTTCTTAATTTTACATTTTGTTTGGTGTTTGTGTCTTTTTCAGGAGTGTCAGATTGTGCATGCCCAACACAAGAAGCAAAGGATCCCCATTGCTTCCTTACGACCCTGAAGTTTAGAGAACTCTTCGAAAGATGGTTAATGTACAAGAGCTAGAGGCTCAGAGACACAAACTGGAACTAGAAGTTGATATTTATGCTACAAGGAATGTACATCAAACTTCAAGAATCAATCAACCTAGGCCAGGTGTCTAGCAAAATGCTAGAATCAATCAATCTAGGGTAGTAGATGAGAACAAAGGGGTGGAAGGAGTAGTCCATCCCTAGTGCCAATTAATAGCCCTAAGAGGTAGAGCTCAATATCCAACTCATATGATGTATGAAGAAAATGATGTTGACTTGGATGGAGCTGGAGCCACTGGAGCCATAGTATTACCTGCACTACCCCAAGTGTTAAGTTCACAATCACTAGCACCATGATCCAATTGCTGAAACTTGAAAGGTATGTTTAGAGGTGCAGCTGGTGATGATGCAAATTAGCACTTGACGAATTTTGTGGCAATCTATAAGTCACAAGAGATTCTTGGGGTCAACCAAACAACAATGATGTTGAGGCTGTTTCCATTGTCTCTTACTGGAGAGGCGACTAAGAGGTTGAATGAGATGACAGATAACTCTATCTAAACTTGGAATGAGTTAAAGAAAGCTTTCCTGGAATGATTCTTCCCAGAATCAAAAGAGATGCAGATGAAGCATGAGATTAGTACACACAAGCAGGTACTAGGAGAGGCAATGCATGATACTTGGTGGAGGTTCAGCTAAAAGTGGAAGAAATGGCCCAACCATAATCTGACCAAAAGGCATCTTAAACAAGACTTTTATAGGTCTCTGAATTATGTTACTAAACCTGCTATTGATGCATTTTGTGGAGGCTCATTTATGAGAAAGTCATTTGTAGAGAGCATGCAACTATTGGATGAGGTCTCAAAGAACAACAGAGCATAGTACACTAGAGATGCAGAGGTAGGAGAGCTTGGGTATACATTTAAGCTTTCAGCTGAACAAAGGAAGAGAGAAGAAGAAAGGGACCAAGACATGGCACATATGAGGACTCAAATAGATCTGCTCACAAAGCACATTGTCGCCAAGTCTGAAAAGGTGAATGTTGTAGGAGAGCCAAACATGTATGAGGATCAAGATTTTGACCTTGATGAGAAAGCTAACTACTTGGGAAACCAAGAGGTTTTTCGGAATTATAACTCTAGAAATCAAGGTTACAATTCTGGAAACGTAGGTCGGAACTATGCAAGGATGGTCAGTATAAAAGGCCATCAAATAGAGATCAAGGAAACTGGAAAAACAAAGATGGGTATATGAATGATCGCAGTGGTGTATATGTGCCCCAGGCAATAGAGATCGGGCAGGTGGTAGTTCCAGCGGATCTAAGCTGGAAGATATGATGGCTAAAGTACTCAAGAAGGTTGAATCAACTGATGTAGGGGTAAAAGAAATGAGAGGTGATTTCTCAAGCATAAGTCAGTTGGTGGAATCTCACACCACCTCCATTAAACAAATTCAGCACCAGTTGGGGCAACTCTTAGCCTCACTGAATTAACAAAAGAATGGATCACTACCAAGTGACACCATTCAGAATCTCAAGAAGGACGGGCATTGCATGGCCATCGCCACAAGGAGTGGTAAAGTTCTTACTGACCCTATGTCTGTAGGTACCAAACATGAACATGTCTTTGAGCAAGCTAGCAGAGATAAGGATGAAACCGTACATGTAGATGACTCGTAGGAGGTTTAGCATAAATCACAATCCGCGAGAGGAAAAGATAAAGGGTCGAGGAAAACCAGCCTTTACAATAGATTCCCAGACCACCTCCTCTTTTTCCTCAAAGGCATAGAAAAAATTGAAGATGGGAAGTTTACAAAATTCATTACCATGTTGAAGCAGCTTTCAGTAAACATTCCACTGGTGGAAGCTCTGGAGCAGATGCCAGGATATGCCAAGTTCATGAAGGCCTTGGTTACAAAGAAAAGAGTTGTAAGTCTTGATTTTACTAATGATGTTCACCATTGCAGCGCCATTCCCAGGTGCATTCACTATTCCATGCACCATCGCGTCAATCAGCTTTGCAAAAGCATTGTGTGACCTAGGAGCCAGCATCAACTTGATGCCACTTGCCATCTACAAGAAACTGGGATTGGGAATTCCAAGACCCACAACAATGAGGTTGATGATGGCTGATAAGTAAGTTAAGTGGCCTATGGGAGCCCTATGTGATGTACTTTTGAAAGTGGACACCTTCATTTTTCTGGCTGACTTCGTCATGTTGGATTGCGATGTGGACTTTGAAGACCCCATTATTTTGGGAAGACCACTTTTAGCAACAGGGAGAACCTTGGTAGATGTTGAGAGAGGTGAGCTGAAGTTCACACTTAACAAGGATGAGGTAAAGTTCAATATTTGTAGGTAAATAAAGCAACCGAATGATATGAATATGGTATCTGCAATAGAGGTGGTTGCTGATGAAGACATGAGGGTACCCATAGAAGAGAGGATGGCTCTTGAAACCTTAGCAGTAGTGCTGATAAATTTTGATGCTGATTTCTGGTCTGACTATGTAGAGACCGTGAATGCTTTACAGGATATGGGAGCACACTCATATAATCCAATGAAATTGGACCTGTACTTGAAAAATAGGCCAAGCCATCCAGGAAAACCATCAATCGAGGAGCCACCGATGTTGTAACTGAAATAGTTACCCAGTCACCTCAAGTATATATTTTTAGATTCTAATAACACTTTAACTGTGATCTTGGCTACAGATCTAAATAAAAAGTAGGTGAAGGAGGTGATCACAGTGTTGAGAAGGTACAAAAGGGCCATTGGATGGACCATTGCTGACATAATTGGAATACCTCTAGGTATATGCACCCATAAGATTCAGCTTGAGGAGGAATGCAACCCAAGCATTGAACGCCAGCGGAGGCTAAACCCACCTATGCAAGAGGTGGTTAAGAAAGAGATAATCAAGTGGTTAGATAATGGGGTGGTCTATCCCATTTCTGATAGTTACTGGGTCAATCCAGTTCAATGTGTGCCTAAAAAGGGCGGTATGACAGTGGTGGCAAATGCCAAAAATGAATTAGTCCCACAAAGACCAGTCACTGGATGACCAGTGTGTATAGACTACAGGAAGCTCAACAAGTGGAATTTGAGGGATCATTTCCCCATGCCTTTCATGGACCAGATGCGTGATAGGTTGGCAGGTAAAGGGTGGTAATGTTTCTTAGATGGATACTCTGGCTACAACCAGCTATCAATTGCTCCTGAAGATCACGAAGAGACCACATTCACATGTCATTATGGCACCTTTGTGTTTAAACGCATGCCATTTGGACTGCGTAACGCACCAGCAACATTCAAAAGGTGTATGATGTCCAATTTCTCTGACATGGTGGAGGACACTTTAGACATATTTATGGATGATTTCTCTGTAGTAGGTGATACTTTCGATGATTGTTTGTTAATCTTAGTAGGGCTTTACAGGGATGTGAGGAGGCCAACCTGGTGCTGAATTGGGAGAAGTGCCATTTCATAGTAAAATAGGGCATAGTTCTTGGACACAAGGTATCATAGAAAGGGATCAAGGTCGACAAGGCCAAGATTGAAGTGATTGAAAAGTTACCTCCATCGATCTGTGTGAAGGATGTTCGAAGCTTCCTAGGACATGCCGGATTCTATGGCATTTCATCAAGGACTTCTCCAAAATTGCACACCCTATGTGCAAGCTTTTAGAGAGGGAGGTGAAATTTGTCTTTGATGAGGCAAGTCTCAAAGCTTTTAAGTGCCTAAAAGAAAAGTTGATTTCAGCACCAGTGATTATTGGCCCAGTTTGGGCGGAGCAATTTGAGGTGATGTGTGATGCTAGCGTGACTGCGGTAGAAGTTGTGTTGGGACAAAAGTGCAACATGATGTTCCATCTGATTTACTATGCTAGTAAGTCACTAAATGAGGCACAACGAAACTACACAGTCAGTGGGCAGGAACTATTGGCTGTAGTGTATGCGTTTGAATAGTTTAGAGCTTACCTGCTTGGCACTAAGGTGATAGTTCATACAAACCATGCTGCCTTGAGATATATCAAGACAAAAAAAGATGCCAAACCTAGGCTGATCCGATGGGTGCTACTTCTCCAGAAGTTTGACTTTGAAGTGCAGGACAGGAGAGATTGTGAGAACTAGGCAGGTGATCACCTGTCTAGGTTGGAGGTTGCAAAGAAGGAAGAAATTGAACTTGAGATAGATGATAACTCCCGGATGAGCAGGTATTAGCTGTTACTCTTGACCTTATTCCTTGGTTTGCTGACTATGCTAATTTCCTGGTTAGTGATGTGATGTCTGAGAGGCTAACATATCAGCAAAGGAAAAGGTTCCTGCGTGATGAAGGCAAGTACTTCTGGGATGAACCGTATCTGTACAGGGTGTGTGCTGATAACATAATTAGGCGATGTGTTTCGGAAGCCGAAATGTTGCACATTTTGGAAGCCTGTCACTCATCTCCAGTCGGTGGTCATCATGGTGGTGCTCGAACAGCCCACAACATACCTTCGTGTGGGTACTACTCACCCACAATTCATCAAGATATAGTGGACATAGTAAGGAGTTGTGATGTGTGGCAGCGGCAAGGCGCCATGTCTCGGCGCCATGAGTTACCCATGACACCTATTATGGAGGTTGAATTGTTTGATGTGTGGGGTATTAATTTTATGTGCCCCTTTGTGAGTTCATATGGGCAGAAATATATACTAGTTATGGTTGACTATGTGTCCAAATGGGTTGAAGTTGTTGCTTTACCTGACAACGATGGAAAGAGTGTTGCTGGTTTCCTAAAAAAGAATATTTTCTCAAGGTTTGGAACACCCAGAGCCATTATCAGTGATGGTGGTTCTCACTTCTGCAACAAAGTGTTCAGTGCGCTTCTGACCAAGTATGGGGTAAATTAACACAAGATGGCAACACCTTATCACCCACATACCAGTGGACAAGTGGAGGTTTCCAATAAGGAGATTAAAGTAATCTTGGCCAAGACAGTTAATGCCCAAAGGACAGATTGGGCAAGGAAGCTGGATGATGCTCTATGGGCATATCAGACAGCTCTCAAGACACCTATTGGTATGTCTCCATATCAATTGGTATTTTGAAAGGCATGTCATTTGCCAGTTGAGCTTGAGCATAGAGAACTCTGGGCATTGAAGAAGCTAAACCTCACTTGGAGCGAAACTGCGAACTTGAGGTTGGATCAGATCAATGAGATGGATAAGTTCCGTCTGAGAGCTTATGAGAGATCAACACTGCATAAGGAGATGATTAAGTTATATCATGACAAACATATTGAGAAAAGAAGCTTCACTCCTGGTGACTTGGTGTTACTTTTCAACTCCACACTTCGTCTGTTCCTAGGAGAGCTGAGATCTAAATTGTTTGGACCTTTTAAGGTCACACAGGTTTTTCAATCTGGTGCTATTGAACTGGAAAATAAGAAAGGGGAGAGGTTCAAAGCCAATGGTCAGCGAGTCAAGGCATATTTGGGTGCAAACTTGATGAAGTTTGAGTAATCAAGTACCCAACGTCGCGCCGCGACGTTAAATTGTGCGCTGCCTGTGAGGCAACCCAAGATGTAATTCTATTAGGTATGTTCCCTTTTGCCTTATTTTTCTTTGTTTTTATAGAGTCACTGTGTGCTGATGTGTGCATGAGAGAAAAGGTGGAAAAATGCAGGACCTAGTGCAGAATGAACTTCATGGACCGTGGTGCTCTTCACGGGAACTTCATGGTCCGTCAATTTGAGTACAAAAGTTCGCAAGCTACTGGAAATTGCATAAAAAATGGGTTCACGGTCTGTTAGAGTTTTTAAGGACCGTCTAGACTCTCATGAACCTCAGGTATGAATGCCAAGTTTCAAAGTCACAGACACGGACAGGTTCACGGACCGTGATGCCCTTCACGGGAAACTTCACGATCCGTGGTCTTCCGCTGTCAAGTGTTAGATCTAAGTTAGGAGCACAGATGGTCTAACGGACCGTGACTCACTTCACAGGTAACTTCACGGTCCATAGTCTACAACCTAGTGTTACACATATCTGACCCGACCTGTGCGTAACCCTACTCAGAATGAAACATATTTATTCGATTCCAAAGGCCAAAGAGTCAGTTTCTTCCTACTCTTCTCCTCCATAACGGCTATCTAAGGGTAGAATCTATTACCATTAATCAATAAATCCTACATCCACCCAAGAATCAAAACCCTAAGTGCTCAGTTATGTAAGTGTGTTAAGTTACTTCCAGATTTCGGCTGTGTCACTATTTCCAAGTAATTTCAATCTTGTCTACACCTATGTATGATGACTTTGATTTTCTTGAGTTTCGCATGACCTTCTAATGATTAATTGCTAATTGATACTAAATTGTAGTGGGTATGTCGAATTGGGAGGTTTTAGTTGTTCTTGTGTGTTGGTCTATAAAAGAGGGTCTAATTTGTTGGTAGGTGGTGAACTTTAGGTTAGTTAATTTAGTTGATTAAGAATTAGAGTAAAGATTAAGTTATATGAAGATCTTGTATTTGTGTAAAAATGGTGGTTAAGTGCTAAAATTTGATGTTGGGAAGAAGGTGACTGACATATTTCCCAAAGTGTAAGTCTACGACAGGTTGAATGGATCGTGGTAGATACCACGGGCCGTGAAGCTTGTCGTAGACCACACTTGAAGCCAACCCATCCCTTAGTTAAAGTTCACAGGCAGTATCATGGACCGTGGTGCACTCCATGAGCCATAAAGCCGTCCGTGAACATCCCTTGGTAAAATGGTCAAACACTCCTTGTGCACACTGATTTTGTTTCAACTCCCCGAAGGATGTCACGGTCCGTGGTTCATACCACGGCCCGTGCAAGCTCCCGATAGTTCTCTTGTTTGAAATTTTTATTTTTTTCTGTACTTAGTCTATGTTCATCTTTTGATTATGTGGCCCTTCTCAATGATAGATTGGGTGACGACATTCATAATGCAAGGCATCACGATGATATTACACAGGGGAAGTTTGAGTACCCAAAATTGCGTCATTTGATTGTGTTGATTACTAATGAGCTCTCTATTTCTCAGGTACAATGGGTCCCAGAAGAAAGAATGCTAACAAATCTTCCCCCGTCATCACTTTGCAATCAATTTGATGATTCTGCTGGTAGCCAATTTGCGGATTACTCAGGGGGCAGTGCTGAATCTGAAAGCGATTCTCAGGACGACACAGTTACCTCTCCACCTGTGGCTATTACAGAAGCTGAAATTGGAGTACGAGAGGAAGCAGTTAATAGAGAGGATGAGGACGAAATCATCGATGATGATACCGTGGTGATGTATGTGAACGCTCATGAACCTAACCCTGCATTGAGACCACAACTGATTTCATGTTATTGCTCCATATGGACTGTCAACCGGTCTAATGAATTCTTTGACAATGGCATTGTGAACTAAACTGGAGGCTTCAAGAATCGAGCAATCATGCTTGAGACTAGGGTTGCGATAGCTGATATCAAGGCATTTTTGAACATCCATAGGATATTCAGCTTCATCAGTTCGACTGGATGGACAATGCAATTAGAGAGTACTCTACCCACCTGACCAGAGAATTTTATTCCTCTGATGCAGCTACTTTGATGAATTTTGCTGTGGATATGGAGACCACGAAATGTGGGCAGAAAAACATGGCTATTACCTGGGGTCCAGTCAACTCAATCATAGTTCGGCGTAAATCAATAGACATTTTTGAGGCTTCGATTAACAAAATGTTGCATGGCCCAGAATACTTTGCACCAGCTTCAGTTGGTCTTTTCGAGGTCAAACATCATGAGGTGACCAGTGATACCACAATGGAAGAACAAGACTCTCGAGAGAGGGTTTTATGCAGGATTGCAAAGCAGATTACAATAGATGGGGAAAATGCAGTTTGGGTTACCACAACTCCAACACTCATTACTAAAGCTTCACTGTCTTTTCCAGCCAAGGTTAGGTAGGTACTCGTCCAGACACAAATACGACCGACAACTAATGATAACACTTTGTCCCCTTCCCTGGCCTCGTTGGCGGCATGTTTTATGGTTGGTTACCCAGTGAATGCGGGACAGATTATAGCGACTGAAATGAGAGACATGGTGCTAAATGAGAGAGCCACACTTACGTTTCCCTGTCTGATAAGGAAATTGTGTAGACAAGCAGATATTTCCCAAAACAGGTTGGTTGACGATGGTGTGATGCATTAAGACTCATTCAACTCTCAAAAATCAAAGATGTTGCGAACCATCTATTTTGTGCGAAATTTGTTGCTGTAGGTACATTATTTGTTGTCCCTCATGTTCCAATCGACATCCCACCTACAGATAGAGGCCCAACACAGGGAGAGTCATCATAGCCTTCCTCCACAGATGTGCCACCACATCCAGCTTCAGCCTCCCAAGCCCCAGGTACCTTTGTCACTATGCCTATGCTATTTCTTGAGAAATTAGTTGCAAATCAGCGCCAAACTAGGACTCTGGTCGATCAGATTGTCAACATGATGCCTCAGTTAATAGAGACAAAAGTGTTAGCTAGGAAAAATAAGATCAAAGACGAGATGAGAAAGGAGCTATCGATCTTAAAGGACAAAATAGATGGTTTGGAGAACCTTGTTCAGGATCGATTCCAGGCCACCGGTTCAGTAGATATTGAAGAGTTCAAAGCATAGTTGGCCGAGATGCGCACTCAGATTGCTAAGATGGCTGAAAAGCCAATACAGGTGCCCACTCCGGTCATGCTAGAGTCATTGATGTCACTCAGGAACCATCTACACAGTCACTTGATAAGTTCTGGGGGGAGCTCTCTAAGATCAAATCCGGCAAGAGAAAAAAAAGCTGGAGAATCTGATGAGGAGACAGCTGATGACTTAGCCAAAGAGGAAAGGCAGCAGGAAACTAAAGCTCTTCCAGCATCAAAGAAGGCAGCTCGAGAAAAGGAAGCCCAAGAACAACAACAGTGAGATGTAGCCTTAATTGGCGCTTCTGGTAGTGGAGCACCTGCTCCGACTAGTGAGGACCAAACTGATCAGGTCCCAAGTTCTGAGAGGGCACCCATTGATAAGGGTGCCAACGTTGATCCGAAGAACGAGGCCTAAAGCGCAGTAGGTATGACTCCTCTTCATAGCCTATGTCTTTTATTGTTCTGTATCGACTTTGAGGGTAAAGTCCTTTTTATTTGGGGAGGGGGTGGTGAGAAAACTGCCATAACTGTTAGAAAAATGGAGGTTGTCTCTGTGTATTACTGTTTTGGGTGTTTTGTGTGTTGAGTTGTGCAGCTCTGTGAAAATGGAAGACCTAAATTTGAGTTTGACTATTAGGATCTTTAGATGACATCGTAGATACTGATACGGTGAACATGGCTAATCTGACCAATTAATTGGTGAACCAAGAAAATAAAAATTTTAAAAAAATGCAATCATGTGTAGTGTGTGTAAGTTTTGATTGAAGTCTAACACTAGGAGCAGAAACTAGAACTTGCCTAATTAGTTTTGCTTGAATCTAAGAATAACCGGATAGGAAAGGTCAGTAGGCCATTTTTGTTAAAGAGTAAAAAGCCAAAAATAAAAGAACCAAATGAAAAGCTCATCACTTGAACCCAATTTGAGCCTTAAATCAGTCTTTTAGGTTCTCCGAAGGTATGATATCACAACTCAAGACAAAAGCCTAAGTTTAGGGTGATTGCAATCCGAACAAAAAGAAAAAGGGAGAAAAAAGGTTCAAGCAGTGAACTAAGTGCATATCAAAATTGCATATAAAAAAAAGAAAAGAACAAAAAAATATGAAAAGAAAAAGAAAAAGAAAATAATAGCTACTGGGTCGGACTGAAATAAAGAAAAAGAGGGAATCACTTAGAAAAGAGTGTGTGAAAATGAAAATTTGGAAAACCAAGTGATTAGTCACTTACGAAACCAAATATCCATTCCCTATCCCCGAGCCTATGTTACAAGCCAATAAAGTCCAGTGATCCTATTCCGGGTGTTTGAAAGATAAAGTAGAGAAAGCAAGGGCAAGCCTATGGTAGTTTGTTGTTAGTGTTAGAACTTCATTGAGAGCGTGAGCGTAGTACTAAGTCCCTGTTATTATGAGTGCAGGACTTCTTTGGTGTGAGAACACAGTGGTTGCATTTGAAAGTAAATTTTTTGAATTGATAATTCGCAGGTATAAACTTGATTGATTGTGAGTAATAAGATGTCATGTATTGATCCTTACATGTTAGATTCAGAGGTTTGGGATACAAATTGTATTTGAAATAGTTGTTGCGTAGTGTCAGAAATCTGGAAATGATTTGAGGACTGATTATATTTATTTTTCTCATCACTTGAGGACAAGTAATGGTTCTAAGTTGAGGGCATGTGCCGCAAAATCGTGGAACATTCAATGCTTAATAACAATGAACTAATACTGGAATTAAGTGAAATTTTGTATTAGTTGATAGGTTTGTTGAATGTGTAGGCAGAATCTAGTAGGTATAGAAAATGGAAAAGAAGCTGCAAAATGATGATGATTCAAAGTAAAGTTCACGGTCAACTTCACGGACCATGACCTTCATTAAGGTTCGTGGTTGAACTCGTAAAAGTGAAGCAGTGTTGGGCCTTGAGAAGAGGAAGAGGAGGAATAACCATGTGACGGCCATGGAGGGTTCCACGGGCCGTTGCCCTCACTACGGACCGTGGTACCTACAGTGGAGTTGAACCAGTGTGAAAGTAAGGAAGAGTTGGAGAAATGTAGGAATCAAGTGAAGACCACAGATGCCATCACGGGCCATGGTCCTCACTACGAACCGTGGTGCAGTCTGTAGTCCTTGTTCCAGTGGGTAGCATTGAAGACCCAAACTTTGGGAAGTCCAAGTAAAGAGCACGGACGTCTTCACGGGTCGTGGTCCCTATGACGGTCTGTGGTCCCATCAATGATGCAAATATAAGTGACCAGGTTTGAAGACCCACTTTTGGGAAGCTCCAAGGGAAGACCACGGAGAGCTTCACAAACCTTGAGCCCTTGACGGGACGGGCAATGGACGTGAAAAGGCACAACAATTCACTCTTTGTTCGATTAAGACTCACTTTTAACATTCTATTTTGAAATACCTTTGGTCATTTTTGAAGGTATTATTTAGCGTCTGACATTTTACGGTTAAGAACAGAGTATTCCTCTTAGCTTTTGATATTTGGATTGTTGATTATTGTTATCAGTTGGGAATTCAGATTGAGATTATCAGCGTATCAAACTAATTGTTGATTTGCCAATTAATTTTGTAAGTCTTTTCCAACATTCTTTCATCCCTAATTATTGATTGTTTATGTAAAAGCATGAGTGTCGAAATACCACTACTGGGTTGTGGGATCTATGACGATATTTTAGTTGTGATCCCATAAAATGAGTAAAATGTAGTCTCTGTTTACAACCTGTAGTTTTTAGCTTTCAATATCATTGTAGTCTATTGAGTGCACGTATTAGACGAGCCTGTATCTTGTATTTGTTCGAGAGAAAAATACAAGTTAGGAAAAAAGCTGAACTAAATTAACAAATAAGAGTTAAAGCTTTAGTTCGAGAGAAAAGATCTTTCACACCATATCATTTCAAGCAAGGTTCAATGTTTGTAACACTCTAAGGTCGAGAGAGCATGAGTAGTCCTTATCTGATTAGGCTGAGAAGCATCAGATAAATTTAACTCAAAAAGATTTTGTAAACATTGATTTGCTTGATAGTCAAATTACGGGGGAACACTACAACTAATGTTATGGTGAAAACAATCCTGGTTTCTCTTAAATTAATTGAATTAACTTTACAACAAGATAGTCTGTTAACCGTAATTCTGTATTTTGACGGTAAATGTTGGTAATTAGAATATTTCAACCAAACCCAACCTAATCTCTGTTATTATTTGTTTAGGAGATAATAACAACATTCGAATAAACGTGACAGAAACACCTTATCTGTAAAGAAATTCTCTGTGGGATCGACCTCAATTCAGTTGAGTTCTGTAAATTGACAACGACCATCTACACTTCTTATTCGAAGTGTAAGTTTGGACGTATTAGCGACTCGAGAGTAGGGGTTTCAGAATCTACATCCCTCACTCTAACTAGATGGTAAATGTCATGACCCAAGCCTTGGGCCTAGACGTGACATGGCGAATGAGGAACCCGAAGGTACCCCAAACAAGCCTCTCAAACTTATCATCACACTTCATCGGTCGCGGAAGTACATTCAACATTTATTTAACGGGAAATAGGGACTAAGGGCAAACCATTTCAGAATGACATCATAGAACAAGAGTCAAGCTCATTTACAAAATACTTGTCCAACGCACACCTCTACAAACATAGATAGGACGGGGCCATGACATACTACCGGCTCCCCTCATAGTCAAAATACAATTGCAAGCTAAAGTCTCAAAACATAGGAGTAGGAAACATAACATAGCTCTCGAATCATTGAGGACTCACCAACAACTCGGATAAGCACCGTACTAGCCACGTGAATGGAGAGAAGGATCAAGAGTAGCTCCGGTCCCTACATGGTGACATCATGTAGGCAAATTATGCATTAGTACTTGGAATGTACTAAGTATGCGGGGTGCAACACAACAATAGACAAGGACACAATCGAAATACAAGAAATAGTTTCATAGGCATTATGAATAACAATATAAGGATGCATGATCAAAGTAAAGTCAAAACATGTTTAAGTAAATATATACTAATAGTAGATATCATATGTGTATGCATGATCCAACCAATCTATAACCCCAACTTAGGATGGGGGATGCCGTTCATACCCGGACACCCTGGTGGCAAGGTATAAACCCCTCACATGGTTGATGTTGGTCACACCCCAAGCATCCTAGGTGGTGAGATATAAACCTCTCACATGGTTGATGTTGGTCACACCCCAAGCATTCTAGGTGGTGAGATATAAACCTCTCACATGGTTGATGTTGGTCACACCCCAAGCATCCTAGGTGGTGAGATATAAACCTCTCACATGGTTGATGTTGGTCACACCCCAAGCATCCTAGGTGGTGAGATATAAACCTCTCACATGGTTGTTCGGTTCTTTTCCCCCGGACCGGGCATGGTCATGCAACACTTTATATAGGAAATTCCCATTAGGCTCTAATGCAATCTCACGTATGGAATGAACATATACACAAGCTTAGTTTGTCATCAACACATCTCTGGATTTCCATACATCTCATAACTCAAGCTTTAAAGCATCGATTCATCAATTCTCCATAGTTGGACATTTTGTCAAACACCTTGAAGGCATGTAATGGAATCAAAGAGCATGGAAAATAGGGTAGTAATTATGAAGCCAAACCAGTGAACAACCTACAACAACACCTTTTTAACATCCACAATACCACATGAAAATCTCCACATCCATTCCAAATTTAGGTTCAAGTTCGAGAGTCACAACATGCTCAAAACAATCACTTTTCATGTTTAGAATTCAATGTGCAGGAAATTATTACAAAGAACAAGACTAATTTATGAATCTTAACTTAAACCATGAATTAGTGAGTAGAATAGAGTCTAGCCACTATGGGTGGAAGGACCCATGAGTTCAACACCACATACCTTGAGTTTTTATGAAGGTCTTGAGAGTGTCTTCAATGGAAGCTTGGAACTTGGAGCAAGAGTCTCTTCAATCTTGAGGAAGGTTTTGAATTAGGGTTCTTGAGAGAACTTGAGAGAAAATGTGTCTAAGTATGGGAGAGGTGTTTTGGGAAATGTTTTAGAGATGGGAATTGAACTAATGGTATATAGGAAATAACATATGCCCTTTGGAAAAATGGTCCAACACTTAGAAAAAAAAATGAGGCGGGTGAACAGTAAAAACGCTCACTGGAAATTGTCTTTCCTGCCGGACAGATTTTACGAAAATGGGGATAACTTCTTCGTCCGAACTCCGAATGAGGTGAAACGAACTGCGTTAGGTAGCTAACTCAAAGGGCTTTCCATGGATATGTTATTGGTCACCCAATAATTTGTGTGCTAGGAGATATGACCCTCCAAAGTAGACCCTCGAAAAAGGCTTCACTTGGAAATTTCGGATTTTGATACGGTTGCTCTAAAATTTGGGTTAGACCCATTTCCCACTCAATTTGACCCCCTAAACAAGAATATGAAGTCGGATTTTCGAAAAACGAAACAGATTTTTTTTTTTTTATATATAGCTAAACAAGTTTCCGGTAACTTTCGAAGCACATTTTTAAGAACTTTTTGGATCATTTCAGTAAATGCAACCCTTAGAAATCATCTTCCTAGGTTTAAGATAAGAGACAAACTGACCATTAGGCATAGCATTTCCCCCTTTCCACTCTAGTATAGGCTCATTCGGAAACTAAAACTTGACTACACGAGTTCTATATTAAATAAAAGCATAATATGATTGCAACAAATCCATACCCAAGATAACATTAAAATCTAGCATATCAAGCTCTACCTAGTCAAAAAGAGCATATCAAGCTCTACCAAGTCAAAAATAGTAACTCTATGGGACAAGGAAATGGGACACTTTTAATATAGACCCTCTTAGCCACAATGGAATCAACAACATTAGTGGAGACAAAGAAAGGATCTAACAACCCATCCGAAAGAACATAAAACCACATAGACATATAGCATCACAAAAGACAAGGTACCACCAGGATCAAGTAAAGAATAAACATCGAATTGGAAAACTTTCAACATACCGGTAACCACATCGGGAGAACACTCTTGCTCACCATGAGTCTGAAGTGCATAGAATTAGCTTTGCCTGGGAGCATTGTGACCCGAACCACTAGGAGGGGCTTGCTTGGCCTCTCTTCAGTTAACCATAAGCATTGGGCAATCCCTTATTTTATGACCACTTTTAACACAACTAAAACAACCATTCGTGTCGGCTAGGCACTTACCCCCGTCCTTCCTTCCACACCTAGTACAAGTAGGCACCGGTTAGACACCCTATCTTTGTTGAACTTAGGAGGAGCATTGGATGAACCTTCACCAGAAAACCTTTGTCGAAACCTAGGACGATCATGTCCATCGGATTTTGCATGAGAGAAATCACCATCACCGATTTCAGCCCACTATGTTTTCCTAGACTTTTCCTTAAGTTTCTCTTTCTCAATCTATTGTGCATGAACCATGAGACGAGAGATGTCCATGTCATTATTGATTATGGAGGTTCGTCACTCTTTAACAACAATTTTGGACACACCCGAAATGAACTTATTCATCATTTCCCTTGATTCGACAATCATTGTTGGAGCATATTTAGACATTTGTGTGAACTTTAAAGCATATTTCCTCATACTCATACTTTCTTGTCGGATGTTAATGAACCAAGAACCTTGGCTTCTTTCATCTCAAGGGGAAAGTGTAATTCCCCAGAAAAACTAATAGGTGAAACTAGAGCCTTGCGTGAGAGTTGTTGAATTTGATGTGAGGTTTCATAGTGTAAAATGGGTTCCCAAACTTAGTATGAAGGGTTTAGGGTTAGGGTGTTAAGGTACGACCCACCAAGGACCACACAAGGGGTCCTTGAGGAGGACCTCAAAACAGACCAAAAGCTGTCAAAATCACTAGCCTCCCACGAAGGCCATCCACGAGCTGTGGAGTGACCCACGCCCCGTGGGAAGGGGTGGTGGGTTAAGGATGATGTTCCCCTCAAAAGTGAATTGCAGACCAACCACCTACGGACATGCAGGATGGGTCATAGGCCCACCTATGGTCCGTAGGTCATCGGTGTGCGTGAAACTGCAGTTTCTACCAAGGGTTCGGCCAAATGAGGGGCAAGTTGGTAAATTTCTAGGTTACTTACATTGAAGTAAGGTCGGTTTATATTGTTTATTTAGACCTATTTAGTACCTTTTAAGTCATTAACCACCCCTTTACACTTCATAATTCCCAAACCCAAAATAGTAACCAACTTCTCTCCAAATAATTCTCTCTCTAAAACCTCCATTGAAGAAGAAGAAGAAGAAGTCAAGCACTAGGGCTCAAGGACTCATCTTTCCAACCAAAATTCGTGAGGAATCTTCAATTAAGGTATGATAGTTTTGATTCATGATTAACTTTTCATCCATGAAGTCCTCAAACCTTCAATTTCAAAGTTGGAAATTCTCCAAAACTAAGGGCTTTTATAGGTCATGGATTCTTTATCAAAACATTTTCAATGGTTTAATTATCATACATTAAGAT
Source organism: Solanum verrucosum (assembly GCF_900185275.1). Classification (NCBI taxonomy): domain Eukaryota; kingdom Viridiplantae; phylum Streptophyta; class Magnoliopsida; order Solanales; family Solanaceae; genus Solanum; species Solanum verrucosum. The sequence goes on from NW_026020583.1 coordinate 149,125, forward strand.
TGAATTTCTGTTTTAATGATGGTTTTTAAGATAAAATCTCCACGAATCCATGATTTCCCCATGACCCTAATTTAGGACTATGTGATGTGGGTGAGTTGTAGTAAGATAAATACTATGTATTTGTTCTTGTAGTAGTCTAATTACTTGAATTATGTCTTTATTCATGCCTACATTTTATTAATTCTAGGTGTGTTGGTGAATTATGATTCATGGCCTTGAAGGGCAAATTATGAATATTGATGTATAATCATGATGCTTATGTACATGCTTTGTGATAAATGAAAGTAATGTGATTATGGCTATAATGCAATTGTGATATTATTGAAAGTTTATTCTCAATTAGACACTTGTGCATCGTGATGACTTGTTCTGAAGGGTTTCTTCAATGTAACGTTATACCTTGAATTAGTAGGCTTAGGGGATCCTCTTCTTGTGTAATTGAAAGTGATCTTGACTGATATACCTTGAATTGGTAGGCTTAGGAAATCCTCTTCTTGTAACTAATGTGTCTTGAATTAATGAACATTGAACTGGTAGACCTAATAGTGGTAGCCCTTTCAGGTGTTTAATAAAGTAACTAGAATCGGTAGACCTAATGATGGTAGCCATTTCATATATGATTAATGAAGTATTCTAAGGCTTTGTATTGAGTCGGTAGACCTAATGGTGGTAGCCCTTTCATGATGAGTCTATGAACTAATGTAATGATGAACCTTGAATCGGTAGACCTAATGGTGGTAGCCCTTTCTTGAGGATTCAATGAGCTATCCTAATAATGTACCTTGAATTGATAGACCTAATGGTGGTAGCCCTTTTATGTGTGTAATAATGAACTTTGGGTCGTTAGACCTAATGGTGGTAGCCCTCTCAAGTATAATAATTTTCATGAGAATGAACTATTTTATGGCAATTTAAATCTTAGCACCGAGTGGATATTGTAAGGTGGAAGCTCTCCCCATTTTAGGCTGGGTTTCTATAAACACCTTCCTTATCCCATGACTGATAGCATCCAAGGAAGCTCTACTCCATTGAAGGACAAGGATGACGCTTTAGAAACTCCAAGGAGGCCCATAACAAGATCTCAAACCAAGGAGTTCAATGATAAGCTCAATGGGCTTCAATCGCTGATCCAAAGGTTTCTTATTGGGGAAGAAGAGCTCAAGCCCAAGGGAGAGGAATTGTCCAAATGCTACAATTATTTGGTGGCCCAAATTCAAGCCCAAGATGAGGAATTTTAAGGTCCAATTTCGTGCAAAAAAAGGTCAAGAAGAGTCCAAGAATCAGCCACAACAAGAGTTGCTTTCTGCCCAAGTTTTGAGAGAAGACTAGTCAAACTTTCCAAGATTGTCAAGATTCTTTTCCTAGTTGGGATTTACCTTATTTATTTATTTATATATAGGTTATTAATATTTTCCTTAGTCTATTTATGGTCTCCTAAGTACCATTTAATGTTTTCCTAGAAGTACTAAATTTGTTCCTAGTTAGGTTACTTTATTTCCTTTCTAGAGTAGGATTCCTTGTAATTGTTTTTTTAGGGTTTGGCTTCTTGGACGTTTTTCCCTTCTCCTATATATAGGAGTCCTTTTCATTCATTAAAGACAATTTAGATTGATATTAATAATATTTGAGAGAGTTCTTTGAACCTTTGTGACTTGTTCTTTGAGAATTTATCTTTAAACCTTTACTAGTTTCATAGTTTAAGGTATAAAGTAACTTCTTCTTGTGATATCTTTGGTTTCTTTTTGGTATTCTTTAGAAGGTGATTAGTTTCTACATATTAATTATTGTCTTTAGTTACTCATAAAGCGGTCAAGATCCGAATCTATCGTTTTGATTCGTTTTCTCAAGTAAAGGCGTTAGATTTCTTCCATAAATCTATACGTTGTTACTTGGATCTTTTCAAGGCCTTAGAACATCTAATCTTTGGAAATTCGTGGATCTTTCCTTCGAATTTCTCATATCTTTATTTAGTTTTTTTTTGTTTCTTTTCTTTGTGCTTCCGCATTCTAATATTTAATTCTCTATTTGTGATCTCCCTTAACCTTGCTGTTATCAATTGGTATCAGAGCGGTTCTATCAAGATTTCGTTCTTGATAAATCTTGGGATTTCTTCTTAGAGCAACAAAAAAAAAAAAAAAAAAAAAAAAAAAAAAATAGCGTGAACAGTAGCGTCGTGAAAAAAAAAAAAAAAAAAAATTATTACAGTTGCGTGAACAGAAAAAAAAAAAAAAAGTTATAACTTGCTCTCAAAGAAATCTGATTACTTGTCCTCCAAGAAATTTGATTACTTGATACCCAAGAAAGCTTATTACTTGCTATTCAAGAAATCTTATTACTTGCTCTCCAAGTAAACTTATTACTTGCTCTCCAAGTTTTGCATTAATTTGTTTCCAAGCAAGAAGGTAGCAAGAAGAGGGGATTCTAGACCTTTAAGAATAAGAGGAATTTTTTTTTCTTGTTCTTATAATTCTAAAATAAGTTCCTTTTTATTCGCGTTTTGTTTCAACTAAATCCTACTTGTTCTAGGACTAGTTCTTTACTTTCTTTTGTACCCCAAGATTCCATACTTTATTACTACGAACTTGATACACATTTTGGTTTAATTATAAATCTACAAAGTATTCTCGTTCAAAAGTGATTTTGAGTGGAAAAAGGCAAGTGTGGGTGAGTTTAAAAGAGGGTAAAAGCCATATTAAAAGTGTGATACTTGATCATTTATTCTTTTTTTTTAGATGTCTAATTCAGGTGGTGATGAGGAAAGGGCTCGTTTAGAAGCCGAGGTCAAAGGAAGGAACGACTTCACCCTTCAAGCTATGCACCAACAATTTGAGAGATGGACCCTTCAATTTCAAGAGATGAGGGATATGATTATCGAGCAGAATGACACCATAGCTGCAATTAGGAGGGAGAATAATGTTGTACCCCCAAATAATGTTAGACCCCAAGTTAGAAGGAATGTACCCCATATCCCTTTTGTAAATCCTGAATATGATAATGATGATTTTGATGTTGAATTTAATCTAGAAAGAAGAGATAGGAGGGGACAAAGAGGTAGAGTAGAAGATGATAATATAAATAGTATAAAGATGAAGATGCCATCTTTCAAGGGGACAAGGGATCCAGACTTGTACCTTGATTGGGAGAGATGAGTTGAAGCCATCTTTGATTGCCATAACTACTCTGAGGGTAAGAAAGTTAAACTTGCTATTGTTGAGTTTTCTGATTATGCTGCTTCTTGGTGGAAAAAGCTTGCTAGGGACAGATTGCAAGAGGAGTTACCACCTATTGCTACGTGGGCAGAGATGAAGAGGGTAATGAGGAAGCGATTTATTCCATCATACTTCCAAAGAGATCTACAATCTCGCCTTCAACGCTTGAAGCAAGGCTCCATGTCGGTGGATGAGTACTTCAAAAGCATGGATATGGCTATGATCCAAGCTAACTGCATGGAGGAAGAAGAGGCTACAATAGCTAGATTTTTAAATGGTTTAAATATAGAAATAGCTAATGTAGTAGAGATACAACAATATGTAACTTTAGATGAGTTAGTTGATTTGTCTGTAAAAGTTGAAAAACAAATTGAGAAAAAGCAGCAAAATAACTCATGGAGAAGTCGATCAAACACTATCTCTAAGAAGCCATGGTCAACTCAAGAGGGGAAAGCTCCTTCCAAACCTCAAGATGATAGAGGTAAAGGTAAGGTTGAGGAGGGAGGTAAAACCTTTAATCCTAAATCTTCTAAACCTTCAAGTTCTATTCAATGTCACAAATGTCATGGAAGGGGGCATATGATGCATGAATGTCCAAGTAGAAGAAACATCCTACTTAGAGAGAATGGAGAATATGAGAGTGAAAAAAGTGAGGGGGAAGAAGAAGAGGGAGAAGGTGTAAGTGAGGAAGATGATTTGGAACTGCCTAATGATGGTATAATTGGGGTGGTTAGGAGAATTATGACTATCAATTTGGGTAGTGTTGATGAAGGGCAGAGAGAGAATTTGTTTCATACTAGGTGTGGGATAAAAGGGAAGACTTATTCTATGATTATTGATGGGGGAAGTTGTGCAAATGTGGTGAGTTCATACTTGGTGGATAAACTAGGAATTGCATGCATGAAGCGCTCTACCCCATATAGGCTCCAATGGTTGAATGATTGTGGAGAAGTAAAAGTAAACAAACAATGCATGATTTCATTCAATGTTGGTAGGTATGAAGATGAGATTCTTTGTGATGTAGTTCCAATGCAAGCATGTCATGTTTTACTTGGCCGACCTTGGCAGTATGATAGGGATACTACTCATCATGGGAGAAAGAATAGGTATAGTCTTCTGCATAATGGTAAGAAGTATACTCTTGCACCATTATCTCCTTCTCAAGTGTTTGAAGATAAAAAACGATTAAGGGAAACAATGGGAAAACAAAAGGGAGAGGTAAAAAGTGAGCTTGAGGGAAAAGAAAAAGGCCAAGAGATAGAAAAAAAGAGAGATGGCCGAGAGAAAGAGAGAGAGGGCAGCGATCTAAGTAAAGAGGTAAAAGAGGGTGTGAGTAAAAAAATAAAATGTTTTGGTGAGAGGAAAGAGGCTAAGGAAAAGAAAAATGAGAGCCTTTATATAAAAGCCAAAGAGTGTTTGAATGCTAGGAGAGAGGGACTGCCCATAATACTACTTACTTACAAAGAAGTATTGATTAATTTTGAACAACTAACTCCTTCTTTGCCAAATAGTGTTTCTTCTCTTTTGCAGAATTTTGAAGATGTTTTTCCTGATGACACTCCAAAGGGATTGCCACCTTTGAGAGGGATTGAGCACTAAATAGACTTTGTGCCTGGGTCTCAACTTCCTAATAGGCCTGCCTATAGGAGCAATCCTGAAGAGACCAAAGAATTACAACGACAAGTTGAAGAATTGCTTGTAAAGGGATTTGTTCGAGAGAGTATGAGCCCATGCTCTGTTCCAGTCCTATTGGTCCCCAAAAAGGATGGAACATGGAGGATGTGTGTAGATTGTCGAGCCATCAACAAGATAACGGTAAAGTATCGCCATCCTATCCCTCGTCTTGATGACATGTTGGACCAACTGTATGGTTCCAAAATCTTTTCTAAAATTGATCTAAAGAGTGGTTACCATCAGATTCGTATGAATCCTGGAGATGAATGGAAAACTGCTTTTAAGACCAAATATGGACTTTATGAGTGGTTAGTTATGCCCTTTGGCTTGACTAATGCACCAAGCACTTTTATGAGACTAATGAATCATGTTTTTAAAGATTTCCATGGAAAATTTATTGTGGTGTATTTTGATGACATCTTGATCTTTTCTCAAAATCTGGATGAACACCTAGAGCACTTAAAACAAGTTTTTGAAGTTCTTAGAAATCAGCGCTTATTTGCTAATCTCAAAAAGTGTACTTTCTGTGTGGATCGTGTGGTTTTCTTAGGTTTTGTGGTCAGTTCTAAGGGAGTTGAAGTAGATGATGAGAAAATCAAGGCAATAAAAGAATGGCCTAAACCTAATAGTGTAACTGAAGTTAGGAGTTTTCATGGACTTGCTAGTTTTTATAGGAGGTTTGTGCGAGACTTTAGCACCATTGCTGCTCCTTTAACTGAAGTTATTAAAAAAGATAAAGTTTTTACATGGGGAAAGGAACAAGATGATGCATTTAACTTGCTGAAGGATAAATTGTGTTCTGCGCCTCTTTTGCAATTGCCTGATTTTTCTAAGTCTTTTGAAGTTGAGTGTGATGCCTCTGGTAAGGGCATAGGTGCAGTTTTGATGCAAGACTCCAAGCCAATTGCCTACTTTAGTGAAAAGCTAAGTGGAGCAACATTGAACTACTCAACTTATGATAAGGAGCTATATGCCTTGGTGAGGGCGTTAGCTACATGGCAGCACTACTTGTGGCCTCGAGAATTTGTGGTCAAGACTGATCATGAGTCATTAAAATACTTGAAGAGCCAAGGTAAACTTAGTCGTAGGCATGCTAAATGGGTAGAGTTTATTGAAACTTTTCCTTATGTAATTGCTTACAAACAAGGAAAGGAGAATGTGGTTGCTGATGCACTCTCAAGAAGGTATGTTTTGATCTCTACTCTTACTTCAAAGTTATTGGGTTTTGACCAAATCAAGTTCCTCTATGCTAATGATTCTGATTTTGGTGAGATTTTTGCTGAATGTAAGTTAGGTCCTTTTGAGAAATTTAATCTTCAAGATGAATTTCTATTCAAGGAAAATAAATTATGTGTTCCTAACTGCTCGTTGCGTGAACTATTTGTTAGGGAAGCACATTGTGGAGGGCTAATGGGACATTTTGGTGTACCCAAAACACTGGAAATACTTTCTGAACATTTTTATTGGCCTAGCATGAGAAAGGATGTTGAAAAAGTGTGTTCTTATTGTCTTGAATGTAAACAGGCTAAGTCTAGAACATTGCCGCATGGTCTTTATACTCCTTTACCTGTTTCTAATTCCCCTTGGATTGATATTTCTATGGATTTCATATTGGGGCTGCCAAGGACTAAGTATGGTAAGGATAGTATATTTGTGGTAGTAGATAGATTTTCTAAAATGGCTCGTTTTATCCCATGTAAAAAGACTAATGATGCATCTCATGTGGCTGACTTGTTTGTAAAGGAAGTGGTTAAATTGCATGGAATACCTAGAACTATTGTTAGCGATAGGGATGCCAAGTTCTTAAGTCACTTTTGGAGAATTCTTTGGGGAAAGTTGGGAACTAAATTGCTATTTTCTACATCTTGTCACCCACAAACGGACGGGCAAACGGAAGTGGTTAATAGAACTTTAGGGAACATGTTGAGGGCTATTTTGAAAGGTAAGTTGACTTCTTGGGAAGATTACTTACCTATTGTAGAATTTGCTTATAATAGGACCTTCCATTCTTCTACTGGCAAGACTCCTTTTGAAGTTGTATATGGATTCAACCCCCTTACCCCCCTTGATTTATTGCCTTTGCCTACTAATGATTTTGCTAATCTTGATGGTAAGAAGAAGGCTGATATGATGAAGAAAATTCATGAACAAACAAGGCTTGCACTTGAAAAGAAGAACAAGGAAGTTGCATTGCGAAGGAATAAGGGCAGAAAATATGTTGTTTTTAAACCTGGTGACTTGGTTTGGGTGCATATGCGAAAGGAAAGATTTCCTTCCAAAAGAAAGACCAAACTAGATCCTAGAGGAAGTGGGCCATACAAAGTCCTTGAAAGGATTGGAGACAATGCTTATAAACTTGATCTTCCTGGTGAGTTCCAAGTTAGTGCTACTTTTAATGTTTCTGATCTTTCCCATTTTGATGCAGATTTGAATTCGAGGACGAATTCTCTTCAAGAAGAGGGAAATGATAGCATCCAAGGAAGCTCTACTCCATTGAAGGACAAGGATGACGCTTTAGAAACTCCAAGGAGGCCCATAACAAGATCTCAAACCAAGGAGTTCAATGATAAGCTCAATGGGCTTCAATCGCTGATCCAAAGGTTTCTTATTAGGGAAGAAGAGCTCAAGCCCAAGGGAGAGGAATTGTCCAAATGCTACAATTATTTGGTGGCCCAAATTCAAGCCCAAGATGAGGAATTTTAAGGTCCAATTTCGTGCAAAAAAAGGTCAAGAAGAGTCCAAGAATCAGCCACAACAAGAGTTGCTTTCTGCCCAAGTTTTGAGAGAAGACTAGTCAAACTTTCCAAGATTGTCAAGATTCTTTTCCTAGTTGGGATTTACCTTATTTATTTATTTATATATAGGTTATTAATATTTTCCTTAGTCTATTTATGGTCTCCTAAGTACCATTTAATGCTTTCCTAGAAGTACTAAATTTGTTCCTAGTTAGGTTACTTTATTTCCTTTCTAGAGTAGGATTCCTTGTAATTGTTTTTTTAGGGTTTGGCTTCTTGGACGTTTTTCCCTTCTCCTATATATAGGAGTCCTTTTCATTCATTAAAGACAATTTAGATTGATATTAATAATATTTGAGAGAGTTCTTTGAACCTTTGTGACTTGTTCTTTGAGAATTTATCTTTAAACCTTTACTAGTTTCATAGTTTAAGGTATAAAGTAACTTCTTCTTGTGATATCTTTGGTTTCTTTTTGGTATTCTTTAGAATGTGATTAGTTTCTACATACTAATTATTGTCTTTAGTTACTCATAAAGCGGTCAAGATCCGAATCTATCGTTTTGATTCGTTTTCTCAAGTAAAGGCGTTAGATTTCTTCCATAAATCTATACGTTGTTACTTGGATCTTTTCAAGGCCTTAGAACATCTAATCTTTGGAAATTCGTGGATCTTTCCTTCGAATTTCCCATATCTTTATTTAGTTTTTTTTTGTTTCTTTTCTTTGTGCTTCCGCATTCTAATATTTAATTCTCTATTTGTGATCTCCCTTAACCTTGCTGTTATCAATGACTATGTGCCCACATAGGTTATTAGCTAGTGGATCCACCTAAGCTAAATTACCGTTCCTACCTTGGGCAAGTAGACCAACCCTTTACGGTGTGGGATAGACACCAGATTCCATGGTTTTTTCACATGGTCTATGTCGGTTAGGTCTTATTCCCATCATCTGAGTTATGTTCTATGGTTACTCATGAACTTCTATGAAGTGTGGGTGGTATTCTGGGATTCCATCCACGCATTGCACGAGTATGCTTTGAGGGTGGTCATGGTGTGTTCCTCAAAAGCTATAATGTCTAATGAAATGATTGTGCTCATAATGATGCTAATGAAAATGTTGACTTAAAGGCTTAATGTAATGATGAATGCTTAACTTGGATTGTTATTATGAGTTACTTTCCTTGTCATGACTTATTAAATGAGACTGTTCCTTGTCAATGATTATTGACTAAAGATGAGAATGAAGAATGGTAAGTATGTTATGGTGGCCTCAAAGTGGTACTTAGTATGAATGGTATTATGGGATGTCATACATACATTGCACAAGTATAACTTAGGGTTACCTAATATGATGGTTCTATTATGTTATAATGATATACTTGTTGAATATGCTTGTGTCCTATGTTTTTATACTAAAGTTCATAATGTTTCTCAAACATGACATGTATCATGGTTTTCAACTAAAATGTCCCTTTTAGAATGGTTTTTGCATGGATATCATACTTAGAACATATTTGTAATATCCCATATTTCTTCCACATTTTTACAAAGTGTAGGTTCTAGTATTTGAGGTGTTCTTCTTGGATACAATCTTGGATCGACTATTCTCTTAGCTTGTGGTGAGTCCTCAAGATTCAAGGACCTATGAGTCATTGGTTGTTTCATTCATATCATTTATGTTTCGGACTATGTTGAATGGTTTTGACCCTATTATCTATTTAAAAGTTGTATTAGATGGCCATGTGAGACAAAGTTAGACTTAAGATGTTTTTAAATAAAGAATTCGATTGTATGGATAAAAGTTTAAAATAGCGTACTATTTTTTTTAAGTCTTATGTTATGAATGCTATGAGGCTTGTATGAGGCTCTTCAGAGTCTTGTATGCCGTGTTACGTCAACTGTGTAGGCTCGGGTCATGACAAACATAGTATCAGAGCACAAGATGTTGGGATGGTTTTTAGGATAATGTCTCACAAGCCACGTCTAGTAGAGTCTTGTTCATGAGTGTGAAGCGCGCCACATTTATGAATGAGAGGCTATAAAATTTTAGGAAACTTCACTTCTTTCATTACTCTTTAGTCGTGCCATAGAGTTTAACTCTATAAAGTCCATCTCCAAATCCGTCTTTTGTGTAATAATCATATGAATACACAAAGGGCTAACGCAAGGAGGATGGAGGAAAACATTATCAATGAAGAAGCTCCTCATGAGAATCAAGCTCTGATTAACCCTCCGGCTATGGCGGATGTGCAAATTAGGTCGGCTCTTCTAACGTTGACTCAAGCCATGACGGCTCAAGGCAATAGAGATGTTGGGACTCATGTGAACCCGAATGTGAACTCCAGCGCTTCTAGGTGGAGGGATTTTGTTAGGATGAATCCTCCACTGTTTCTTGGTTCCAAGGTGGGAGAGGATCCTCAAGAGTTTGTGGATAAGGTTTATAAGGTAGTTGATGCTATGGAGGTGACTTCAGTAGAAAAATTGGAACTAGTCTCCTATCAATTGAAGGATGTTGCCTAAGTTTGGTTTACTTAATGGAAGAGAAATAGGCCGATAGGAGCGGGTCTCATAGATTTGGAGGTGTTTAAGAAAGTATTCATTGATAGGTTCTTTCCCCGTGAGATGAGGGAGGCTAAGGTGGAAGAATTCATAAACCTTATGCAAGGTAGAATGAGTGTTCATGAGTATTGTTTGAAATTTACCCAACTATCCAAATATGCTCCATCTATGGTGGTGGAGCCGAGGGATGAGATGAGTAGATTTCTGACGGGTGTGTCTGACCTAGTTGAGGAAGAATGTTGTACGACAATGCTCCATGATAACATAAATATCTCTAGGCTTATGGTGTTTGCCCAACAAATTAGGAGTCTAAACTTAAGAGAAAGAATAGAGAGATGAAAAGAGCTAGGTCCTATGAGTAAGGTTAACCAAGGTTCAAAAGGAGATCTTCCAACCAAGACTCTTCCAACACTCCTAGGGCTAATCAAGGGAAAGGTAGTGGACCTCCATTTCCTAAACCTACTTGCACTAATTGTGGAAAGAAGCATCATGAGAAGTGCCTAGCCGATACAAATGGGTGTTATGGTTGTGGAAAAAGTGACCATCAGGTGAAAGAATGCCCTACACTCACAGCCAAAGGAAGGGAGGCCAAACAAGCTTCACTTAATGGTACGGTTCCTATTCCTTCAAATTATGGTTGTTTTTATGCACTCCATTCTAGAGAGGACAAAGGAGCCATTATTCAAATTATGGTCGTTTCTACGCACTCCGGTCTAGAGAGGACAAAGGAGCCCTTACGGATGAAGGGACTTTTATGTTGATAGTTCCTTATGGTTGTGAATGTTTTATTAAGGTCTCTATGTTATTTTTATGTTAGCCTTAGAATGGGTTTACTCCCAAGGGAGAGATGGTATGTTTAGAAGGCAAGGTTGTTGAGAGTTCTGATATCCTTATCTCTTTCTTCTATTGCCATTATAGATTAAGACAAAGAGTTCCTTGTGGCTCGTTTCATATTTTGGAGTCATGTGTGATTATGTGGTCTCCTTATGTTATGCATATTCTTGATGAATTCATGTTTAATGATAAAATGAATTTTCATGATTTTTATTCCTCATGTTGATGTGCATTTAGTATGAGTTGCCTATACGCTTCATCAAATGAATCGTTGAACATGCTTAAATGTGCTTCTAAGAGTAATTGCATAATTTGCTTCATGATGTTATGATAAGCATGATTTGAGTTGGAGAAGGTAATTCCTCCAATGATATGAGAAATGTTGAAGTTTTCATGCATAATGGGCTTGTAGATGTAGTTCCTACTTCCTTGTGTTGCATTGAGTATACTAAGATAGAGTTGATGTTTCCTCCTTGTTTTGTGTATTATTATGATGTTTCATGCATGATGGGATACTACTCTTGAATCTATAGTTCTGTAAGGTGTTTAAACTGTCATTTAGGGACGAATGTTCTCAAGTGGGAGATAATGTAACACCCCAGAAAAACTAGTAGGTGAAACTTGAGCCTTCCTGTAATGACCCGAGAGCACCCCCTAGCCGTTACATGCGTATTCAACCTCTATGAGGTCTTATACAAGCATTAGCATTCATTCATCGCATAGATCATAAAACTCACTAAGAATTGAAAACTTTTATTAAATAAAACAATAAGACTTCAAGAGTCATCAACATTTGAAAACATCAATACGCAAGTGGAACTACTAAGTCTCTTTAGCCAATCTTAGACAAGAACTTAAAACGTACTAAGGGACACGGCCCTTTACAAATGAAATGAAACTTAAGTGTCTATTACAATGACTAAGAAACTTCTAAACATAGTCCTCGAATCTTGAGGACATACCAAAGACTTGGAAGAGTGAAGAAATCCAAGCAACTCCAAAGCACAATCTCCTCCTAGTTACCACAACCTACACTTGTAGTAAAATAGAAGAAAAGGGTTAGTACAACACACGTACTAAGTATGAGAATATGCAAAACATGCTAAAAAGGATATTTGTTTGGAAGTTATGCTTTCATGCCATTTTGATAAAATCTCATCAACGTCTACATAATAGGCACCTTACAAGTCACAACCAACAATACAAAGTCATATGCTTCACAAAACCTCATAAACCTACATAACCCATTTACCTTTACCTTTTTGCGTTGGACCTCCACCTTAAGTAACTCTTAAGCAATACCTTTGCGTAATGTATGGGCAACGTCCCATACCATTACCCACACTAAGGCTCCACCTTAAGGTCACACAAAGTGCACTTACCATGCATACCTCAACCTTCACCAATTAATCACAGAAGACATATAAGGACATAGGCCAACAAGTCACTTCATAAAACTGAAACACTCATCAAATGTCATCCCAAGACTCACCTAAGTAAGACATGGTAAAGCAGCCCATACTACCTATCCATACCACACCCAAGTGATCCTTAAGGCTACACAAGACAAGCTCCATTTACATCTCAACATAAATCATTCTTTCAACTTAATGCATTTAGATACCTTCATTCACTAATGGCATAAGATCATCACATACATTCAATTCAACATAAGCACTTCCATTCACATTAGCATGCTCAAAGACCAACACTTTCATTAATTAGCCCAAAGAGACTCATTCATTCATTATCATTACTAAGACACACCAAGATCTCCCTTAAATGTCTACTTGTGCAATGTCTAGATGATATCCCATTCCACCACCTATCCTAAGTAGTAAACCCTTAAGATCCTAGTTCATTCATTCATTAATGTGGGGGAAGAGCCTTAACCGACATAGACCATGGAGCTTGACATGGAATCCCGATAATACCCTTACCGGATGAGGGATCCCTACTTGCCTAAGGTAGGGTCTTTCTTTTAGCCTTTACGTGGTAGAGACCACTAGCTAGTCCTATGTGGGCACATAGTAAAGGGATAGAAGGATTGCTTCTAGGTACTCTCATCTCAACTCACGAAGGAGCACACATCTTAAGGGTTGCTACTAAATGCTCACATCTCAACTAACGAAGGAGTATCAACCCATCTTCATATCCTATCAGTGTTAGACATTACTCCCCCATGGAGTTAGGACATTCATTTAGGGATAAGGATTGCTACTAAGTACTCTCATCTCAACTCACGAAGGAGTACTCATCCTAACCCAACATTCATTCCTTAAGGGATAAGGATTGCTACTAAGTATTCTCATCTCAACTCATGAAGGAATACCCATCCTAACCCTCATTCATTGATTAAGGAAGTTGTTGGATTCAAAGATGAGAAAACCTTTCATCTAGGAACCCTATTCATTTAAGGAGCACTTTATGAGACTATCCTTACAGTAGACCCAAATTTCATTCATTATCATTAACTCCCATTCTTTTCATTCGTTCTTACATTCTTTCATTCATTCTTCACTAGGTGTAAGAGTAGGTAAACATAGTCTATCCTAACCTCTCCTTCATTATAAGTCATTCAAAGAAGATAACAACAAAGAATAACACATAAAGTCTATACACAAGGTCACCTTTCATGCTATTAGACCATGATCACAACATGTTTATAAAGTAAACACCTCCCTATTTTTAGAGGGATCAAACCTCACAATTCTAACATCTACAACATATATGTATATTATATATGTATATATATATATATATATATATATATATATATAAATATAAACTACTAGAATCAATAATCTATTCACAACTCCATCATCATCATAAGCCTTAGGTCACAATTGCCCATTCAAGGCCAACATCCAATATAACACAATTGACCATCTATTCCTCATAATTCAATATAGAACAATACATAAATCAATACCCCATAACAATCTACACATTAATATCACATTATTAGCTCATAATCAATAGACCCTCTTTTGACCCAACATTAGAATTTCAAGATATGCAAGGGTTCATGGAGTTTTTGATCTTAAAACCATCAATATTAACATAACTCATTGTTTGAAATACTTTCATGAAAGAACCCAAGCTTAGAATTGAAATTGGGGTTTTTAGTGTTTTTGAAAAACATTGAAATCACTTTGATTTGGCTCTTTGATTGAAAGGAGAAGCAAAGAAAAAATCCCTATACCTTTATGATTAATTTCCTTAGGAATTTGAAGAGAAATCAGTAGGAACCCATCCCCTAGCTTGAAGCTTCATCAATGTCTTCCATGGAGTTCTAGAGAGAGAATTTATTTGAGAGGGAAGGTTCAATTGGATAATGAGGTCTATTTCTAGGTTTTGGGGTTTTATCCACTTAAACTACCCTAAAATAGGTAGAATAACCGTTTATAATAATTCCCCAAAGTACCCAAACTACCCCTCACTTAGTTGGGCCTTTAAAACAAGTCAAACTTGAGTTTTATTTTCGCAGATTTCGTCGGGAAATAAGTCCACGACGCGGAGGTGTTCCCACAAGTTTCTGTAAATTAAATTTCGAGACAGAAGAGTCCGCGATACGTCCGCGACGTGGACTAAACTTTTGGTCCGTGGTGGAGCTAGTCCGCGACGCGGACATGCTCCCTCCATGAGCATTTTGCAAAAGCAGCTTGTTTGGCCAAGGGTTGGGGTCCTCCTCGGGGACCCTTAAGGTGGTCCCGGGGATTCATACTCGAACGTTTTGACCCTAAAAACATTTATTAAGGAACTAGGGTCACCTCCACTGATTTTAGACTCCAAACAACACATAAAACATGAACAATATACTAGAACACACCAACACGTAAAAGACTAGTTTATGAACGTCTTGGTCGTCCCTTGACGTTTGATTTCCAAACTCTTAAAACTAACTAAAAAGGCTATTCTTCATTATTTTAACAAGTTATTAATGCATAAAACTCATGTGAGACTCCACTCTATCCTATTTCATTTTGAGAGGTGTTACACTTGCGTTAGAGTTGTTGAGTTTTATGTGAGGTTTGGAAGTGTAAAATGGCTTCCCTAACTTAGTATGAAGGTTTTTGGGTTAGGGAGTCAAGGTACGAACCCCCAATGACCACCCAAGAGGTACTTGAGGAAGACCACAAAACAGCACAAAAGCTATCAAAATTAGTATCCTCCCACGAAGGGCATCCACGAGCCGTGGATGGACACACGCCCCATGGGAAGGGGTTGTGGGTCACAGATGATGTTACCCTCAAAAGTGAGTTGAATACCACCCACCTAAGAACTTTCAGGACGGTGCATAGGCCCACCAATGGTCCGTAGGTCATGGGCGTGGGTGGGACTCCACTTTTTACCAAGGGTTCGGCCAAATGAGGTACAAGTTGGCAAATTCCTAGGTTAGTTACATTTAAGTAAGGTCATTTAATATTTTTTATTTAGACCTATTTAAGACCTTTTAACTCATTAACCACCAATTTACACTTCATAATTCCCGAATCCAAAATAGTAACCAACTCCTCTCCAAATAATTCTTTCTAAAACCTCCATTGAAGAAGAATAAAAAGTCAAGGTCTAGGATTCAAGGACTCATCTTTTCCACCAAAATTCGTGAGGAATCTTCAATTAAGGTATGATAGTTTTGATTTATTGCTAACTTTTCATCCATGAAGTTCTCAACCCTTCAATTTTGAAAGTTGGAAATTCTCCAAAATTAAGGGTTTTCATTCTAGGTCATGGATTGTTTCTCAAAAAAATTTCAATGGTTTAATTATTATATATTAAGATTAAATATCTGTTTTAATGGAGATTTTAAAGATAAAATCCCCTATGAATCCATGATTTCCCTATAACCCTAATTTACGACTATGTGATGTGGGTGAGTTGTAGTAAGATGAATACTATTTAATTGCTCTTGTAGTAGTCTAATTACTTGAATTATGTCATTATTCATGCCTAAATTGTAGTTATTCTAGGTGTGTTGGTGAATTATGATTCTTGGCCTTGAAGGACAAATTATGAAGATTGATGTATAATCATGATGATGTTGTACATGCTTTGTGATTTCAGTGAAAGTAATGTTATTATGACTATAATGCAATTGTGATATTATTGAAAGGTTATTCTCAATTAGACACTTATGCATGATGATGACATGTTGTGTAGGGTTTCTTCAATGTAATGTTATACCTTGAATTGGTAGGCTTAGGGCATCCTCTTTTTGTGTAACTAATGTATCTTGACTTAATGAACATTGAATCGGTAGACCTAATGATGGTAGCCCTTTCATTTGTTTAATAATGTACCTTAAATTTGTAGACCCAATGGTGTTAGCCCTTTCATAAATGATTAATGAAGTATTCAAAGGCTTTGTCTTAAATTGGTAGACCTAATGGTGGTAGCCCTTTCTTGAGGATTCAATTAGTTATCGTAGTAATGTACCTTGAATTTGTAGACCTAATTGTGGTAGCCCTTTCATGTGTGTAATAATGTACTTTGGGTCGGTAGACCTAATGGTGGTAGCCCTCTCAAGTATAATAATGTTAATGATAATGAACTACTCTATGGGAATTTAAAGCTTAGCACCGAGTGGATATTGTAAGGTGGAAGCTTTCCCCTTGTTAGGCCGGGTTTCTATGAACACCTTCCTTATCCCATAACTATGTGCCCACATAGGTTATTAGCTAGTGGATCCACCTAAGATAATTACCAGTCCTACCTTAGGCAAGTAGACTAACCCTTTACGGTGTGGGATAGACACCGAATTCCATGGTTTGGTCACATGGTCTATGTCGGTTACGGCTTATTATCATCATGTGAGTTATGTTCTATGGTTACTTATGAAGTTCTATGAAGTGTGGGTGGTAGTATGGGATGCCATCCATGCATTGCACGAGTAGGCTTTGAGGGTAGTTATGGTGTGTTCCTCAAAAGCTATAATGTCTAATGAAATCAATTTGCTCATAATGATGCTAATGTGAATGTTGACTTAAAGGCTTAATGAAATGATAAAAGATGAGAATGAAGACTGGTAAGTATGTTATGGTGGCCTCAAAGTGATACTTAGTATGAATGGTATTATGGGATGACATTTATACATTGCACAAGTATAACTTAGAGTTACCTAAGATGATGGTTCTATTATGTTATAATGATACACATGTTGAATATGCTTGTGTCTTATGCTTCTATACTAAAGTTCTTAATGTTTCTCAAACTTGACATATAGCATGGTTTTCAACTAAAATGTCCCTTATAGCATGGTTTTTGCATCCCTTTTAGATTGGTTTTTGCATGGCTATCGTACTTAGTACATATTTGTGCTAACCAATATTTCTTCTACATTTTTACAAAGTGTGGGTTCCGGTGTTTGAGGTGTTCATCTTGGATACAAGCTTGGATCGACTATTCTCTTTGCTTGTGGTGAGTCCTCAAGATTCGAGGACATATGAGTAATTAGTAGTTTCTTTCATGTAATTTTATGTTTTGGGCAATGTTGAAGGGCTATGACCCTAATATTGATTTAAAAGTTGTCTTAGATGGCCATATGAGACAAAGTTAGACTTCCTCTATTTTTAAATAAAGACTTTGATTGTATGGATAAAAGTTATAAATCCCGCACCATTTTTCTTATATCTTATGTTATGAATGCTATGAGGCTTGTATGAGGCTCTTCGGAGTCTTGTACGTCATGTTCCTTCGGGGTGTAGGCTCGGATCGTGACATAAATGGTATTAAGAAAAGTGGCTTTAATCTTCTCCCAATAAGGAGGACCTGCATCTTCCGGTCTCCCTTTCTTCCATTGGTTAAACCAGATTTGAGACACACCTTTAAGTTAATAAGCGTCTAACTCCGCCTTTTCCACCGGTGTCACTCCTATGATCAACCCCAACTTAAAAACCTCATCAATGAACTCTTAAGGATCTTCTTCAACCTTAGAACCATGAAACTCCAGAGAATTCATCCTAGATAAGTCCCTCACATTGGATGCCATCGTATCCACATTTGAGTTCACGGAAATCGCAACCTCCTTATTTGCTTAGGTCGTAATAGCTTGAGCCAACACTTGAAAAGCAACCCTAAACTCTGCATTAGTCACTTACATGGCAAAAGCATCGATCGAAACATGAGGAGCAGCTTCTTGTTCCGCATTCTCCCTCACATTCCTTCTAGCATAAGCTCTTCGAATAGACATATCCTGCAGAGCATCAGATAAATATTAGGAGAGAGTACTTATAGAGTTAAAATCTATCGCACCACTTTAGAGTAATGAAAGAAGTGGAGTTTCCTAAACATCTTTTAGCCACTCACTCATAAATGTGTAACGCTTCAAACTCATGAACAAGACCCTACTCGACATGGCTTATGAGACATCCTAGGACCATTCTAAACCTTGTGATCTGATAGCCATGTTTGTCACGACCCAGGGGTACCCCCTAGATGTAACATGGATTATAGGACCCCGAAAGACCCCATAAAAGCAACTTAACATTCATAACATAAGATATAGAACAATAGAGGTAAAACAATTGTCCAAGTTCAATAGTTTTTATAAAAGAAAAAGCGAAGGTCTAAAACACTTAACTCAATTGCCATCTAATAAAATATAATGAAATTGGGCCTAGCCCAAACATCATGTCCAAAAATGAAATACAAGAAGTAAATTGAAATAATAAAACTCCGTCCTCGAAGCATGAGGACTCAACAAAGCTCGGGAACCTTGATATCAACCACTAGCCACGAAACTGAGAAACTTGACTGTCGGACCCTAGATTTGGGGAAATGTAGGCAAGAGTATGCATTAGTACAAAACAATGTACCAAGTATGATAGCTATTCATAAAACATTTAAATCATGCTCAAAGAGGACATTTCATAACATCAGTTGACCAAGCTAAAACATAATATAAAAGGGTTAGAAAACATAAGTCATTAAACATTGTCAATGCAAGCTAACATCATTTCAAACCTTTGAACACATATGAGATACTTCTTGAAGTAACCTTAGTTCATTATTAACGTGGGAATTAGCATTAAACGACGTAGAGACCATGTGAGATATAACATGATCCCCTGGTGTCTCCCACACAGATGTGACACCCAATTTTGGACCTCCACAATATAAATCAATCATCGAGCTTCTTAAATTCCAAACAATTCGAAATAATTAGTTTTTATAAAGTTCAAAATAGTTTTAAAGTTATTTTAAATAGTTTTGTCATTTTTTTATAAATTTTAAATAATATATATGTTTTATATAATTTTGTATATAATTAGTATAGTTTATGAATATTTGAAAACCGTCTCAAAAAAAATTTGTTAAATATTTTGTTAATTAGTCTAGTTATATATTAGTTTATAATTTAATTTATTTAATTTATAATTAATTTAATTATTTTATTTCATTAACATTAAGAAGCTCATTAATTAATTTATATTAATTTGTCTTATTTAGTTTTTAGCCTAACCACCAATTAAGCTTAACTTGGCTAAATTCTTAAATTCAATAGGCTATAATTGTAACAAATGGGCCAAATTCTCAATTCCAATCTAACCTCTTTTCTTACCTCACTTTAAACCCATTTGGAGACCAATTTTGGGCCTTTTAGTGCCATTTCCAGCAACCCACTTCTCAAATTAACAGACCCAATACATACAATACCATGAGCAAACCCAATTCTAATACCTCAATACCAAAATACCCAACCCATTTTCTTCTCCTCTAAAACCGGCCCAGTTGCATTCAGAAAACAATACAACAACAATACAGTGACAATGCACCACCTGACCCCTGTACATTTTTCTTCTTCCAGCAACAAAAACTCGCGAACCCAGCGATAAATCGAAAGCCATCGAACGAAATTTGAATCCAGCCACGTCTCTCTCCCCTTGTCTTATCTTTCAGTAGGGAAAATATTTGGGAATAATCTAGGTGTCTCCATCTCCTTGCCTCGAACGTCTTTCGCTCAAGATCAAAAGGCTACAATTTTCATTTTGTTGAAGATTTGTACAAGAATTTGTTGCCAACCTTATCTCTTCAAGATAATTTGAATTTTGAATTTGAAATTTGTCACTCATTTCCCCCCTAAATTCGACCTAATTTCCTCTATATAAAGGCCCTCTTTACCTTCAATTTAGGGTTGGAGAAATAGAGTTAAAAAGTAAAGGGGAAGAGAGTGAGAAAGTCATAAGAAACAACATATACAAATTGGCTAAAAACTTACAGCAAGGACTCAGAGTTGGGAGTCTCGGTTTTCTCTTTTTCATTCCTCACTCACTGAAATTTTTGAAATCAGCTCAGAGTGGTGGAAGGCCTTCAAAGTTTCGAGTTCCGGTCTCGCTGCTCCAAAAAAGGTAACTCCTTCTTTTCGTTTTTATTGTAGTTAATTAGTTCCTTGTTTGGTGAAGCAACTGTATATCTATATCTATTTCTTTCCATTTGAACTCTGTTAGTGTTGTAATGTGAAAATTAAGATAGTGTAATAACTAATTTGATGGTACAATGGCCTAATCTCTCACCGTTGGTTGTTGCTTTGTTTGAGAATGAGAATGTGTTTTGCTTCACACCCTTTTACCTCTCAATGAAGAGAAATGTTCTTGTTTTGTTTATTTTGAGTATTTTTTTTTTAGCTAGATTAACTAATGTCTTGAAATTTTGATTGTTTCTTTTGTTAAAATTTCCCTTAGAATTGTATCTAAGTATTAAGGTATGTCTTTTCTTTTCCAGAATATGCTTTTTTTTGTTTAGAATAGATATTTGGTTTTGTTTATAATGAGGAAGTCTTCACCTCTCTCTTTCGATTTGCTTATTGTCGAAAAGGTCCTGAAAAGGCTTATTTAATTCATCATGTTGAAGCTGATGCTATTTAGAACATTCTGTTATTTCATAACTTAGTTAGTCCAAACAAAGCATGAATTAGGTTGATTAATTTGGAGCCAAACTATGCTTCTTTGACGAGATGTAACTGTTTAGGGAATCATGCTAATTTGAGCTTATTATTTACATGAAATAATTATGTTATGTGTGTTTCGTGCAAGTTGCTGGCAAAGAAAATTTCCTTTTCACGGTGCGTTATTGTATTGTTTGGCATCACTCTTGAGTGTCTCCTAAAGACTCTAATTTTTCATTAGTTGTAGTTAATGTTTCACTGTTTACAACTCCTTTTATTTTCATGTTTTAATTCAGCCAAGAAGTGCTCGTTAAATGCATTTAAATCCTATTTGATTTTAGCAGCTTCCCTAATCCATTTTCTCTTCTATATTTGTAGTTTGTGCGGCTGCCTTCCCGAGTTCCTTGGGGACTTCCCCTTTGCATTTTTGAGTTGAGCCATGGAAGCTCAAATCTCTATATCGAGTCGGCCCTGTAATTGTTTGAGCTTCGGAAGCTGACACAAAATATTTGAAGCTGAAATACAGAACACTGAAGTTGAAATATACTTTCAAAAAGCTAAAAATAGGTTGAGATACAGCCTGTATACATTCATATAACTTATGTATACAATGGTATACAGATCAAAACACTATATACAGGTTCAAAATACGGAAAGGGAGGTTGAAAATGCAGAAATGCGTAATTCAAATCGAAATACAGGTTTGATAGTCCAAAAACAAGTCGTATACATAGTATATACATCATGTATACACTTTGTGTACATCCTTTCATTTGAGTGTGAAAAGTGGGCCTAAAGCCCAAGCCCTTTGCAGCAATGGCAGATTGAAGAAGTAACTAAATGGGCTGAACTTACAGCTGGCCCAGTATTTAGTTTAGGACAGGTTGGGCCCAAAAGGCCCAAAATTGATCTTATTCTTCTCTCTATTTATTGTTTACTTGTATATTAACTCTAAATTTTTTTTCTCTCTTATTTTTGCTTTTGCTTGGTTTTTTATTTAATTAAATTTCTAAATGAAAGTCATTTCTTCATTTTTATGCTTAAATTAAAAAATTTATACTTTAGTTATTATTTAGTTTTATTTATTACTTGTGTCACACATGAGTTACTTTTTCCTAAAAACCCCTTAGGTTTATTTCTTTCTAAAAAAATGGATTTTTAGTACTTTATTAATTTTCAAAGTTAGTCAAAACCTTTAGTCAAGTCGTTGGTCAACTGCACGTTAGCAGACATTTCGAGGGCCTGACACCTTCTTGAAATGTAAATTGAACTCCGAACCCTCTTTGGATTTCAAATGATTTTAAATATGTTTAAATATTTGAAAATCTTAAGTTTTCTTAATTTCTTTAAAAAACTAAGTGGCGACTCTCTTTGAAAATCAGTTTTTCTTTAAAACTCAAGTTAAGTTGATTTTTGAAAATAATTACTCTTTTATTTCTATTTTTTTATAAAACAGGTTGTCATACTTTCTAAGGTAAGGACCATAATTTCTATCTTAGGTGGGTCTACTAGCTAATGTCTATCTAGACAATCATCCTATGGGGGCACATAGTTAAGGGATAAAGAGATTGCTACTAAAAACCTGACCTCTACTAACGAAAGAGCTTCCATCTCAATATCCTCTGGGTGTTAAGCATAAATCCCATGGAAGAGTCATTTCTTACTTTATTATCCATGGAAGAGCACTTCATCTTGCAAATCCAAGCTAAGTCATCATCCATGGAAAGGTATCATTCAATAACCAATCCAAACTAGGTTTCATTTGGATAGCTCTTAATCTTTGATTCAATTAGGTGAGAAGACCTTTCAACCTTAGAATCCTTACTATGTAAGAAAACCTTTCACATCATCATTTTATGTGTTTATGAGTATATCCTTTCAATAACACAACAACATCATCGCTAATACTTTACTCTCAAAGCATCCTTAAAACATTTGCATAGATTTCATAAAAAAATGCATAATTCTATAATTTACCTTTCAAGATTCAAAACCCACTTTCAATCATCAAAAGTTAGAAAACATGGGTTAGATATGGATTTAATCATAAATTCATGTAAATCTATTAATACAATCTTAATTTAAAAAAAACTCTTCCTTCATAGTCAAAATCCCACCTCATATGATCATAACCTGAAATGATAGGGATTACATGGGTTCATGGGGGAAATCATCATAAAATCATAGTATTTCATCAATTCATGCATAAGAGATTATAATTCAATCATTTAAATTAATAATCAAAAGATCCCATGAACATTTAAGAAAACCCTAGCTAGATTGGGGAATTCTATCTTTGAAAATAGAGGAATTTGGGAACTCCATGAATAAAAGAAATCCATGGATGAAAACTATCATACCTTGAAGCCAATTGCTAATCTTCAACGGAGGAATTGAGAGTTGACTTGAAACCTTAGGTTGACTTCTTCTTCTTGAAGCTTTCTAGAGAGAGAATTATTGGAGAGTTTTTCTTTTTGGTGAAGTTGGAGAGATTAAAGTGAATGGGCTAATTTGGGGGTTGAAAACACTTATATAGGGGCCTTAGAAAGGGTAAAATGATGTAGTATAGAGATAAAATAATTATGAAAAGACTCAACTACTCCAGAACATAACTTCCAGCCCACCACCAACAGACCACTGACGACTGTCCATGGTACGAACGACGGGCCGGCCTGCGCGACTGTCGTTCGTGGTCAGAAACTAGTTTTCGGGCAAATGAACCACGAACTGTGTTTTGACTGACGATCCATTGGTGAGGTTGTGGTCCTGATCCTCTAATGATCATGGGAGTGACCATACGCTACAGTCCGTGATTCTACCCATGGGTCATGGTTGGCCTCTGTGGCTGGCACTGCTAGTTCCTGAATTTTGCCTTTTTTCCCTTTTTCGGATCCGGGGTATTAAAATTGTTTAAGTCAAACGACATGATTATAAAATAATAATGGCCATACCTAGTTCAGAGAGTCGTCTTCGGAATGTCATTTTCCTTCAACCTCAATTTGTGATAACCCGACTGGAGGTCAATCTTAGAGAAGTAAATCGTCCATTTGAAGTTGGTAAAACAAACCATCTATCCTCGGGAGGGGAAATTTGTTCTTAGAGGTAACCTTATTTAAATGTCGTTAGTCAATACACATATGAAGTGAACCTACTTTCTTTCTAACAAACAAGACTAGAGCACCCCATGGAGTTATACTTGGTCAGATGAAACCCTTATCCAATAAATCTTACAATTACTCATTTACTTCCTTAAGTTTTCCCGAAGCCATACAATAAGGAGGAAAAGAGATAAGTTGCGTATCTTGGAGAAGGTTAATATCGAAGTCTATTTCCCTTTCCAAAGGAATACCAGACACACTTCTGGAAACTCATTCACAACGGGGATTGCCACAAGAGTAGGGGTCTCATAATCTATATCTCTGACCATAACTAGATGGTAAATGCAACCTTTAGAAATAATTTTTCTAGCTTTATGACAAGAAACAAACTGACCCTTAGGCATATAATTTCTGCCTTTCCACTCTAGGATGGGTTAATTCGTAAACTGAAACTTGACTACACCAGTTCTTCTATCAATAGAAGCATACATGGATGCAACCAATCCATAACAAGGATAACATCAAAATCAAGCATATGGGACAAGGATATGAGACACATTCTATAGACCCTCTTAGCCATAATAGAATCACCAACAGGAGTAGACACATAAAATGGATCTAACAAAACATCCAGAAGAATATCAAACATCATAGCCACATATGGTGTCACAAAAGACAAGGTAGCAACAGTGTCGAATAAAGCATTCACATCAAGCTGGAAGACTTTCAACATACTAGTAACCACATCGGGTGAATCCTTTTTCTTATGACCAGTCTGGTGTACATAGAATCTAATTTGCTTCTAACTCCCACTAAAACTGGATGAAGGATTCAATTGATCCCGTCGATGATTATCTTCCTCGTTTTTAGCAACTGAGGGAATCTTATCTTTTCGTCCATCTTACCACAAAAAAATAAGCATTAGAACCCGCTAGACATATACCCTCATGCTTCTTTCGACACTTACCAGAAGTAGGCAATGAAGATCCACTATCGTTTCCTCTATGAGGCTTATGGTTAGAAACCCTATTTTTGTTTAACTTAGTAGGAGCATTAGATGAACCTTGGCCGCAAAACCTTTGTCGGAACATAGAACAACCATGTCCACTTGACCTTGAGTGTGAGAAGTTACCATCACCGGTATTAGCCCTCTTTCCCTCCCTAGACCCTTCCTTAAGTTTTCCGCTTCAATTTGTTGAGAATGAACCATGAAAAAAAATGTCCATATCATTGATAAGCATAGCGGTATGACATTCTTTAACCACCATCTCGGACTCTCCCGAAATGAAATTGGTCATCATTATCCTAGGATCGGCAACCATAGTAGGAGCATATCAAGATAATTGTCTGAACTTCAACGCATATTCCTTCACACTCATATTTCCTCGACAAAGGTTGATGAATTCAAACACTTTTGCCTCCCTCATCTCAAGGGGAAAAACTAATCAAGGATGGCAACTTTGAACTTTTTCCAATTGAGAGGACATGCATCATCCACCATCCTTCTTTCCATTGGTTGAACCGAACTTGAGAAACATCCCCTCTTTCAAACGGTGTCACTCTCATGATCATCAAAACCTTATACACTTCATCAATAAACTCTTGGTGGTCTTCCTAAACTCTTGAACCATAAAACTCCAATGGATTCATTTTAGTGAAGGCTCTCACTCTAGTTGCCACCATACCCACATTTGGGTTCACAGGGACCGCAACGTCCCTATTGCCTTGACCCATCATGGATTAAGCCAACACTTTAAAGCATTTCTAAAATCTACGTTAGCCACTCGCTCGGTCAAAGGGTCGACCGAAACTTGAGGAGCTTGAGGAGGAGGCTCTTGATTCATATTTTCTCCTGCATTCCTTCTAGTATATGACCTCCGAGTGGCCATTTCTATAGAGCATTGGATAAGGATTAAGAGATAGACATTATAGAGTTAAACACTATTGAACGACTTTAGAGTACCAAAAGAAGTGGAGTTTCCTAAAAATCTTATATCCTCTTATACATAAAAGTGGTTTGCTTCAGACTAATGAACAAGACACTACTCGATGTGGCTTACGAGACTTTCCTAGGATCTTTCTAAACATGGTGCTCGGAATACAAAGATTGTCATGACCCAATGTACCCAATAGGCGTAATATGGCCTATATGACCCCTAGAGGCCCCATACAAGCCACTTAGCTTTATTCATACAAGATATTGGAATATAAGAGATTTAAAAGACAGTTTCAACATATAAAAATTTTAATAAGAGAAGCGGAAGTCTAAACATTGTCTCAAAGACATCTATTACATAAGAAATGATCGAGACGTAGCCCGTACATCAAGTTTCAAAACTGAAAGCAAGGACAAAAGGGAAATGAAGTTCGGTCCTCAAGATATAAAGACTCACCAATCTTCAAGTTTCTATATGAGATCCCTAGCCATGAAAGTGCGATTCTGTAAGGTCGGTCCCTAAATCTAGGGAAATGTTGTATAGAGTATGGCTTAGTACAAATATGTACTAAGTAAGATAGCTATACACGAAGGGTAAAAATCATGATAAAGGGACATTTTCGTTATATGTAATAACCAAGTTAAAACATGATATAAAAGAGTTAGAAAACATAAGTCATAGAACATGGTAAATGCAGGTAGACATTGTCTTAAAACATATGTGAGATACCTATGAAGTAACCTTGATTCATTAATGTGGGAGAACTACCTTTAACTGACATGTAAAACCATGTGAGCTATTAGCATGGATTCCAGTGTCTCCAACATCTAAAAAGGGTGTCCTACTTGCCAAGGTAAGAGCATGAACTTCTAGTTTAGGTGGATCCACTATGTAATGTCTATTTAGACAATTCTATGTTTTCACATAGTTTATGGCACATGGGTAATCGTTACTTGTCTACTCGGTGCTAAGCATAGCTCCCTTAGAATGTTCATTAGTCTAATTCATCTTTTCTTTAAGGGACTTGGGTAATCTCCTCTTGTCCTTACATCATATGACATGGTTAATAACCTCTTGTCTTTAATTAGTGGTCATGGGTGATAACTCAAATTTTTCAACTCATTTAGGGCTTTGTTTTCATATTTTTATTGTCCTCAATGCCTTATTTACTCTCTACATTAATGTTAAAATGTTGATTTTTAGCAATGAAGGCTAAGGAGCAAGGCAAGGACAGTACCACGGAAAAAGGAGGGAAAAAGCTAAAGAAGTTGAAGAAAGGCAATCCTGGTGATCGCCAAGATCACTCGGTGAACCGCCAAGTGGCTCTTTTGCTTGCCAAACTTTACACAGTGCCAACTCTTTAAGATGAGAAATTGGGAAAGGTAACATACCCATCATCAACACACTGATTTGATCAGGGAAGGAGGCTGAAATCACCTAATATTATAGAATTGTTGGTGAACATGTAAGAAGAAACGACGATCAGAAAGGACAAAGGAGGCACTGCCAATCAGATCGGCGATCCTGACCTCGACCGCCTAATAATACAACTTCAAAATGGTAATAATAAAATACCAAACAGTGATGGTAAGAAGCGTTTTGCGTGTCGTCGACTTGTTTGGCGACACTCAACTTATATTGCCGAAAGACCCCGTAGGCAAAATTTTGAGAATGTATGAATTGACTTTTAAGAAAAGATCAGATCATCCTATCATTGGTTAAAACTCATAGTTTGAACGAAAACATTGTTCTGGCTTAGTTTTGAAGATTTTTTGAGTAATTTTTAAATTGGGTTTTGGAATAGAAGCTACATTTAATCATTGCAGGGATTTCGAGATCAATACCCATCTATGGAGAATGTAATTGGTATTGATTTCTTACTTTTTATGATGTGTCCCTGAAACCCCCATTATTGGAGGTGTGATTATGTGATTAATTGTCTTAATTAGCTTATGGGTGTTAGTGATTATTGATTTTATTGTTGTTTTAAATTGGGTTTTATTTATAGCTAAGGTTCAATTTATGAATTATAGTGAAGATTGCAATTCTAATTTAGTATTTTAAGCTTGCTTAAGGATGAGGTGTAAAGTCAAGGTTATAAATCAGCATTTGTAGTGATTGGGTTATGGTGGGTTTAGCTTGAGAGAGTGAATTCTAAACTTGATACAACCTATCTAGGTCGAGAGAGTAGGTAAATTGAGGTATATTGGGTTGTTTATAGTGTATGCTTGTCGAGGTTCGAGAGAACTCGCTTGAATCGTAATAGTTATTTAAGAGAAAGCCATTGCAACTAAAGTCTAGCCTACCTACTAAAATTCAACAAATTTTCGTAATTGCTAATCACCCATTTAGTGAAATTGGCAATTAATCAATCACATCCCTAAGTACCCCTTGTTTAGTTGATTACTCCCCGTTTTTCTAATTTTTGTAGTTGTTAACTTATTCACAAACTTAGTGTGGGGAAAATAATTTTCATTTCCGACAAATCAATTTCCTCCATTTGACATTCGTCTCACCCATTCTAATTATCTAATTGAATTCGATAATTTCTATTCCTATAACCGATTAGACCACCTTTATAACTTCGTACTGAATTCAAACTTGTACCGCTCACTGTGAGTTCAACCCCAACTCATTTGTTGGGTTTTATACTATATTACGATTGCCTATACCTAGTATTGGATGAGGTGTAGTTGAGTGTTTATTAATGGGTAATTGTCTTATGCCTGAATTCTTAGAATATCTCCTTAACTTTGATTCTTTTTAGGTGAGAAGACCTTTCAACCTTAGAATCCTTTATATGAGAAAACCTTTCACATGGATGCATGAGTTAAATCTGTGAGAAATCCTCCCACAACAATTTGTAATAACAATAACATATATACTTCAGTCTCCAAGACATTTACATAACATCTCATTAATTTTCATAGTTCAAAACCCAACTTTCAATCATCAATATCTAGAAAACATGGGTTAAGCATGGGTTCATGGGGATTCATCTTAAAATCATGAAATTATATAAACTCATGCATAAAAGTTCATAAATCAATCAAATAAATTAACATTGGAAGGAACCCATGACATGGAAGAAAAACGCTACTTCGATTGGGGATTTCTAACTTTTTAAATTGGAGTATTTGAGAACTCCGTGGAGGAAAGGGC
This sequence comes from Solanum verrucosum, assembly GCF_900185275.1. Classification (NCBI taxonomy): domain Eukaryota; kingdom Viridiplantae; phylum Streptophyta; class Magnoliopsida; order Solanales; family Solanaceae; genus Solanum; species Solanum verrucosum. The sequence continues at coordinate 178,216 of NW_026020583.1, forward strand.
TCCATGGATGAAAACTATCATACCTCAATTTCAAAATCTTGCCTTCAACGGTGGAATTTGAGGCTTGGCTAGAAACCCTAGGTTGATTCCTTCTTCTTCAAGCTTTCTAGAGAGAGAAATATTTTGGAGAGGAAGACTTGTTCTTATTTTAAGAATTGGAGAGAATGATTTCAATTAGGGAAATTTGGCTGTAAAAAACACTAATATAGGTAAGGGTAAAACAACATAGTATTAGAATAGAGTAATCAGAAAAATATTATGATTTAAATCTGACACATCCCCCTTCACAGATCATCTAGGACTCCACAAGCCGTCATGGCAGTTGTGGTCCTTGACTAGTGGCTAGAGGAGAACTCCTATTGCTCTGACCCTCTTCACAACTACCTTAATGGTCTATGATGCTTACCGCTGGTTGTTTAGGGATTTGTGGGAGGGGAACCTTCTTGGACAGGTTCTGGAAGCTCTTCACGAGCACCATAACGAGTCTTGGTCCACTGCACGACCCGTCAAGGGCTCCGTGGAGGGTCTTGTGGCCCAGTTTTTTGCTGGTGACTGCCTGCTTGGTCCCTTTCCTAGCCTTGCTGATATCGAGGTGTTACAATAGAGTTGACTAACGAACTTAATACACCAAGGATATCAAGCCTCTTAAATTTGCATGATGCATGTACCTTAAAAGGTGTTAGTTTAGCTCTAACCTAGGTAAATTAAGATTGGGTTTACTAAACACAAGGTTCCCAAGTAGACAACTCGAGTGAGAAAACTATGTTGTCACACAAAAAAAATCTGTACACCCCATGCATATGCTAACTCTTCTAAATTTTAAAATTTTGAAAGAAATTTGTGGGCGTGCAAAACACACCTTGTGTGTACGTGTGATAGTGTGAGTTTTCAAGAATTGAAGAAATTATGAACAAAATGACAATTTATATAAAGCAATAACAAATAAACATTTTACATTAAAAAAATAACAAATAAAGAGTTTATATAAAGCTAAAACAAATAAATAATTTATATGAAGCAATAACAAATAAGAAACTTAGAATATCACATGAAAATTATTTTTTGAAAAATCAAGCAATTAAAATAAAACAAACAAATATAAAAAAATTAATTATTAACCTAAGTTTGTTATGGTTTAGAACTTAAAGGTCCCCAGTGGAGTCGCCAAGCTGTTATACCCCATTTTAACTCGCTCAAATAGCGTACAATGTATGAGTGATTCCTAAATAATTAAATTAAGGAGTCGTCACCTAATTATTTTTTAAAGATTAATTAGGACACCTAAATATTTAACTAAGTAATAGTAAAATTAATTCCAATTAATGGTCTACTAAACTTATGTAATTCTAGGTGTGGGTTCTAGTTATCCTAAAGGGAAGGGGTTAAGCATCCTTTCAAATTCATTAAACATGCTTACCGGCCAAACATAGGTTTATTAATTAAAGCTAAAAAGTGCTAAAAAATTTAGGAAACAACATTTAATTTGGAATCAATGACACACTTAAAATTTGAAAATATAACAAGCATTTATCGTTGCTAAGTTAGACTTGATTAAAATTATGACGCAAGTATGATTGTAACTTAAAAGACATATTATAAGTAATTTAAGGGTAGTACCATATAATAAAATAATTTAGGATTTAAATTTTAGTAGATGGTATATAAGAATATTTATAAATTAATTTAAGTAAACTGAATAAATAGTATTACGTCAATTTAGGTTAATAAAATGATGCGGTAAATTTAGCCATTTTTTCTTGGTATTGAAGTAAAATAAATTAGACCCATTTTTCGAAAAGCCAATACATGAACTAAAAATGTGATTTATTTGTATGTTATAATAAGTGTATTAGATGAAATAATACTTGGACAAAATAGAGTAACATTTTTAGTCAAGTGCCTTTATGAAAATAAATTTGACTTATTTAAAACATGCATACTTAAATATACGAGTAAACAATAAATCATTAAAAATAGTTTCTCAAGGTTAGGCAATATTTGAGAAATCCCTAGCCACTTTCCTCATTCTTAGAGGGCATGAGTAATCGCCGCTTGTCTCATTCCTAGAATAGCTCATAACTTTGATTCATTTTAGGTTGGAAGACATTTCAACATTAGAATCCTTTTATGTCTAAAAACCTTTAGCAACAATAACAAGCACAACAACATATATGCTTCATTCTCAAAACCATTTTGTCACGACCCAAGGTAGCCCCTAGGCGTAACATGTCATACAAGACCCCGAGAGGCCCCATACAAGCCACTTAGCATTCATCATACAAGAAACTAGAATATGCGGGATTTAAACTAGAGTTTCAACACAACAAAGTTTTATAGAGAAAAGCGGAAGTCTAAACATTGTCTCAAAACCATCTAGTACTGAAGATTGATTGGGACGTAGCCCATACATCAAGTTCATAAACTTAGAGTAAAGACAAAAAGGAAATCAAGCTCGGTCATCCGGTGATAAGGACTCACCAATCTTCAATCTTCTATATGAGATCCCTAGCCACGAAAGTGCGAATCTATAAGGTCGGATCCTATTTTGGGAAATTTATTCAAGGGTATGTATTAGTAAATATATGTACCTTGTATGATAGACATGCATAAAACATTTGAAAATATGCTTAAAAAGGGATATCTTTCATGGTATGCAATGATGAAGATAAAACATGACATAAAAGGGTTAGAAGACATAACTCATAAAACATGGTCAATGCAAAAAGATATCATATTAAACACATATGAGATACTTCTTGAAGTAACCTTAGTTCGCTATTGTGGGAGATTTACCTTTAACCGACATGTGAGACAATGTGAGCTATCAACACGGAATACAGTGTCTCCTACATCGAAAAAAGGGATGTCCTACTTGCCAAGGTAAGACCATGAAATTATAGCTTATGTGGATCCACTAACTTATCTCTATCTAGACAGTCCTTTGTTTGCACATAGTTTATAGGACATGGTTAATCGCCACTTGTCCACTCGGTGCTAAGCATAACTCCTACAAAATATCTATTATTCTTATTCATATTTTCTTTATGGTTCTTGGGTAATCGTCTCTTGTCCTTAAATCTTGTGACAAGGGTAATCGCCTCTTGCCTTGCATTAGAGGTCATGGGTAATCGCCGCTTTCCTCATTCTTAGAATAGCTCCTTAACCTTGATTTATTTTAGGTGAGAAGACCTTCCAATCTTAGAATCTCTTATGTGAGAAAAACTTTCACTTTCATGCATGAGATAGTTATGTGAGCAGCCCTCTCACAACAATTAACCACAACAACAACATATATGTTTTTTCTCTCAAAGCAATCTACATCATATCTCATTAATTTCACAAGAACATGCATAATTCCATAATTCATTTTTCATAGTTCAAAACACACTACCAATCATCAATATCTAGAAAATATGATTTAGACATAGGTTCATAGGGATTCCTCTTAAAATCATGAAATTATATCAATTCATGCATAAAAGTTCGTAAATAAAATAAGTACATCAACATTGAAAAGAACCCATGACATGGAAGTAAACCCTAACTCAATTGGGAATTCTAGGTTTGTAAATTGGAGAATTTAGGAACTCCGTGGAGAAAAGGGCTCCATGGAATAAAACTATCATACCTTAATGCCAGAAACTTGACTTCACTAATGGAATTGGAGACTTGACTTGAAAACCCTAGTTTTCTTCTTCAACTTCTATAGAGAGAATTATTTGAGGGGAAGACTTGTTCTTCTTTTAGGAATTTCTGAGAATGATCTCAATTGGGAAATATGGGGGTAAAAGTACTTATATAAGGATTTTGGTGAAGGGTAAAATGAGCCAATTTCATTATTCGGTCTACAATAACCCAAATCGAATCATGTTGCCACCGGGTGCAAGACAAACCAAAAATGAAGTAAATGTTCAAATCTTCCCACTTCCAAGTATGAATGCTAATGTCTTGAGATAAACCTCCTGCTTTTCATGCTCAACTTTCACTTGTTGACAATTAAGACACTTAGCCAAAAATTTCGCAACATCCTTTTTCATCCCATTCCACTAATAAACCTTGCGCAAGTCACGGTACATATTGGTGGCTCTCGGGTGAATCGAATATCGAGAACCATGGGCTTCTAACAAGATTTATTCCATCAAGTCATCTACATTAGGAACACACAAACAACATTGGTATCAAATACTATCTCCCCCTTGGGAGAAATCCTAAACAAACTTTTTAAGCATTGATTCCTTCAATTAAACCAAAGTCGAATCAAGACCTTGTTTTGCATTCACATTAGTCACAAAAGAAGATTTTGAACCATTGTGAACCATAGCACCACCCTTGGTAGAGTCAACTAATCAAACACCTAGCCGGGCCAATCTATGAATATCTCGAACTAACTATTTCTTATTATCCTGAATATGAGCAACACTGCCCATCGGCAATTGACTAAGAGCATCCGCCATCGTATTCATTTTACCCAGGAGATAGAGATATTTAATGTCATAATCTTCCAATAATTGAAGCCATATCCTTTGGCGGAGATTTAGTTCCTTCTGGTTAAACACATATTGAAAACTCTTGTGGTTGGTAAAGACATCTATATGAACACCATACAAATAATGCGTTCAAAATTTTAAGGTAAAAACAACTACCGCTAGTTCTAGGTAATGGGTAGGATAATTATTCTCATGAATCTTAAGTTGCCTTGAAGCATAGGACATAACTTTCAATTTTTCATAAGGACAAACCCTATCCCAATTCTTAAGGAATCAAAATAAACAAAAAAATTATCAGTCCCTTCCACTAATGTCAAAACAAGAGCAAAGTAAGTCTATCTTTCAATTCTTGAAAACTCTTTTCACACGCTTCAAATCACATGAACTTAACCTTCTTTTGAGTCGATGACATCAATGGAGAAGCAATTGAAGAAAATGCTTCAACAAACCTTTTATAGTAACCAGCTAAATCCATGAAACTTCTAATATCTGAAGGGGATAGAGGTCTAGGCCAACTCTTCACCGCATCCCTCTTCTTAAGATCTACCTTATTAACCTTACCAAAATTGATATTCCAAAAAAAACCCATGGACCATGGAAAAAACTAACATTTGCTAAACATTGCAAAGAGTTATTAGTCCTTGAGGACTTGCAACACAATCCACAAATGATGGGTATGCTTATCTTCATTCTTCGAATAGACAAATATATCGTCAATGAACACAATCACAAACATGTTAAGGTAAAAACTCTATTAATCAAATCCATAAATGTCTCCAGAGCATTAGTCAACCAAACTAAAATCACTAAAAAATCATAATGACCATACCTAGTTCAAAAAGTTGTCTTCAAAATGTAATATTCCTTTACTCTCAATTGGTGGTAACCCGACCTAAGGTCGATCCTAGAGAAGTGGCTTGCTCCTTGAAGTTTGTTAAACAAATCATCTATCTTTCGAAGAGGATACTTATTCTTAATGGTAACCTTGCTCAATTGCTGGTAGTTAATAAACATACGAAGCAAACCATTTTTCTTTCAAACAAAAGAAACTGGAGCCCCCATGGAGAGATACTTGGTCGGATGAAACCCTTTTCTAAAAAATCATTCAATTGCTCTTTTAAGTCTTTCATTTTTGTCAGAGCCATACAATAAGGTGGAATAAAGAGAGGTTGTGTATCTGGGAGAAGGTCAATACCGAAGTCTATTTCCCTTTTGGGAGGAATACTGGGTAAATCATCAGGAACACTTTCGGAAACTCATTAACAATGGGGACCGACTCAAGAGTATGGATCTCGGAATCTATACACCTCACCCTAACTACATGGTAAATGCAACCCTTCGAAATCATCTTTCTAGCTTTAAGACAAGAGACAATGTTACCTTTTGCCATAGAATTTCCCCCTTTCCTCTCTAAGATGGGTTAATTTGGAAACTGAAACTTGACTACATGAGTTCTATAATCAATAGAAGTATAACATGATTGTAGCCAATCCACACAAAAAATAACATCAAAATCTTGCATATCAAGCTCTACAAGGTTAGCATAAGTTACTTTATCAGACAAGGAGATGGGACACTTTATGTAGACCCTCTAAGCCATAACATTGTCAAAAAAATGATCAAACAACACATCCAGAAGAATATAAAACCTCATAGCCACATATGGCATCACAAATGACAAGGTAGCACCGGGGTCAAGTAGCATAAACATCAAGTTTGAAGACTTTCAATATACCGATAACCACATCGGGAGAACCCTTTTGTTCAACACGAGTCTGAAGTGCATAAAATTTATTTTTCTTCTGACTTACACTAGGATTGGATGAAGGATTAGGTTGAGCTCGTCGATGAATGTCTCCCTCATTCTTTGCAATTGAGGGGTGATCCCTTATCTTATGGTCTATCTTACCACCACCAAATCAAGCACTGGAACCCGCGAGACATCTACCTTCATGCTTCTTTCCATAGTTAGCACAAGTAGGTAATAAAGATCCACTACCATTTACTCTTGAGGCTTAGGGTTAGATACCCTATCCTTGTTAAACTTGGCAGGAGCATTGGATGAACCTTCTCTGGAAACCCGTTATCGGAACCTAGAACAACCATGTCCATTGGACCTTGAATGTAAGAAGTTACCATCACCAGTCCTAGCCATTTTTACCTCCCTAGACGTTTCCTTAAGTTTCTCCTCTTTAATTTTTTGAGTGTGGACCATGAGACGAGAAATGTCCATATCATTGATAAGCATAGCGGTACTACATTCCTTAACTCCCATCTTGGAAACACCTGAAACAAACTTATTAATCCTTGCCCTAGGATCGGCAATCATAGTAGGGGCATATCGAGACAATTGTGTGAACTTCAAAGCATATTACTTCACACTCATATTTCCTTGACAAAGGTTGATGAATAAAGAACCTTTGACTCTTTCATCTTCAAGGGAAAGAACCTACTAAGGAAAGAAACTTTGAACTTTTCCCAATCAAGAGGACCCGCATCAACTGTTCTCCCTTCTTACTGTTGGTTGAACCATATTTGGGAAACACCCTTAAGTTGGTAAGTGGCCAATTTCTCCTTTTCGATCAGTGTCACTCCCATGATCATAAACACCTTGTAAACATCATCAATGAACTCTTGAGGGTCTTCCTAAACCTTAAAACCATGAAACTCCAGAGGATTCAATCTAGTGAAGTCTCTCACTATAGTTGTCGTCGTACCCAAATTTGGGTACAGAGGAGCCACAACCTCCCTACTGGCTTGGGCTATCACGACTTGAACCAGCACCTGAAACATACCCCTAAACTTTGCATTAGTGACTTGCTCGGTCAAAGGATCGACCGAAACTTGAGGATCTTGAGGAGGAGCCTCTTGATTTGCATTTTCTTCCCTATTTGTTCTTGCATATTCCCTTCGTCTAGTCATATTCTGTAGAGCATCTGATAAGGATTAGGAAAGAGACATTATAGATTTAAAATCTATCGCACGACTTTATAGTAATGAAAGAAGTGGAGTTTCCTAAACATCTTATAGCTTCTCATTATTAAATGTGGCGCATTTCATACTAATGAACAAGACTCTACTTGACGTGGCTTATGAGACTTCCTAAGAACTTTCTAAACTTTGTTCTCTAATTACAAAAAATTTCACGACCCAAGGTTGCCCCTAGGTATAACATGGCGTACAAGAGCCCAAGAGGCCCCATACAAGCCACTTAGCCTAAACATACACTATAATAGAATATAAGGAACTTAAACGACTGTTTCAACATAACAAAGTTTTATAGATAAAAGCGGAAATCTAAACATCGTCTCAAAGTAATCTAGTACATAAGATAGATCGGGACGTAGCCATACATCAAGTTCAAAAATTTAAAGTAATGACAAAAAGGAAATGAAACTCGATCCTTGAGTTATGAAGACTCCCAAATCTTCAATATTCTATAGATCCCTAGCCATGAAAATGTGAATCTGTAAGGTGGGATCCTACATTTTGGTACAAATATGTACAAAGTAAGTTAACCATGCATAAAACATTTGAAAACATGCTTAAAAGGGGATATCTTTGGTATGCAATGACCAAGTTAAAACATAATATAAAAGGGCTAGAACACATAAGTCTTAAAACATGGTCAATGTAACACCTCAGAAATCAGACTTGGACTATTCAGCAGAAAAAGATGAACTACGGAGGGGTTCACGGGCCGTGATCAGGACCACGATCCATCACCCTCATCGTGGTTCACACCCACCCAGAAGTGGTGGACCACAGAGTCCTTTAAGCCCCGTAAATCCCCAGACGAGGCGTGAGATGGCTCGTAGAAGCAAGGCAGACCCATTAAGGCTCAGGCATTAAACCACAGAGCCCTTCATAGGCCTTGGTCTCGATGATGGGCTATTGATGCAATCATCTTCTTTAGCCAGCAGACCCTTAGCCCCAAGTGAAGAACCATGGTGGCCTTCACGGTCCGTGGTCCTTCACACGGTCCATGAAGTGGACCATAAGAGGGGTACTGGGAACCAGTAAGCACTAGTCAAGAATCACGACCCACTTGACGGGTCGTGGTCCCTTTTTACGGTCCATCAGTGGTCTCGTGGATGGCCTGTGACAGCTTGTAAGTCAGGGTCATTTTTACCTTTCCCCCTATGCATTTGGAATCTAAACTAAATCATTTAATACCTGAACTACATCATTTTACTCAATTTAAGCCTAGTAATCTAGTCAGAACCAACCTAATATCTTTATTCACCAGAAATAATCCAAACTTTAAGTAAAAAGAGAATAAAGAGGCACTAGTTTCCGAAGAACAGTCAGAAGGTTTGCTTGAAGTTTGAGCCCTGAAATCGAAGGATTTTTCCCTATACTTAGTCACCAGTTATGTGGGATTTCACTAGTGGATTTCTTTCATCCACTAGGTCCCTAGAATTTAGTCAGTTCCTTGATTCTCTATATCTTGTTTAGACTGAGAGTTTCTCTAACCTTGGATAGTTACTGTATTTTAGCTATTGTAACATTCTAAATCGAAATTGCATGTTTTTTCGAATGTTTGTTTAGTTCCTTGTATAAAACTCAGAACACTAGTTGTGTAGATTCTCTAGTTTATAAATTACACTTGTTAAGTCAGTTAAACAGGTAATCATGCTCCAGATATCGAATGTTACATTATTAGTATATAAGTGTTGCATTTCGAGATTGCATGTTAGTAATTTGAACTATTCAATATTTCAGTTACATTTTTGTCATATACAGATTAAGTTGAGAGTAGACTTAGAACCGAGTTGGACTAGTGTTCAGCGTATAAGTCCCCTCTGTTGGACATCAGATTTAGTGATCACGCAAGTCATGCCTTTATACCCCTAGCCAGGTATATTGGGACCTTTCGATGGGGCGTATACATCGAACTCCATGTTTAGCTCACGTGGTTTAAGTCGGTTGATAGTAGCTCCCAAAGTAAGACTCTTAGTGTATTTGACCAGGTTTTCAGTACATACTTTAGCATTCAATTCAACATGTTATTTTCATGATTAGTACTTGGTCATTGCATTTAGCTTAGCTTTTCAATTATATTTTAGAATTTACATTCATGCTCAGTTATGCTTTGTTCAACTTATATATATTTGTTCAGATTATTATCTACATCATGCATGCTCAATACATTCCAAGTACTAACTCATACTTTGTGTTAAATTCTTTCATGATGTAGGTTCAGGTACTCAGCATCTGGATCATACTTAGGTCGATTTTTTGTCTGCACTCAGCAGCTTCAGTGGCGAGTCCTCATATTCCTAGGACAATAGACTAGTTTTTCACTTAAGTCTTTTTATTTAGTTTTAAGTTTGTTAGAGTTAGCGGGGGGCATATCCCATCAAATCAACTCAGTTAAAGGCTTTTTAGAAATTGTAGTAGAATCAGTTGGAATTGTTAAGTTTGATCTTTCAGTTGTTACTAAACTCTTCGTATGTTTTATACATTCGAAGATAGTTAGGTATTCCCCATTTTTAGTTATCCATTGTTTTAGCTTCCGCATAGTGCTTTTTTATTCAGTTATTCTCAGTATGCTTGATATATGACAGACACAGGGTTAGCTTACCGTCACTCATGATCTTAGATCCCATATTACGTCAAGGGGTAGCCTCAGGGCATGAAAAACTTGGTATCAGAGCATTAGGTTCAAGAGTACTAGGATGTCTGAAAGCTGCACTAAGTATAGTCTCTTTCATTGGTGTAAAGTGCACCACATCTAGGAGAGGGAGGCTATGAAGTGTTTTAGGAAAAAACTTCACTTTCTTTGTTATCCTTATCATGTGTGGGTATGATCCAACTTCTCCTCTCTACCCTATCGTTATGCGTTTCAGATCATGCCTCCTCATAGAGCTAACGCACAGAATGCTAATGCAAGCAATGCTAACGCAGTTCCTCTAGTCCTGAACCATGAGGTTACGAATGTAGGATTTTGGAATGAGATCCAGCTTTGGCTCAGAGTGTGGACAATCAGAAAAATCAGCAGGTCCCAGCTCCTACTAACACAAATGGTGGATAAGTTTGCAGCCAGGGTGGTTCGAGACTTCGTTCAAATTAATTCACCTATGTTTCTAGGGTCGAATGTTGGTGATGACTGACATAAATTCATTGATGAGGTTAAGAAAATTCTTGGAGTAATGCAAGTGACTGGAGCTGAGAGTGTTACGTTGGCATTGTACCAACTTAAGGATGTGGCTCATATCTGGTTCACTCAGTGGAAAAATTATAGGGGTGCAGATGCAGCTCCTGGGACTTCAGATTGATTTACTAGAGCTTTCCTAGACAGGTTCTTCCCAAGGGAATCGGTAAAAGCTAAGGCACAAGAGTTTATGAACTTGAAGAAAGGGTCAATTGTGGTCCAAGAGTACGAGGCAACGTTACCTAGCTCTCTAGGTATGCTCCATACATGGTTGCCGATTCAAGGCCACAAATGAGTAAGTTCTTGTTTGGGGTATCCGATCTACTAAAATCTGAGTGCAGGAATAGTATGCTTCTAAGGGATATAGATAACTCAAGACTAATGACTCATGCTCAACAGTTTGATGGAGATAAGCTTAGGTAATTTGCTAAGGATAACAAAAATGCTAGGAAACTATGAATACTCACAAAAAAGTCAGATGGTGGAAATTACTCAAAGTTTTACCAGAGGTCTACAACCCAATATTTTCATCATCTAGTGCTCCATACCCCAAGTTCTAACAATATAAAAAAGGTAGGGCATCATGCTCTAAATCTAATAGGAGTGCTTTAGGTAACATGACTTTCCCAACTTGTCCAAAGTTTGGTAAGACCATACAAGCTAGTGTCTTGCAAGCAAGAAAGTGTGTTTTTTGTGTTATCTGTCTGGCCATAGGTTGAAAGATTGCCCTTCTTCCAGGCAGGGGCAAGTAGGTAACAATAATAGGGCTCAGTTTACAGCTCCAATAGCACCAGCAAGTCGCCCAACTCAGCAGGGTGCTTCATCTGGTACAGGTGGCAATAAGCGCCAGAACAGGTTGTAAGCTCTCCAGGACCAAGAAGATTCTCCTGATATGGTCATTGTACGTTATGAGTCTTTCATTTAGATGTATATGCATCGTTAGATCCAAGGGATACATTGTCTTTTGTAACTCCCTCCATAGCAGTAAACTTCGATGTCAGTCCAGAAACTCTCTTAGAACCCGTCTTAGTCTCCACTCTAGTTGGTGACCTAGTTATAGCTAGACGGGTATACATAAACTACCCTATCATAGTCTCTAAAAAAGTCACCTTAGTAGATCTTGTAGAGTTAGAAATGGTAGATTTTGATATCATTCTACTCATGGATTGGGTACATTACTGTTATGCCTCACTTGATGTTGGAACTAGGATCATTCGAGTTCAATTTCCAAGCGAGCCTGTCTTAGAAAGGAAGGGTAGTAGCTTAGTGCCTATGGGCCAATTCATATTTCACCTTAAGGCGAGAAAAATGATTTCCAAAGGGTATATATATCATCTTAATGGGTTAAAGATTCAAATTTTGAAACCCCAACTCTTGAGTCAATCCAAGTTGTAAATGGGTTTCCAGAAGTCTTTCAAGAAGATCTTCCTGGAGTTCCTCCCAAAAGGGAAATAGACTTTGGAATAGATATCCTTCCAGATACTGAGCCCATTTCGATTCGTCCTTACATACTGGCTTGAGCCGGAGCTTAAGGAATTGAAAGAGTAGTTTAAACACCTTCTAGGTAAGGGCTTCATCAGACCTAGTATCTCTCCATGGGGTGCTCCAGTGTTGTTCATAAAATAGTAAGATGATTCTCTCAGAATGTGCATTGTCTATCGACAGTTGAATAAAGTCATAATCAAGAATAAGTATCCCATCCCCAAGATTGATTTGTTCTACCAACTTCATGGTGCTAGTTACTTTTATAAGAAAGACCTCAGTTCCGAATATAATTAGCTCAGAGTCAGAGATAGTGAAATTTTGAAGACAACTTTCAGAACTCAGTATGGTCATTATGAATTTGTAGTTATGTCTTTTGGACTAACTAATGCTCCTACAACTTTCATGGATTTAATGAACAAGGTGTTCAAAAATATGTGGACTTGTTCGTCATCGTCTTTATTGATGCTATCCTAATTTATTATCGGGGTGAAGAGGAGCATGTGTCTCATTTGAGAGTTGTTCTGCAAACTCTCAAAGATCACCAGCTATTCGCTCAGTTCAGCAAATATGAATTTTGGTTACGATCTATCACTTTCTTTGGTCATGTGGTATCCAGCGAAGGGATCCGAGTGGATTTGCATAAAATTGAGGCAGTGCAGCACTATCTTAGACCCACCTCTCCAACAGATATTAGGAGTTTCTTAGGTTTGGGCGGTTATTATAGTAGATTTGTTTAAGGATTTTCATCCATAGCTTCCACATTGACCAAGTTAACTTAGAAGTAGGTCAAGTTTGAGTGGTTAGATGAGTGTGAGAAAAGCTTCTCAGAACTGAAGACTAGGTTGACCACATCTACGGTCTTGACTCTACCAGATGGTTCAGACAATTATCTAATTTATTGTTATGCATCTAGGGTCGGACTAGATTGTGTTATGATGCGGAGAGGTAAGGTCATAGCTTATGGTTCTAGACAACTTAAGGTCCATGAGAAGAACTACCCGACTCATGACATCAAGCTTACAGTCGTAGGATTTTCCCTAAAGATTTGCAGACACTACTTGTATGTTGTTCATTTTGATGTATTCACAGATCATAAGAGCTTCCAGTGTGTGTTCACACAAAAAAATTTAAATCTTTGTCAAAGGAGATGGCTTGAATTCCTCAAAGACTATGACATGAATGTGCTTTACCATCTTGGTAAGGAAAATGTAGTGGTTGATGATCTAAGTAGGCTATCTATGTTTAGTTTAGCACATGTTGAGGATGAAAGGAAAGATCTAGCCAAAGATGTTCACCGGCTTGCTCGCTTAGGAGTTTGCCTTACGGACACATCAGATAGTGGGGTGATAGCTCAAAATGGATCATAATCTTCATTGGTAGTGGGGGTTAAGGAAAAATAGGATAATGATCATTTATTACTTCAGTTGAAAGGTGAAATTCATCAACTAAAAATTGAGGTTTTCTCCTACAGGGGAGATAGTGTACTTTGTTACTAGGGTCGCTTATGTGTTTCTAATGTAGGTGAGTTAAGGAAGAAGATCCTTCCTCTTCAATTCAGGTATTCCAGTCATCCAGGTATCACTAAGATGTACCATGATCTACGATAAGTCTTTTGGTTGAATGACATGAAGAGAGACATAACAGATTTTGTGGCTAAGTGTTCTTATTGTCAACAGGTTAAGGTAGAACATCACAAACCATGAGGTATGACTCAAGAGATTATCATTCCTTCATTGAACTGGAAAGTTATAAGCATGGACTTCATTACGGATTTACCTCATACTCGCAGACAACATGAATCTATTTGGATGATAGTTGACAGAGTTACTAAGTCCTCTCACTTCTTTGTTGTCAAGACTACAGATTCAGCGGAGGACTATGACAAACTCTTAATCAGTGAGATAGTAAGATTGCATGGGGTTCCCTTGTCTATCATCTAAGATAGAGGTCCTTAGTTTACCTCTCATTTCTGGAAATCATTTCAGAAAGGTCTTGGTACTCAAGTAAATCTCAGTATAGCATTTCATCCACAGACGGATGACCAGGCTGAACTTACCATTCAGACCTTACAGGACATTTTGACATCTTGTGTGATCGATTTAATGGGTAGTTGGGATGATCAACTACCCCTGATAGAGTATGCCTATAATAATAGCTTTCATTACACTATTCAGAAGACTCTGTATGAGGCACCACATAGGCGTGGATGTAGGTCCCCAGTTGGTTGGTTTGGGTGAAGCAGCCTTGATAGGGCTAGATTCTGCCCAAGAGGCTATGGAGAAAGTTCAACTCATCAGAGATAGACTAAAGACAACTCAGAGTCGTCACAACTCCTATGTAGATGTGAGGAGAAGGGACTTAGAGTTCAAAATTTATGATTGGGTTTTCCTAGAGGTGTCACCTATAAATGGGGTGATGAGATTTGGCAAGAAAGGGAAGCTCAGTCCTATATATATCGATCCTTACAAAATCCTGAAAAGGGTTGGTAGTGTGGCATATGAGTTAGAGTTACCAGCAGACTAGCAGCGGTTCATCCCGTCCTTAACATTTCCTTATTGAAGAAGTGCGTAGATGATCCGGCATCAATAGTACCATTAGAGAGTGTGGTTGTGAAGGATAGTCTCATTTATGAAGAAGTGCCAGTTGAAATTCCTTACCATCAGGTTAGTATGTTGAGAAATAAAGAAGTTGCTTCAGTGAAGGTTTCGTGGAGGAGTCAGTCCGTAGAGGGAGCTACTTGGGAAGCAGAAGCAGGCATAAAGGACAAGTATCCTCACCTCTTCTCTTTTAATTCTGTTTCGTCTTGAGGTAATAGCTCCTCTCCAATCTCTTAGTTTATTCTTGCGTAATTTTAGTCTCATTATCTTGTTCCTTGAGTTGTTCTTGCATTTTAGTATATTTGCATGTTCTTGGAACTCATTTAGTTAGATGTCAGTTTCTAGTACTAAGTGGTAGTAGTGATTGCAGCTCCTTCCACCATACCGAGCTAGTTTAGACTTCATTTGAGGATGAATTTTCCCAAGGGGGAGATATTGTAACACCTGAGAAATCAGACTTGGACTACTCAGTAGTAAAAGGTGAACCTCATAGGGGTTCACGAGCTGTGATCAGGACCACGATCTATCACCCTCATCGTGGTTCACACCCACCCAGAAGTAGTGGACGACAGAGCGATTCACCGAGCACGGATCCCCACACGAGTGAGGAAAAGACATTAAGTCTCAAAAATTGAACCATAGAGCCCTCCACGGGTCGTGGTCTCAATGACAGGTCGTGGATGGGACCATTGTCTTGAGCCAGCAAACCTCTATCCCCAAGTGAAGAACCACAGTGGCCTTTACGATCCGTGAAATAGACCATATGAGGGGTACCAAGAACTAGTAAGCACTGGCAAAGAACCACGACCCAATTGACGGGATGTGGTCCCTTTGACGATCCGTTACTGGCCTCGTGGATGGCCTCCGTCAGCTTTGATCATTTTTGTATTTTCCTCTATGTAGTGGGAATCTAAACTATGTCGTTTAATACTTAAACTACGTCGTTTTACTAAGTTTGAGCCTAGTTATCTAGTCAGAACCTATCTAAAACCTTTATTCACAAAAAATCATCCAAAGTTAGAGCAAAAAGAGAAGAAAAAGGCCCCAGTTTCCGAAGAACAATCAGAAGGTTCAAGTTTCAATCCCGAAATTAAAGGATTTCTATGTAGATTTCGTCACCAGGTGTGTGGGATTTCACTAGTTGATTCCTTTCATCCACTAGGCCCCTAGAATTCAGTCAGTTTCTTGATTCCCAATATGTTGTTTAGACTTAGGGTTTCTAAAACCTTGGATAGTTACTATATTTTAGCTAATGTAGCATCCTAAATCGGTAAAGCATATTTATTTGAAAGTTTTTTTAGTTCCTTGTATAAAACTCAGAACCCTAGTTGTGTAGATTCTCTAGTTCATAAATTACACTTTCTAGGTATGTTAAACAGGTAATCATGCTCTAGATATCGAATGTTACATTATTAGTATATAAGTGTTGCATTCCCATATTGCATTTTACTAATTTTAGCTATTCAGTATTTCAGTTACATTTGTGTCATATACATATTCAGTTGGGAGTAGAGTTAGCACCACGTTGGGCATCAGATATAGTGGTCAAGCCAGTCATGCCTTTATACCACTTGCAAGGTATATTAGGTCCTCTCGATGGGATGTATACATCAGACTTCATGTTTAGCTCACGTGGTTTATGTCGCTTAATAGTAGCTCCCACAGTCAAACTCATAGTTCATTTGACTAGGTTTTCAGTATATTTTTTAGCATTCAGTTCAACATGTTATTTTCATGATTAGTACTTGGTCATTGCATTCAGCTTAACTTTCCAGTTATGTTTCAGTATTTACATTCTTGCTCAGTTATGCTTTGTTCAGCTTGTATATATTTGTTCAGTTTAGTATCTATATCATGTATGCTCAGTACATTGCAAATACTGATGCATACTCTACGCTACATCCTTTCATGATGTAGGTTCATGTACTCATATTCTATGTCTACACTCAGCAGCTTTAGTGGTGAGTCCTCATATTTCGAGGAAAATAGACATGATTTTCATTTTAATCTTTTTATTCAATTTTCAATTTTTTAGAGTTAGCTGGGGGCATGTCCCATCAACTCAACTCAGTTAGAGGCTTTTCAGACATAGTAGTAGAATCATCTTGAATTGTTCAGTTTGACTTTTCGGTTGTTATTAAATTCTTAGCATGTTTTATATATTCAAGTTAGTTGGGTATTCCCCACTTTTAGTTATTCATTGTTTTAGCTTCCGCATAGTGCATGTTTTATTCAGTTATTCTCAGTATGCTTGATATATGCCAGACAAATAGTTATCTTTGGGTCACTCGAGATCCTAGGTCCCGTGTTACGTCAAGGGGGTAGCCTCGGGGCGTGACAGTCAATGTCAATAGACATCATATTAAACACATGTGAAATACTTCTTGAAGTAACCTTAGTTCATTATTGTGGTTGATATACGTTTACCAAACATGTAAGACCATGTGAGAAATTAACACGGAATTTGGTTTCTCCTACATTGAAAAAGGGATATCCTACTAGCTTGGTAAGACCATGAACTTCTAGCTTAGGTGGATCCACTATCTAATGTCTATCTAGACAATGCTATGTTGGCACATAGTTTATGGGACATAGGTAATCGCCACTTGTCCACTCAATGCTAAGCATAACTCCAACATAATATCGTTTTTTCTTATTCAGCATATCTTTAAGGGACTTTGATAATCACCTCTTGTCCTTACATTTTGTCACATGGAGAATCACCTCTTGCCTATCATTAGAGGTTATGGGTAATCACTGTTTGCCTCATTCTTAGAATAACTCCTTAACCTTGATTCATTTTAGGTGAGTGGACCTTTCAACCTTAGAATCATTTATATGAGAAAACCTTTCACATTTATTCATGAGCTAGTTATGTGAGCAACCCTTTCACAACAATTAACCACAATAACAACATATATGCTTTTTCTCTCAAAGCAATCTACATCATATCTCATCATATTCATAAGAACATGCATAATTCCATAATTGATCTTTCATAGTTCAAAACCTACATTCAACCATCAACATCTAGAAAACATGGGTTAGACATGGGTTCATGGGAATTCATCTTAAAATCGTGAAATCATATCAATTCATGCATTCAAGTTCATAAATCAATTAAGTAAATCAACATTGAAAAGAAACCATGACATGAAGCAAAACCCTAACTCAATTGGGGAATTCTAGTTTTGTAAATTGGAGAATTTTGAAACTCCATGGAGGAAAAGGATGAAAACTTTCAAACTTCAATGCCAAAAGCTTGACTTCAATAGTGTAATTGGATACTTGACTTGAAAACCCTAGCTTTCTTCTTGAAATTTTAGAGAGAGAATAATTTGAGATGAAGACTTATTCTTCTTTTAGGAATTTGAGAGAATGATTTCAATTAGGGAAATTTGTGGGTAAAAGTACTTATATAAGGGTTTAGGTGAAGGGTAAAATGACATAGTATTAGGCTAAAATAGTTAGGAAAATACCCAAAAGCCCCTAAGAAAATAACTGTCGAGTTCATCAATGACCTCGACCTATGGTTCGTCAATCAACCCATGGACCATCCTAGTTAGGCGCCGATGAGTTTAGAGACCAATATCTTGTACCTCAAACGACGGGACCTACCCATGGTTCGTGGTCCCAACGATGGGCTGTGGGTCCCGACTGTGGGTCTCAACTATTGACCCTAGAATTTCTCTAAGTGTTGGAGTCACCTACGAAACCTGTTTACTGCTTTTCCATTGAATGTTGGACTGTCCTAGTGAACAATAGAAAAGAGTAGAGGAACTTGGAATTTTGGAAAAGTTCTAACTCACTGACTATACCGCCACCTACGGACTGTTATCCCACTAATGGTCAGTGGATGGTGTTATCTATGCTAACACTAAGTTTGTGAAAACTAAAATTTTCTCCCTTTCTGAATCTGAGTTGTTACACATTTACATCATATCTCATCAATTCATAAGACCATGCATGTTTCCATAATTCCACTTTCATAATTCAAAATTTACTTTACATCATCATAGTCTAGAAAACATGGCTTAGACATGGGTTCATGGGAATTCGTCTTAAAACATGGAATCTTTTCAATTCATGTATAATAGATCTTAAAACAACCAAATAAATCAACATTCAAAGTAACCCATGACATGAAAGAAAAACCCTAACTCAATTGGGGATTTCTAACTTTTTAAATTTGGAAATTTAGGAACTTTGTGGAGGAAAGGGCTCCATGGATGAAGACTATCATACCTCAATGTGAAAAGCTTGACTTCAATGGAGGAATTGGAGACTTGACTTGAAACCCTAGATTGACTTCTTCTTTTTCAAGCATTTCTAGAGAGAAATATTTTGGAGAGGAAGACTTGTTCTTATTTTATGAATTTTAGAGAATGATTTCAATTGGAAAAAATTGGGGGTAAAAACACTTATATAGGGCTTTAGGTGAAGGGAAAAACGACATTGTATTAGGCTAGAATATTTAGGAAAAGACCCAAAATCATTTCTTAAAATAACTACCGAGACCATCTACGGTGGGGACCTACGGTCTGTGGTTCCACCAATGGACGATCCTGGTCGATCGACGATGGGTTCAGAGACCATGATCTTTGGACCTCAACTGACAAGATCAACTATTGAACATGGGTCCATTGATGGGAATCTCGACTTTTTACCCTACAATTTCTCTAAGTTTGGGCCTCGCGTACAACTCATGGACTGGACAATGGGCCGCTCTAGTGAACTGTCGAAAAAATACTAGAACTTGACTTTTTAAAAAAAAATCTATCTTGTCAACCACGCCACAACCAACAGACCATCGCCCCACCTACAGGCCATGGGTGGTGTCGTCTGTGCTGGCACTAGGTTTGTGAAAAACGGAAAATTTTCCCCTTCTCGAACCCGAGGTGTTACAATTTTGGGGTTAAAACATTTATATTGGTCTTCTAAATAAGGGTAAAACGACATAGTATTATGCTAGAATAATTAGAAAAATGACCCAAAAGCCCTTAAGGAAAATAACTGCCGACCACACTCACGGCCAAACCCATGGTCCATTGGTCAAACCACTGACTGTCCTGGTTAGTTGTTGGTGAGATCAGAGACTGCCAATTGTGAACTCTTAATGATAGACCACACCTATAGCCTGTGGATCCCTCGACAAACCATGGACCACGGTTGTAGGACCCAACTCTTGGCCTTAAAATTTCTCTAAGTCTGGGACTCACCTAAGAGGACTATCTACGACTCGTTCATTGAATGGCGGACCGTCCTTCTAAACCATGACAAAGTACTCGAACAATTTTTTTTTGAAAATTCTAACTTGTCAACCAAGCCACAACCAACGAAACGTCGTGCCACCTACAGGTTGTGGATGGTATCATTTGTGCTAGTACCAGGTGTATGAGAAAATCAAAATTCTTGTCCTTTCGAATTTGAGGTGTTTCATTATCTCCCCCTTGGGAACATTCTTTCTTGAATGAGATTGAAGACATCATAAGGAAGGTAGGAACCTCATCTAACAACACAACATGAATACAATTACATAAATGCGCATATACGAGGAGGAAACATCAACTCCCAGCTAAACCATGTTCAAAACATCATATCATGAAGTATATATGCAACTCTAACTTAAATGTACATAAACATGTAGAAATCAATCAAGTAACTCATTTTTTCAAATTTAATCTTTCCATGAATCATGCAAAATGAGGAAATCATGGAAATATCTTAGACACGTGATGCCAAAAGAGCAAACCATAAGGAACTCAATACCTCAAGCTAGAGTAGGGATGGAGGGAAAGAGATGAGGATAACGGGACATCATGTCAGCCTCGGACTCCCATGTAGCACCCTCATATAATTGATTCCTCCATAAACTTTTACAGAAGTAACCTCTTTGTTTCTCAACTTCTTCACTTTCCGATCTAAAATCTCCACCGAAACTACCTCATCAGAAAGATTTTCATTTACACCCAAACCTTCTAAGGGTACAATAGAGGTCCAATATCCAACACATTTATTCGACAAGGAGGCATGGAAAACTAGAAGCACCGATTTCAAGTCATTAGGCAAATCAAGTTCATAAGAAACTTTGCCAAATCGCCTCAAAATATGATATGGGCCCACAAAACGGGGTCTAAGCTTCCCTTTCTTCCCAAATCTCATTACATCATTCATGGGTGAAATATTGAAGTAAACCCAATTATTTCATTATACTCTAGATCTCTTCTTCTAACATTGGCGTATGACTTTTGTTGATTTTGAGCCATTTTCAACCTTCTCTAATAACCCGAACTTTCTCCATAGTGTCATTTACTAATTCGGGACCTATCAAAGTAACTTCACCAACTTCAAACCAACCTATAGGAGATATACAACTCTTACCATATAGAGCCTCGAATGGAGACATGCCAATACTTAAGTGGTAGCTATTATTATTAGCAAAATCAATCAAAGGCAAGTGATCATCCCAATTACCCTTGAAATCAATTATGCATGCCCTCAATATATCTTCCAATGTTTAGATAGTACGCTCCGCTTGCTCATAAAAGCTACCAATTTCTCCTATAGGTTTGTTTGAAGTGTACATTTCCACTTGCTTTCCACGACCCTTTTGAAAATATTTCAAAAATTTATAAGTGAATTGGGTACCACGATCGGAGATAATGGACAAGGGCACTCCGCTCCACCTTACCATTTTTCTTAAATACAACTTAGTATAGTCCTCCGTTGAATAAAGCACCTTGACGTGATTGAAATGAATAGATTTTGTCATTGAATCTATAATAATCGAAATCGAGTCATGTTGTCGCCAGGTACTTTGTGAACCAATAATGAAGTCCATGTTCAAATCTTCCCACTTCCAAGAAGGAATGCTAATATCGTGAGATAACCCTCTTGGCTTTTGGTGCGCAAGTTTCACTTGTTGACAATTAGGACACTTAACCACAAATCTGCAATGTCCTCTTTCATCCTATTCCACCAATAGATCTCCAGCAAGCCACGATAGATCTTGGTGGCTCCCGAGTGAATGGAATATCTAGAATTATGGTCTGCTAATAAGATCTTTACTCTCAATTCATTGACATTATGAACACGGAAATGACCTTGATATCTAAGTACATCATCTCTCCTTTGGGAGAAAGCCTCTAGAAAAAATTTAAGCACTGCTTCCTTCAATTCAACCAAAGTCGAATCAAGACCTTGCTTGGCTTTAACATCTCCCACAAAATATAATTCTGGACCACTTTGAACCATAACACCACCTTGGGTGGATTCAATCAATCAAACACCCATTCGGGCAAATCTATGAGCATCTCTAACCAAATATATTTTATCATCCTCAATATGAGCAACACTACCCATCGATAATTGACTAAGAGCATCTGCCACCACATTTTCCTTGATGGGGTAACAAAGAACACACATGTCCTATTCCTTTAATAACTCAAGCCACCTTCTTTGGCTAAGATTTAGATTTTTATGTTTAAACACATATTGCAAATTCTTGTGGTCGGTGAAGACATCCATATGAACACTATACAAATAATTTCTCCAAATCTTTAAAGCAAAAACACCGCCGACTGTTCAAGGTCATGTGTAAGATAATTCTTCTAGTGAATCTTAAGTATCCTTTAAGCATAAGCAATGAATTTCACATTTTGCATAAGTACACATCCTAGTTCATCCTCAAGGAATCACAATAAACAACACCTCTTTAGGTTCCTTCTGGTAAAGTCAACACCGGAGCGGAAGTAAGTTTATCTTTCAATTCTTGAAAACTCTTCTCACATGTTTTCGAATGTATGAACTTAACCTTCTTTTGGGTCAACACCGTTCATGGAGAGGCAATGGAAGAGAACCCTTCAAAAAATCTTCTATATTTACAAGATAAACCCAAGAAACTTCTAATATCTGAAGGGATAGAGTTCTAGGCCAACTCTTGACAGTATCTACCACAATACCCTTGCCAGAAACAATATGACAATAACAAGCAACAAATCTTAACCAAAACTCACATTTACTAGACTTTGCAAAGAGTTGTTGGTCCTTGAGGTCTTGCAACACAATCCTCAAATGATTGGTATCTTCATCTTCACTCCTTGAATAGATCAATATATTATCAATGAACACAAGCACAAACATGTTAAGGTATTTTCTAAATAACCTATTTATCAAACCCATAGATGCCACCGAAGCATTAGTCAAACCAAACTACATTACAAAAAACTCATAATGACCATACCGAGTTTGAAATGCCATTTTCAGAATATCATCGTCCTTCACCCTCAATAGGTGATAACCCGGCCGGAGGTCAATCTTAGAGAAGTAACTCGCCCCTTAAATTTGGTCAAAGATATAATCTATTCTTGGGGAGAGGATATTAGTTCTTCACAGTAACCTTATTTAATTGTTGGTTGTCAATACACATCCGAAGAAAGCAATCTTTCTTCTTTACAAATAAAACTGGAGCACCCCATGGAGAGATACTCGATTGGATGAAACCCTTATCCAACAAATCTTTCAACTACTCCTTTAATTTCTTAAGTTCTACAGGAGTTATTTGGTAAGGAGAAATAGAGATATGTTGCGTATATAGGACGGTGGGTCCCTTGATGGATCGTGGACCACTTGCATAGGCCCAAACTCTTGCCCTAAGATATTCTCTAAGTCTGGGACTCACCTACAAGACCTATCTATGCCTCGTGCATTTAATGACGAACCGTCCTTGTGAACAGTCACAAAATACTAAAACTAATCATTTTTTAAGAAAATTCTTACTTGTCAACCATGCCACCACCAATGGTTCATTGCCGTACCTACGAGTCGTTGGTGGTGTCATTTGTGCTGGCACCATGTCTATGAAAATAACTAAATTTCCTATATTTTTGAATCAAAGGTGTTACAGTTAGGCTGGGCTAGTTTTATGCAGGTTGCATTTGTGGAGGTTTGGTTTGAGTGGCTGGCGTACCTCTATTTTATACTCTTAGCTCAGTATTTAAGAGTTTTCTTGCTGAGTACCTTGTGGTTTTGTGCTCACCCCTTGCTTTTATATTTTTGTAGGTTACTAGCCCGGATCTTTGTGATACTCTTTATTCTCTCTATGTCTGAGGCTTACTGTGGAGATTTTTGAGGTAGTTGTTTGTCATCTTAGCAGACCGTTATACTCTTATTTATGATATTGTTTTACTTTAGAGACAAAATAATTTGAGACTTAAATTTTTCTTTCAAATTTATCATAATACATTAGAGGCTTGTATGCGTGACAACCAGGTGTTGGAGATTTAGTTATGTTGACTCGTTATCCGCATTAGTGATTGTTATTAAACTTTTTATTTTATTTTATTTCCATATTGTATAGTCATGGTTCATCATGGTTGGGTTTCAGATGATTTGTGTAGGTGGGATAAGATGAGTACCATCACATTCATTTTGGTTGTGATTCACAAAAGAAATAGTTGGTGAACAAATTGTAGAAAATCATTCATCAATTCACACTCGTATATTCCTCTAACGATTTTCATCACATAAATACTTCAATATTATTTGTATCATTTTAGAACATTAATACTCTTCTAATTAACCTATATATTTTATTTATTAAAAAATACTTATTTCCTACGAATAGTCAGAACAATTTCAACCTTCATATTTTTCAGTCATAAATCACAACCATTCTCTCCTTATATTACTTGGTGATCTCTTTTCTGTGGTGATTCAAATTAGTTGTGACTTTTCTGAAGGGATGTGAGTTTTACAAAGGTTTGTGACTTTTCCAAAGGGTTGTGCCTTTTTCGATAAGTTTTGACTTTTTCAAAGGGTTGTGCCTTTTTCGATGAGCAATGACATTTTCTAAAGGTTGTGACTTTCCTTATAAGGTGCAATTAACACTTATTCATACTACTATATGTTAGCTATAAATAGAGGGGTTTCCTCGTAGGGATGGTAATGGAGCGGTGCGGGTTGAGCCTAACCTGCAAAAATTTTAATCTGCCCCGCCCCGCTGCGCATAACAATTTATTTAATTTTGGACCTGCCCCACCGTCCCACACATAGACCAGCCTCGCATGAAGCAGCACCACATAATATTTAAATGTCACGACCCAAGCCTACACCCTGGATGTGGCCGACACTCGATAACCATTGCTAGTCCCCAAGCGAACCCTCATCGTACCTGGGTACAAGGGGAAGACTAATTCAAGCATACATAAGCTTGAAGCTAAATTAAATTCACTGAACTCCAATAATGAACTTTAAGAATGTGTGAACAATACTTAAAAGAAAGTAAATACAGAAACTCTTCAACTTTGTCTATCTATGAAGCTACTACTATTACAGAAAGATATCGTGACAAGACAAAATACATCTCAAAACTACTAACTGTAAGAAGGCTCACCAAAGCTGACTGGAATATTACATGACCTCAACAAAACACCTGTTGATGATCGTGATTTCCTGTATCTATCATGAAATGATGTAGGCCAAATGGCTCAGTACGTGGAATGTACAAGCATGTAAGGGGAATTCTAAAGTATAAACATAAGCTTGAACTTGATAAAAAGAAAACATACTTACCTCTTCTCAACTCACTCAACTTAAATCAACTTAAGAATAAGATACTCAACTCAAAGATTAGATACTCAACTCAAATATATGATACTCAACTCAAATATATGATACTCAACTCAAAGGTACTCAACTCAAGATACTCAAGGATAAAATAACAATAAAAGATGCAACATATGGAAAACTTTTAAAACAGTAGATAATAACTCAATTGTATTGGAGAATACAATAATAACTCAATTTGTATATAAAAATACAATATAACTCTGTGGGAGATTCTCTAACCGACGATCATTACTATGAGCTATGTGATGATACAACGTCTCGCCTACACTGCCAGACTTGTCCGATACTTTGTCGGGGTATAGAACCTACCATTAAGTGGATCGACTAGTCTATGTTAAAAAACATTAAGGAATCATCTAAAAAGTATGACCCTTTGTACCCACTTTTGCTACATGGTTTATGGGGGTTGTGAGTTGTATGAACTTTCTCCCATATCAGTGCTCAATACTTCTCCCAAAATATACTAGCTCATACATTTAAAAACATAAATCTTTTTGTATTTTTAGATTATTACACAAAAAATTCTTTCACTTAAAAGAGATGGTACTCAAACTGCTCAAAACTCTTTTGGGAATCTTAGTTTCCTCTCATCATAAATGTAAAAATATTTAGTCTTTGGAATACTTAATTCTAATATATCATTTTAAAGAAAATGAACTCGGCTCAACTCTACCTCAGCTTAGTGCTCAAGTCTTTAAAATAAGTTTTAAAGCAATTTGTAGAAAGACTTCTTAAAATAGGGTTCATGACGAATTATGGACGTGAACGACTCAATTTAAAGTTTTCAATAACCATGCATAGAACTTAATACTTTGAATTCAACAACTTCAGAACTCAAGGAGAAGATGATACTATACATCTCAAGAATGCTAAACTTAGAGGGTTCATGCGTAATTATGGGTATGAACTACTTAACTCAAGGAATCAATGATACCTGTCATCTCAAGTCTGCTCGACTCATAGGGTTCATGCAGAATTATGGGCATGAACTACTCAACTCAAGGACCTTCATGGGTAACATGTAGTTTCCCCATGATTAGGAATATAATGCCAAAATTATTAGGAAGTCAATACTCAAGACTTATAACATGAAGATACTACTCCTCTCAAAGATACTCAACTTATGGAGTTCATGCAGAATATATGGTCATGAACAACTTGAATCAAGGGTCGGAATAACAATATGGACTCATGTATAAGAATCTTCTCATTATGATACTTACTTCCTCAAAACTCAGTTTAATACTCAAGTGTTGGCTTTGAAAATCTTCTCAAGATTTATAACTCAAAATAGGGTTCATGGTGAATTATAGACATGAACAAATCAACTCAAGGATCTCAATAAAAATATAGAAACTCAATAATTAGATACAAAATTTTTAAAAAATCCATAAACTCAATAACTCAAATACGCTTATATCAAGAATACTCAAATCTAGGGGTAGAATCCTCCATTCCTATTTTACTGACTTGAAAGAAGATACAGGGCGTGAGGATGAACTAGTCAAACACTATGATAGCCTTACATACCTGAAAGAACAAGGTTCTTGAAGAATCATGAAGAAGAACTTGACTAGAAGCCTTGAAACCCTAGCTTGAAGGAGAACAATCAAGAAAACCTTTCTTGAGATTTCTTGAAATTGTATGGCCAAGAATTATGATTTTCATTAGTGATTCATAATTATATGGAGGAATTTGAGTTGGAAAGAATGAAATTCTTGGAGAAAACTTATCTTGAAGGAGAATCTAGAAAAAGATGGAAAGAATCTTGAAAAGGATTGAAAGAATGTTGAATGGAGTCTTCGCCTTTTACTTTTCCTTAGGGCAAATGAAAGGGATTGAAAGAATATTGAATGGAGTCTTCACCTTTTACTTTTCCTTAGGGTTTTTCCCTAAGGTTTGAGAGAGAAGAGAGTGATGGATTAAAATATAAAAATCTGATTGTTTTGAGCCTTTATTATTCAAGAAATTTGTTTAGGGTTTTCTTGGAGGTAAAAAAACAAAACGACCTTGTTTAATGTTTTTCCGTCAGCTAATTCATAACAGCACTATATCAGGTTACTAAAATAGTCATAACTTTTTACTCAGAAATTAGATTGACGCGAAATTGGTGGTGTTGGAAAGTAGATTCAAATACCTTTAATTTGATAGGTTATGGGTCATGTAATTCTTTATATTCTAATAGATATGGACATTTGAATTTGACCCAAGTAAAATCTTACATCAAAACTTAATCGATAAGGAAACTTCAAAAACAATTATCAAGAACTCATCAAGAAATTAAGTTTCTCAATATTTATGGATAGATTCGCAAAAGAAATTCATGATTGGCGTGTGGGTGAACAAACCCAACACTATGAAAGCTTACATACCTCAAAGAATTATGTTCTTGGCGAAATCTTGAATTTCTTGAACGAACGCTAGAAACTTTGAACTTTTTCTCCTCTTGAACCTTCTCTCTAAAATCCTTAGTTCTTTTGGGGATGAATGAAACTGATTCTAATCTGTTTAGACCCTTAATTTGGTGTAATTCGCGTTTAGAATAAGTGGAAGTAAGGAAAAGACTAAAATACCCCTCCTATTTTCGAGTAATTTTCCTTAAATGGACAGACAGACTTCAAAAGGGCATATCTCCTTCATACAGATTCAAAAATTAGCAAACTCAGTGGCGTTGGAAAGAGAACTCAGAGATCTTTTCTTTGATATCTTATGGGTCTCTTAACTCATCATGTACTAAAAGTTATGGTCGTTTGAGTTGACCCAAAACTTAAAAGAACCTAGGAATGACTTGAATGAATTCTCTCTAGTTCTTTTTGGAACACAATGTGCTGCATCTAGTGACCTTAACACTTAGGAAAAATTTAAATTCTTTGGTAATAACTTACTCACTACGAAGGATGGTTCAAGTCTCAGTTAAAAAAAATTCTGAGGTGTTACATTTAAATATATTTTTTTCTAGTTATGTTTGATAATAAAAATATAATTCATTGAAATAAATTCATATTTTTATTAAGTTGTATTAATTTAATAGGATAGTGACTTAAAAAATTAACTTTTAGAGGTCAATTAGAAAACATGTAAGAAATTGTATTACTTTTTATTGAACCATTTTCATTTACTATCTTGAATATTATAGTAGTTTAAAGAAGTTATCTTATTAAATAATATTCTATGACTCTTATAACATGTGGAAAGTTAAAATTAAGTTTGATCCCACATAAATTCACATATACCCGCAACCCACCCGCCCCACATTAGTTTTCAAAAAACACACTTCAACCCGCCCCGCATCCCACCCGCCCCGCATCCCACCCGCCCCGCACAATCTTAAATCCGCCCTGCCCTACAAAGCCTTAAACCCTCCCCGCCTCGCCCCACAAATCCTTAAACCCACCCTTCCCTGTATCTGCCCCGCCCCATTGCCATCACTATTTTTTCTCACTTTTAAACTATGATTTTATAAAGTTTTCTACACATTTTTCTTATTAAAAAATCTCAAGTGTTAATTGCAACAGTTAATTAAGTTTGAAGTTCAAAGAAATTTGGCATACCACATAAGAAAGAGTTGGTGAACAAATTGTAGCAAATTTCATCAATTCACATTGTATTTTCCTCTTTCGTTTGTTATCACATACATACTTCAATATTATTTGTATCATTTTAAAACATTTATATCCTTCTAATTAACCTACATATTTTATTCATTAAAAAAAACTTATTTCTTACCAATAGTCACAACAAATGCAACCTTCATGTTTTTTCGGTCATAAATCACAACAATTCAGTCTTTATAAATTCTTAGGGATCTCTTTTTTTGTGACGATTTGAGATCATTTAAAATTTCCATACCAATCTATTGAAATATCTCGCTGAATTTCTTAGCATTAAAATTTAGGTATTGGTTTTCTATTAAAGAAGAAAAGAAGAAAACATAGAAATGTGCAATTAACTATGATAGATATATATCGCGCTAGGATTTTAATTTCATTTTCTTGTTTTATTTCTTTTTAAAAATAACTGTGTTTTCATTCGAGAAAGAATTTGATAATTACTTTTCACATAATGTGTGAATAGTGACAAAAAGGCGTGGGAGAGACAATAATAATAAACAAACAAAAAAGGGACATGATTGAGGTAAAATGTTTCCTCTTTTGTTTTTTCATTTTTTATTCTTTTGGCATCATATGAAGGAGTTTGTACCTAATTTTGCTAAAATATCGAGCACCAACATAGTCCATTGAATTATTAGTTTTTATGTTATGTCCACTATTCAAATATATTTTTTCACTTTTACTTATAATATGATAATATAGTCATGATATTAATTATATTCTTAATAGATATATAGGTAAAAAGGAAGGGAGAAGCAAAGTATTGGTTGCAAGATATTACAATCAAATTGAACACTAGACTGAATATTGTAGCATCATCATATATTTTTGTCTTCTTTCTTCATTGGATATGTACTGTTCCATATGTTTTTCCTTTTTTTTATATTTATATTGAATATACAACTTCTTAAGTATAAATTTCCTGTTATTTTGTGTTCATTTTTATCTAAGAAAACTTTATGTCACAAGATACACTCCTTGCTAGCTATATAAAAATATGTAAGAAAATAGTGGTTGATAATAAGACGATATTAGATCAAATTAAGGATTCTATAAATAATATTTTCAATTTTATTCATCTCTTAATCTTTTTATGGAAAAAGGTTAATGTTTTATATTACTATACAACTTCTATAACATACTAGATACTTTCATTATACACAAATATATGATATGTATGTGGCAGAAAAAAATGGACTATAATCCCGCAAAGATATGGTAGAAACTTAGAGAGAAATGAAATATATTTCCCCATAGATATTGTTATTCATATATTAAAATTTTAAAAACTATTTAAATATCTATATATATATATATATATATATATATAAGAATTGGTCAAGCTAAATATTTGACATACGTACAAGCCTCTGTTTTAACATCATTCGTTATAATAACATTTCATTGTAAAGACCTAAATTTCTTAAGAACTAATATTTGATATTATATTTTTTGTTTATATAACATTCTACTTATAATAATTTTTACATTCACTATAGATGTACACTTTTTTGTAAAATTACCTCTCTGTGATAGCCTTACTCAAATATTAATTGAGTAATAATATTTTGTCAAAGGTATATTACGTATAAAAATAAGATATTGAAATATTTATGGTAATCATTATTAGCTTCATGGACATACTAAATTTCAAGTAAGAATAATTAAGAGAAAAATTGTACTTAAATAGTGTCCATTATTTATAGTCATAACCTCAAGAGGAAAGTGTCACACCCCAAGCCCACCCCTGGGCAGGACTGGCACTCAAGAACCATTGCTGGCCCCAAGCGAACCCTTGGCCTGGCTTACCTACTCAGCCGAAGAGTTTAGTCAACAAAGATAAATCCATGTTATAAAACTAGAATGTTATAAATGAACATTCAATTGGCCAATAAGGCAAACTCAAGTCTCAACATAATAGAATGAAGATGAAAAGACAAATGAACTATAACTAGGTGTCTCTGAAGCCTATAAAACTATGAGGGATGTCGGGACATGACCCTGATCATCCTATAACTGAAACTACTAAAGCAATATAAAAAGGGATCCTCCAGAAAGCAAGGATGCTCACCAAATGACTCTGAATGCTCAGCTGGAGCAACGAGGCATTGTATGCTAATCTTGGTTACCTGTATCTGCATCATAAAATGATGCAGGACAAATGACATCAGTACATTGAATGTATGAGCATGCGAGGGGAATACTAAAACAAGACATAAGCTTGAAATGTAATTGAAGAAACTCAACTCAACTCAACTCATTTCAATATAAAGCAATTATATAAATGAAATATAAAGAAAATCTTTTAAAACATGGATAACAACTCTTTGTATTTAGAAATACAATGGTAACTCAGTTTGTAAGAAAGGATTTAATTTAAACTTTGTTTGTATATGAAAATAAAGGTAATCTCTTTGTATATAAGAATACAAAATATAACTGTGACAGTTTCTCTAACCGACAACCATCACTTAAAAGCTATGTGATGATACATGGTTTTGCCTCACGCTACTAGGGCCATCTATAACCGACAACCATTACTTAAGAGCCATTCAAGTGTGTGTAACCCCCTTTTCAGCTAAAGGCATCTCACAAGAGTCACTTTGGCTGATATCCTTTTCTCTAATGGGGGAGGCAACTAGATGGTTGATTAAACTTCCAAGGATGTCTATTACCTCATGGGAAGGGTTGAATGAAACATTCCTCGATAGGTTATTTCATTCGTCAAGAATTATGAAGCTGAGAAAGAACATCCAAAATTTTGAAAGAATGAGTGGGGAACCTACGCATAAACTTGGATACGTTACAAGAGAGTATTGTTCCAATGTCCTAGCATGGTTTTTTGGATGAGCTGATATTCCAATATTTTTACCAAAGTCTTATTTTGTAAATAAGGGATTGGTTGATCATCTTGTGTGAGGAGGTATAGTTAGACAACCATTCACTTAAGCGATAAAGTTTCTTGAGGAGATGACAAAAATCAACAAAGCATGGTATATGAGTGATGATATGTCTCACTTCCACATTTGGGGGAATTGAAGGAACAAGAAGAAAAGAACCAAGAGCGTGAAAAAATCATTGCTAGGTTTACCCCTCAGATTGAAATTTTATTTGAGCAAGTTACCATAGGTGGAGTAAACTCAATAAATTCAATACCCAGTGTGGATATGATGAAGATGTCTACATGAGAGGTGGAAAACCGAAGGAATTTTGGCCAATTCAGCTAGGAGTTGCCAGAAATCAAAATTCGACCAATGGTATTGATGAGAGGGGTCATAGAGAAGAGGTCAGATATGAGCATTATAAAGAACTGATGAAGAAACAAATAGATGATTTGTTGACTAAAGTTCTAAACAAGGTGGAGGATTCATGTATGATTTTGCAAGGAATGAAGAGTGACATTTCAGTTTTGTCCACCACCATGGTTTCACATGTATCTTCTATCAAAACACTGGAGGAAAGATAAGGCAGAAAACTGCTCTCGTATATGCTTAACCGTATAAGTGTGAAAAGTCTAATGCAAAGGGGAATCAAAGAGATTTGCTCCAAGTTTCAGCAATTGTTACTAGAAATGGAAAGACATTGCAAGAAGTAGTAAGGCCCGACAAACCAAATAATCAAAGGGTGATTGCCAATAACGAATTACCTAAGGAAATTGATCAAGCTCAAGAAAAAGAAGAAGAAGGTGAGTCGAAGGCAAATATGACAAAAAGTTGTGTTGAAACTTCATCCACATTACCTAAATTCAAGATCATACCTCCATTTTCTCAAAAGTTGAGGAAGTAAAATTACTATGCAAAATTCCAAAAGTTTATGGAATTAGTGAAAATTTGAAAGTGAATATCCTATTTGTGGATCCTTTGACCAAAATGTCGGGTTACGCTAAATACATGAAGGAGTTGGTGACAAATAAAAGGATGATAGATTGTATAACAATTGAACTACCACAAACATGTTGTGTATTAATACAAAAGAATGATGTCCTCAAGAGAGATGACCCGGGAGCTTTCACGATCCCGTGCACTATTAGTAAGTGTAGTTTTGCAAAATCATTATCTGATCATCGTTCAAGCATACATTTAATGCCATTGATGATATTTGATAATCTTGGGCTTGATAAACCAAAACAAATGAATATGGGACTTGTAATGGTTGATCATTCAATAAAGAAACCAGTGGATGTGGTCTATGATATGCTAGTGAAAGTTGACAAATTTGTGTTCCACATTGATTTTGTGGTGATTGATTATGAAATTGATGTCAAAATGTTAGTAATTCTTGGTAGACCGTTCTTCGCCACAGGGAAAGTTTATGTTAATGGGGAATGCGGTGAATTGATGTTCCGAGTCAATGATGAAGTAGTTAAATTTAATATTCACAAATCAATGAAATACCCAAGTGATATAAATGTTGTGTCTCACTTGGATCAAATTGACAAAGCCGTAGAAAGTATTGAAAGTGCATCATTTTGTAGGGAACCTTTTGCTCAAGTGATACTTAACTATGATCAAGATGAAATTGGCAACTATGATGAAGTTTTGGGCTGCCCTTGTAGGCGTTGGCTTACATAATTCTTTCCAATCTAGGCTCGACCTCGATTTGTCTAGTCGATAAGCACCACTGGTCAAACCATCTATCATTGAACCACTGAAATAAAAGTTGATGGAACTCTCGACTCATCTCAAATATGGTCTCTTGGTGGCAACAACACACTTCCAATAAGTATTGCAAGTGATATTAAGCAATCACAAGTGGAGTTATTGATCATAGTGTTGAAGAGGCAGATTAAAGCCTTGGAGTGGTAAATTGCTGATATTGTGGATATTTCACCAAGCATATGCACTCACAAAATAAATTTGGTGGAAGATTGCAAACAAAGTATTGAACATCAATGAAGATTAAATCCTCAAATGCAAGAAGTGGTGACGAAAGAAATTATAAAATGGTTAGATGTGGGAGTTAGCATTCTAATTGTGGATAACCAATGGGTAAGTCTGGTACAATATGTTATGAAAAAGGGTGGTATCACGGTAGATCCTACTGAAAAAACCAAATCAGTCGCCACTAGACTTGTCAGCAGGTGGCGTGTCCATGGACTATCAGAAGCTTAATTCATGGATCTAAAAAGATCATTTCTCCATGTCATTTATTGATTAGATGCTTCATAGGCCTGCTGCAAAGGGGTGGTATTTTTTTCTTGATGGATATTGCAGGTACAACAATATCTCTATTGCACCCGAGGATCAAGAGAATATAACGTTTACATACTCTTATAGAACCTTCACATTCAAGTAAATTCCCTTTGGGTTGTGTAATCCCCCGACTACCTTCCAACGATGTATGCTCTCAGATCAATCCTTGCAGACATGGTAGAGGACTCCATTGAAGTGTTCATGGATAATTTTTCTGTCATTGGGAATTATTTTGAGGTATACTTATGTCATTATGAGATGGTGTTGAAAAGGTGTTTTGATTTCAACTTGGTCCTTAATAGGGAGAAGTGTTACTTTATCGTGAGAGAGGGAGTTGTGCTTGGGCACAAAATTTGCGAGGATGGTATTAAAGTTGATCAAGCGAAAAATTCAAGAGATGGAAAAATTACCTCCCCCAATTTCAGTAAAAGGTGTGAGGAGCTTTCTTTGTCATGCCAGGCTCTATAGACGATTCATTAAATATTTCTCCAAGATTTCTATTCCATTGTGTATACTCTTTGAGAACGAAATACATTTGATTTGGATGATTCTTGAATGGTGGCTTTCAAAACACTCAAGGATAAACATATATCAGCCCCAATAATTATTTATCCCGATTGGAATATCCATTTTTGAATGATGTGTTATTCTAGTGGTTTGTCTGTAGGAGTTGTTCTTGGGCATCACAAAAACAAGTTTTTTTCATCCTATCTATGATGCTAGCAAAATGTTGAATTGTGCTCATAAGAATTACATTGTAACAGAGCAAGAGTTATTGGATGTGGCATATGGGTTTGAGAAGTTTAGAGAATATTTGTTGGGTACCAAAGTGGTTGTTCACAGAGATCACACAACATTAAGGTACCTAATGGCTATGAAAGAGTTTAAGCGAAGGGTGATCCGATGAGTGTTACTTCTTCAAGAATTTGAAAGGTGAAAGATAGGAAGAGGTGTGAAAAAACAATAGTTGACCATATTTGAAGGTTGGAAGCAGATGCTAGAGTTCTTGAAGAAAAAGACATTGATGATGCTTTTCCAGATGAATCAGTAATGGTAATTTCTACACCCTTTGTTCCTTGGAATGCAGATTTTTCAAATATTATTGTGTGTGGGTTTTTACCTGATTATTTGAGTATCCATCAAAAGAGGAAATTTCTATTTAATGTGATGAAGTATATATGTAATTAACCTTTTCCTTTTTACAAAGCGTGTTGATAACATCATTCGGCATTGTGTGTCGAAGTTTTACTGAATGAGATCCTTGAAGAATGTCAAGCCTCGCCAGCAGGTTGTCATCATGGGGTCATTCGTAAAGCCTCTAAGGTTTTACAATATGGCCACTATTGGCCTACAATGTTTAGGGATGCTCATGCATTTTGCATATGTTGTGTCCAATGTCAATTACAATGGACTATATATAGGAGACACGAATTACCACTTTTGAAATCCTTTCAATTGAATTGTTTGATGTAAATAGGGAATTGATTTCATGGGACCTTTTCCCAGCTCTTTTTGAATCAAGTATATCCTCGTAGAAGTTGATTATCCCTCCAAGTGGGTGAAAGAGATATCATTACCAAACAATGAAGCACGAAGTGTCACAAAGTTTCTCAAAAAGAACATCTTCACAAGGTTTGGTACCCCAAGGGCCATTATAAGTGATGGAGAATCACACTTTTGCAATCATCAATATGCAGCGCTCCTCTGAAAATATGGGTATAGCACAAAGTGGTAACACCATATCATCTAGAATCGAGGGGACAAGTTGAAGTGTCTAATTGAGAAATAAAGAGCATCTTGGCAAAAACTATGAATGTCTATTGTACTAATTTGTCTAGATAGCTTGATAATGCATTTTGGGCCTACTGTATGACATTCAAATCTCCCATTGGTATATCTTCCTACAATTTAGTGTTTGTAAAAGCTTGTTATCTTCCGGTTGACTTAGAACACAAAGCTTTATGAATATAGAACAAGATAAATATTAAATGGGATGCTGCCTCCAGAGATCGTGTAGACCAAATCTTTGAGTTGGATGAATTTCGTTTGTAAGCCTACGAAAGCTCCGCCCTATATAAAGAAAAGGTTAAACAGTACCATGATGCTAAGATACTGCCTCGTGAGTTTCAGGTAGGGGAGTTAGTCCTACTATTCAATTCAAGGTTTAAATCTTACCAGGTAAGCCCAAGTACGAGTGTATGGCAATGGATCAATTGAAATTGAAGATGCAAAGGGGTTGAGATTCACAGTCAATGGGCAAAGGTTAATGGCATACATTGGAGAAAGTCAAGATGTGAGGGTTGTTGAAGTTGTATTTGGATCATGTTTGAACAACACATCCTTGTCGTGTTGCAATATTAAATTAGGCACTTCATGGGAGGCAACCCTAGTATTAGTATTTTCAATAATGTGGGAGTTAATATGTGCAGGTTTTGTGTAAAATTAGGGGATGGTAAAGGGAACTCGACGAGGCACTGAGTACAATTGGCAGAGCTCCAATGAGTCTACCAATGGGAGGCTTTTCTTTGGAAGTTATACAAAGAGAAGTAATCCCTCATTATTAAAAAAAAGGATAAAAAAGAGTCATTGTGATCGAAATGCATTGGAAAAATGAAAATGAAAAAGAGAAGTGAATGAATTAAAAGGGGATTCCAAATAAATTGAGCGACAAATCAAAGTTTGAGTTCTCAAATGAAAAGGAATGAAAGGAACTTGAGAAGAGGTGATGATGATTGAAACAATGCTCTGAAAAAGTAAAGTCACCAATCAAAATTGACCATACCTTCACTCTCAGTTCCATTACAAGCCTAAAAGAACGTTAAGATTTTACATGAACTAGGTTATGCGATGATTGCAAAATACGGACAAACCAATAAGACAAAGCTTGCATGTGTTTATCTTTTGAGAGAGTGAGAGTTGCATTGATTCCTTATACATTTTTTGATTTGTTGTGTGAGAGCATGTAATCGTTCTTGCTGTGAGGGCACTTGAATGCATTTGTTGAAACATCTTCTTGCTTTTGATAAGAAGCTAAAGTGAGTTTGAGCTTGTGTTGAAACTAGCTATTCATAATTTGAAGTTTTATTATCATGATTGAGGGTAGTGTGTTATTGAGAGTAGTCGTGCTATGGAACTTGCATGTTAGCTCTGATTGGGTACTGTTGTAGACACCCTTATTGAGCTTATTGTGTTCTTGGTTTATGTAATGACCCTCAAAATGAAGTAGGATAAAGTAGAGCCTCCCATGGATTTTATGCACTAATAACTTGTTAAAATAATGAAGAATAGCCTTTTTAGTAAGTTTTAAAGAGTTTGGAAATCAAACGTCAAGGGACGACCAAGACGTTCGGAAACTAGTCTTTTGCGTGTTGTTGTGTTCTAGTATGTTGTTCACGTTTTTATGTGTTGTTTGGAGTCTAAAATCAGTGGAGGTGACCCTAGTGTCTTAATAAATGTTTTTAGGGTCAAAACGTCCGGGTAAGACTCCCCAGGACCACCCTAAGGGTCCCCGAGGAGGACCCTAACCCTTGGCCAAACAAGCTGCCAAGGCAGCTTGAAGTTGCTCATGGAGGGAGCATGTCCGCGTCGCGGACTAGCTCCACCAAGGGGAAAAAGTTTGGTCCGCGTCGCGGACGTATTGCGGACTCTACTGTCTCAAAATTTAATTTATGAAAACTTGTGGGAACACCTCCGCGTCGCAAACTTGTTTCCCGACGAAATCTGCGAAAATAAAACTCAAGTTTGACTTGTTTAAAAGGTCCAACTAAGTGAGGGGTATTTTGGGTACTTTGAAGAATTATTATAAACAGTTATTCTACTTATTTTAGGGTATTTTAAGTTGGTTAAAACCCCAAAACCTAGAATTAGACCCCATTCTTCAAATTGACCATTCCTTCTCAAAATAGATTCTCTCAAAAACTCCATTGAAAACCTTGATGAAGCTCAAGATAGAAGATGGGTTTTCAACTGATTTCTTCTTCAATTTCATGGGTCTTCAACACTTAAGGTATGGTAACTCTTGATTCTTGAATAACCTCTCATTCAAGGAGTTTTATCAAAGATTTTAAGAAGTGATTCACAGACCAAAAATTCCCAATTTTCAATCTAAACATGGGTTCCTTGTCAAAAGATTTACTAAATCATTCTATTGATGAATTAATGTGGAATTAAGGTTTTTAAGATAATTTTCAAAGGAATTCTTAAAGAATCCATGATCCCCAAATTGTCAAAAATTGGCCTATGATGTGAGTCTTTGTGAGTATGATCTCTATAGGTGAAATTATGTTTAGATTAGATTGTATTGATGTTTCCTATGATTATCTATACTTATTCATGTTGAATTGTTGGTATATTATGAGTTGATAATTATCGTCCTATGGGCAAAGTTATGGGTTGATCCCTTTGTTTATTTATTTTTAATCAATTACCCGGATAGGGTGTTTTGTATTAGCAAAAAGGATTAGAGGGAGGCTAGACCTGACCTCAATACAACACTGATCCGAAGGCTTACAAAAACTACTATAGAGCCTTCTGTAAATTTATGAAGAAGAAAGTAGCTAGCTTACAAAGAAATTTGCTCTATCATATTTGCTCCGAATACTAGGCAATTGCCATTTGTCAAGTAGAACGAGACCTTTAGCTAGTCTAGGGAGATTAGAATAGAGTTGAGTGATGAGCATCTGGTGAGAAGATGAGGCCAGTTTTGCTAAACAATCTGCAACTTGGTTTCCCTCTCTGAAACAATGTTTAATTTGCATTTGC
Source organism: Solanum verrucosum (assembly GCF_900185275.1). Classification (NCBI taxonomy): domain Eukaryota; kingdom Viridiplantae; phylum Streptophyta; class Magnoliopsida; order Solanales; family Solanaceae; genus Solanum; species Solanum verrucosum. Next base: position 217,135 of record NW_026020583.1, read on the forward strand.
ACCCTTTTTTTGATGACATTGATGGAGTCAATGACTTGTTTCAGCTTCATATTTGTAACTATATATATTGTTGGCGAGCACATTGACTATATTCATGGAGTCAAGTTCTAGAATAAAATTAGTGTACCCATGTTGATTACACCATTTTACACCAAACTCAACTGCCATGGCCTCAACCATGTTGCTATTTTTGCACTCAACGGGGAAAAAGAATGCCATGATCAAGTCTTCATAACTATTACTTATGATTCCCCCAATGCCTGCCCTTCCAGTCTCATGTACATAGCTACCATCAGTATTGATTTTTATGATGTCATTTTGGGGATAACTCCATGTTACTTGCTTCATTATCTGAACTGGTCTGAGCCTCTCAACTTCTAGGAAGAATGATGGCCAATGATTACTTCCACGGAAGTTTTGAAAAGTATTAGCCAAAACAGATTTTAAAGTATGAACGATTTGATAGCACATTTTGTTTGTTTGGAGGTATTTTTTGCCTCCATATTTGCAAGAGCACCATTGCTTCCAAATCTCCCAACAAATAATTATAGGGGTAATGTTCAAGATAGTCTTGTGAATGGCATTTTCTGGTTTTGCTTCCCACCAAGCACTGAAGATATTGGTCATAGGTTGAATTTTATGTTAGATTCCGAGAGGGTTTCCCATCATGATCCATAGTTGGCTTGCTGTTTCTCCCTCTCTAAACACATGATACATAGTATCATTATATGCATTCCTACAACAAAAACAATCATTTTGTGAGTTGATATTGAGCCTAGTAATTATATCATTAAAGGGCAATCTCCTTTTAAACATTTTCCAAGTTAAGAAAGATATTTTAAAGGTTGTACTTAGATTATGTTTATGTTATTGAATTACATTCTTGATTCCTATTGCTATCTATGTCAATTGATTCTGAATTGTTGAGGATTGATGTAACTCACATGGTCTATGTCGGTTATGGCAATGTCAAGTAGTACCCTCTCTTTTCGCTGTGGGAGTAGAACACCGGATTTCATGTAGCTCACATGGTCTATGTTGGTTATGGCAATGTCTCCCAAAATTTAAGAAATGAACTAAGATAAGAATATGAACTCTAGTCACGAATTCTTGAAGAGTTACTTAGTGTAGGTAGGACTATGGACCCTACTTATGCATTGCACAAGTGGACTCTAAGGGAGGTTATGATTAGGCCCTTAATGTAATGAAGACTATGGTCTATGTATGTTAATATGAAAGCATGTTAAGGTTGACTTTACTTATGTCAAGACATGAAGTATAATTATGCATGTGAATTACACTTATGACTTCTTAATGGGTTTGCTTAGTATTTGTGGGGATATGGGACTCCATGTGTACATTGCACAAGTGAGCTTGTGAAGGGGTTGTGAGGGTGGTTTACCTATGATATGAACTAAATGGGTTATGACTAATGATGTAGTAAATGAATGAGTCCTTATATGATGTTATGAAGTATGTTGGTCTTATGTCTAATGTTAAATGAAGATGTTATGACTTGTTGAATATGATGTGCCTAGTCTATGGTGGCTTCCTAGGAACACTTGGTGTGAGTAGTATTATGGGATGCTACTTGCACATTGCACTAGTGTGACTTGGGGGTTGTCTTAGGTGATGGTCCCTATGTGAAGACAATGTCTTATGGTTTACTTATGACTCTATGAATATATCTGGTTGGATTGATGAAGGATATATGTAAGTTCACCCTTGGTAACCTTAAGGTGATACATTGCACCAAGTATTCTCTAAGGGTTGCTTGAGGAAAGGAGTTAAGATAAAGAGGAAGGTAATGTATTGTATGCATTGAATGTGCCTAAAATGTTATAAGTGGTTCTATGTGGTATTATGGATGGTTTCCATGTGTATGATGATGTATGTGGTTTATATTGTTCCTAATGTACTAAATGTTCTTGATGTTTCTCTAAAAAGGCATGATGCTCCAACTACATGTTCCTTTTAAAAGCATGTTTTGCATGGTTATCATACTTAGTGCATTCTTGTACAAACACCATTCTTCTTCATCTTTTTACACCAAGTGTAGGTGGTGGTGGCTAAAGGGCCTTTCCTAGAAGTGATGAGCTTGGCTTACTATTCCCAAGTTCGGGTGTGTCCTTAAAGATTCAAGGACCTTTATGTTAAAGAGTTTCCTTAAGTTCAATGTACTAGATAATAGTTTCTTTTGTATTGTAAGGGTTGTGTCCCTCTTGTGTTGTAGTCGTGCTTTAAGATGGCTACCTTAAGACGTATTACTCCGATTTGTATTAAAAGTTTAAATGAGGTGACTTTTAAGTCTTGTGTTATATTATGAAAAAGTTTTAATTTTTCCACTATTTTCTATGATAAATGCTATGACGAATGCTAAGGGCTTGTATAAGACCTCCGAGAGGTCGAATACGCCGGTAACGACTAGGGGGTGCTCTCGGATCATTACAGTTTACTTGAGGACAAAAAAATCTTAAGTTGGGCGTGTTGATGTGTGGTAGATTTTTACTCATTTAAGGTTTACTTATCTCAATAATCAGTGTCCTCGATGCCTATTTTTGTTCTATTCTAATGATATATTGATGATTTGTAGCAATGAATGTAAATGGACAAGGCAAAGATTGATATCTGAAATAATTGCCAAAAATGCAATGAATAAGTGTGAACTTCGCGTTGTCGATCTCCTAACAAGAAGGGTGAGTTGCCAAACAAAACTGAGATCAACTACCTAAGTTGACAATGCACTGAGTCAACCCTCAAGGTCAATTTGCGAAGTGAGGCACGAATAGGGATCTGCCAAAACAGATAAGGTCAAGTGAATAGATGTTGCCAAATCTAATAGTGCTGGCAACAAAAATAAAGGCTCAAAGGGCGATATGAGGTGGAAATCGGCGTGTTGCCATATTTACAAAAAAAGAACTCAAACGGGATCGTCTAAAGAGACTCAAACACCTGAAGCCTTAAGCAAGTAAAAAGTGATCTGAAGAAACATAGGTGATTCATCGAATGTTGTTGGCGAACTCAACTAACATCACCGAAGGGGAAACAAAGCTAATTTTTGGGTAAAATTTTGGGAAATTATAAATAGCCCAAATGAGAGAGAAAGAGTGTTTGGATTTGAGAAATTGAGGTCAAATTTGAAGTGGGTTTGCAATTAAATACTCAATTCCATGCTACCTATGGCTGATTTCATGCAAGGTATAATCTATTTACACTTTGCAATGTGTGGCTAAAACCCCAAACTCTTGGGGTGTGATTATGTGCTAGGGTGTTGATTTAATTTAGTGGGTTTGTTAAATTGCTTGATTTTGTGATTGTTAATCATTGATTTGACTTATTGCCGAGTGATTAATTCTTGAATTGAGGTGACCAACTTAATTTTAGTTTTGATCTTGTAATAGTGCTCGAATGAAACCAATATAAGTGAATAATTTATTCAATAGATGTGGTTTTGTTTACTTGATTGCAGATCTAAAGTTTTGGGTTGGTTTTGAATGGCATATAGATAAAACTGAAAGGACATCTTATGCAAGGGTGTTTTGAGATAGAAAGAAGATAAGAGTCAATTATGATTACCTATATTATTTATTATTATCTAATTGTAATGAGAAATTATTCAATATCCCAAGTGAAATAAATATTCGATCTCCACGTCCCTAATGTCCTTTAGTTCCGTGAATCATTGATTATTTCAATATTATTAATTGGGTGTCTGAATTAGTGGTGTTGAAGTTGGTAGACTTCTCCACCCATTTGTCATTTCAATTCCATTGGAATTAATAGCTTGTTAACTCTCTAATTAAATTCTTAACCGTATACCATTCCTTGTGGGATCCGACCTCAGCTCTTAATTGGGTGTTTTTATTGACAACAACTGCTCACTCTTTTGATTAGTTTTGATGAGTGAATTGAGAATTATCGATTCTCATGTGCTCTCAGAATAAGGGAAGTTCATGCATTTGAACTTGTGATAGTCACATTATATGTTTCATTCAAAATATATAAATTCATAATAATTAGTTTAAATACTTAGTTTATCAGTCCCTGATGGTTTAAGATGATTTAAAAATACAGTATCTATAACATATTCTTAGTATTTATGAGCTATTCAGTTTATTAGTATTATTAAGTTTATTTATTTAAATTTCATTAGGCTAAGTACTTTTCATTGATCATACATAGGAATTAGGTCTCACCCATCAGTTAGGACTGACACCTTCAGTAGAAATTCCAACATCCTATAACTATGTGACAACGGAGATTTTAAGGGTCATCCGTCAGATCAAGATAGACTCCCAAGCTGTTTGGACATCAATTTAGTGAATCTACCTCATCAGTATTCTTAGCCTTGTCATGGTACATAACGTCCTCCTAGTCTGAGTACAGGTGGACTCATATTAGCTAAAAGAGTTTTTCGATTGTAAGTATCCACAAAATTCCACCTTTCAGGTTATTGCAATTCATCTCATTGCATTCAATTTTTTTAGTTTCAGTATGTACTAGTTTCACGTTTTACTATTTTATTATTGCATTATTTTATATATCCTAGTTTAACGTTCAGTTAAGCATCTCAGATTTATTATGTTCAGTTACTAAAATCGTGGTTCATGTATCACATAGTCACTCAATTAAAAGTATTGACCATATACACTTATGCACTATATTATTTTATTATAGGTTTAGTCATTCAGTGTTCACCTCACTGTTAATATGATCTTGTATTAGCTAGCTAAAAGGTAAAATTTGGCGACTCCTCATCTTTCAAGGACAATCCTTATATTTATTTCAGGTATTTAATTTTTCCATTATTAGTCAGCTTGAGTTAGTTGGAGATTTGTTCAAAAACCACATCTTAGTAGAGGCTTTCTCAGTAAGATCATAGTTTAGCTTCTTTTCTTTTTTCCCTAGATATTCCATGCAGTGCTTTGGATTTAATAAATTATTCAGATTCAGCTTTCACATCAGTTACTTTTAGTTGTTACTAAAATGTTTTCACAATGTCAGGCTAGATCATGGGTTAGATTGGGTTTACTTGTGGATTTAAACAACATATTATTACTAGAGGTTTAGTCTCGAATCGTGAAAATTGTAGTGTTGAACTAAAAACTATATAATGTACAAAAATGTGCTAATCTAGCTATATTAAATATGTTAGAAAATATAAAGTACAGATTTAACAAAAAAGAAGAGAATTTTTTTTTAAACACATAACGAAAGTAAGAAAAAAAAATTAATTGTCAATACTCAATATAATGAAATTCGTCATATATTTACCATTTACTAAAAATTATCCTTTCGTCCCATTTTATGTGAGGTAATTTGACTCAGAACGAAGTTTATGAAAGAAAGGAAGACTGTTAAAATTTATGGTCCAAAATGAATGATATAAATTTTTGTGACTATAAATCATTTTATTAGGAGTAAAATAGACATTTTATAGTTAAATAGTTACCTAAATAAAGTAGCTATTTAACTATAAAATGTTTATTTACCCTTAATGACATGATTTACCGCCAAACAAATTTCTATAATTTATTTTGGACCACCAGTTTTAAAAGTCTTCCTTTTTTTCTTAAACTCCGTGCCAAATCAAACAATCTCACATAAAATGGGGCGGAGAGAGTACTTAATATAGAAATATATCTTTCTTTTAAGGACTGACTAAAAAGGAAAGTAAGTCCCATAAATTGGAACATGGGAAATAAGAATTATAAATATTTCAATAACCCACTTTCTACTATATCCATTTTTCTTTCGACTTTGTCCTATGAGGAAGCTCATGAGTTATGTCCACCTCTTATTTGAAGCCGTTAGATGGTAAGATTTAAAATCAATGGTTGACATTGAGTCAAGCAATCCAAAGGTATACTATAAATGTTTGTGTAGCGAGCATTTGGTAGTCATCTTTTCTAAACAAAGAGAAGAAGTGTTTGAGTTGTGGTTTTTTTTTTGTTGGTAAAAACAGGGATATTTTATTTATATTAAGGCATTACAAAGGAAGTAGTAGCTATACTATTAGCATCTGTATGAGGTAAAATATTAGCATTACTACCAGTAGCTTTGATATTAGGAGCTCTATGAGCTATAATATTAGCATCACTACTAGATACATCAAAAAGAACATTTACGTTCCCCAGCATAGATAGTTTGGAACATGTAGCCAGTGACATTCTTCTGGTAATTGCCATTCCATCTTTGTCAGCTTGCAAAATAGATCTGGCGTCTGCTGGAGTTGTTGCCAGGATAGGAGAATTAATATTCATACTTAATATACTTCCTTACTTTGCTAAAAAGTCTTCTAGCCTATTCCCTTGCCGAAAATTGTGGCGTACCACTGGATTCCCCAACTTCTTCAACAGAGACCTGCAAGATTCAATATTAGACTGGAAGTTAGGATGAGCATGTTGGAAGAGTTCAATTACCTCAGTGGAGTCAATTTCGACTTCAATTGGACGGGTTTGCTTCTCAAGGGCCAAAGTGATCAGTCCAGTGTGGAGAGCTTGCAGTTCCACCATTACAAGGCTATAGGCATAGAATGCATTACTAAAACCAATAACCCAATTACCGTACGAGTCTCTAATAAGACCACTAATTCCACCCATGTGTTTTGTTTGGACGAAAGTCCCATCCGTATTCAACTTGAATACATTAGGGGCAAGGGGAAACCAGCGAACTGGGATTTCTTTTTTGATGTCTGTTGATAATGAGGAATGGGTCATGAAAATGAACTCTTTAGCTCTCATGAGAGTAGAGGAAGAGAGATAGTAGGAGTGGACGAAGTGTTGGGACGAAAAACCTATTAATTACAGTGCAATCAAATATGACATAACACAAAAGGGTAGAAGTCTTTCCATTGCATAGTTGCTGCGTCACGAAGGGGAACATCAAGGTCATTAATATTTTGCAACCAGTGAGTTGGAGTGTTGATAATATGATGCATATTCAACCCTATGTCTAGCCAAAATTTCCTACCAAAATACAATCTAAGAGGATATGTTCAATAGTTTCTATATCACTATGGCATAGAGGGAAAGTGGGATCAGTGATCATCCCTATGTGATGGAGGTACGCATTAGTAGGAAGTATGTTATAAGTGCAAATCTAGAGAAAGAATTTGATCTTGTTGAGTGTGTTCAGTGACCAGATCCATTGGAAAGTATATTCTGGAGTATTCATAGAATCTAGTCGACGACGAGCTGATTTAGTAGAGAACATGCCATTAGATTGAATGGACCAATAAGGGATCTCCCTAGTGTGATTTTTTAGTGTAACAGAATTGGCCTTATTAACAATGTCATTAGGAATGACTATAGAGAATTTTCCCCAGTTCCACTTGTCTCGCTCCCAAATATTGGACACCTTAAGAGTATACTAGTTGCATTGTAAGGGTCCATAAATAAGGTTACGAAGGGGAGGAGTATGGGGGATCCAACTATGGTTCCATAGGTCTAGGGTTTTGTCGATGCCCGATGCCCAAGCTAACCTTTGCGCACACAGTTTCCCTCCTTCCAAAATATTCGTCAAATATTTACCATTTACTGAAAATTATACTTCTGCCCCATGTTATAAAACTTGTGGTCCAAAATGAATGATAGAAATTTTTGTGACTATAAATCGTTTTATTAGGGGTAAAATAGACATTTTACAGTTAAATTGTTATTCCCTTTGTCCCACTTTATATGACTTACTTTTGTTTTTAGTTAGTTACAAAAGGAATGATATATTTCTAAATTAAGTAGCTATTTAACTATAAAATGTCTATTTACCCTTAATGATATAATTTACCGGCACACAAATTTCTATAATTTATTTTGGACCACAAGTTTTAAAAGACTTTCTTTTTTTCTTAAACTCCGTGCCGAGTCAAACTACCTTATATAAAATGGGACGGAGAGAGTACTTAATATAAAAATATGTCATTCTTTTAAGGACTGACTAAAAATGAAAGTAAGTCCATAAATTGGAACATGCGAAATAAGAATTATAAATATTTCAATAACCCACTTCCTAATATATCCATTTGTCTTTCGACTTTGTCCTATGAGGAAGCTCATGAGTTATGTCCACCTCTTATTTGAAGCCGTTAGATGGTAAGCTTTAAAATCAACGGTTGACATTGAGTCAAGCAATCCAAAGGTATACTATAAATGTTTGTGTAGCGAGCATTTGGTAGTCATCTTTTCTAAACAAAGAGAAGAAGTGTTTGAGTTGTGGTTTAAGTACGTTTTGCTCTTGATTGTTTCCCATGGAAAGTGGAGATAGAGAGGGAATTCCTTATCATCAACCATATCATGATTTACCAAATAACTTTTCTTTTTATCAACAATTTCCTCCTTTGTTATGGAGTCATCAAACCCAACAAAGTGTTGCAAACAATAATGAAAGCATTTTTACTCAACATGGTGGTTACTATGATGGTACAAGTGGATATAATAGTAATGTTTTTACGGAGCAAAGATTAATGGATAACATAGTGTTTAATGAAGAAAATGCTCTTCACTGGAATAACAAAGAGCAAGAGATGGTGATATCATCTGCGAAGGAGATGGGAAAAAATGCAAAAGAAAGGACTTGTTCTACTACTATGTTAGTCAAGGGTCAGTGGACCGAAGAGGAAGACAGGTGATGATGATATAATTAAAGTTTTTGTATCTTGATTGTGGATTGTGATGTCATTTTCAAAAAAGATATTTATTTATTATTAATCTAAGCCAGAAACTCAACTTTATTTCTTGGATTATATATGAAGGAATTTGATGAAGTTGGTGAGGCAGTTTGGATTGAAGAGATGGGCTCAGATAGCTGAGAATATGGTCGGTAGAGCAGGAAAACAGTGTCGTGAGAGATGGCATAACCATTTGCGACCAGATATCAAGGTTTTTTTTTAATTTTTTCTTCACTCTCTTCTAATTCATATTTTGTTTTTTTAATTTAATTTAAAAATATAACTTCAAAGGACATCTCTTTTTAAAATCACTAAGATTTACTCCATCTATAATTCTTTGACTAGTCAAGGATTTAGATGTTTTCCCAATATGTTTGATTAATTTATTTTACATTTCTAAAGAAAAACTTCATTTTAATTTAATTATCTCCAAATCATTGACTAATATTTAATGGCACGTTTTATCTGTTCAAGAAAGTATCTAGGTATTGTATTAACGCTAACATGTAAATTTTGCACTTTGCAATTTTCATGTGATTATACAAATTTTGTTATATATAAAAATTATTTTCTAGAATTTTTATATTGTGATTGTTTCAGAAAGAGACGTGGAGTGAAGAAGAAGAAGTGATGTTAGTGGAAGCACATAAGCAAATTGGAAATAAATGGGCAGAAATTGGTAAAAGAATTCCGGGAAGGACGGAGAATGCAATTAAGAATCATTGGAATGCAACTAAAAGAAGGCAAAATTCGAGGAGGAATAAGTTGAAAAAAGAGGAATCAAAATATAGGTCGAATGTTCTTCAAGATTATATTAGAAGCAAGTACTTCAGTGATGATATCAACACCATGACCATGAGTACTACTACTCCAAATGATAATAACATGAAAAATGCCTATCCCTATTCTGATGATGACGACTCTTCATCTTTGCTCACTAATCAAACATATGATGAAGAAATGAACTTCATGCAAAAATTGTTTGGAAGTAATTCATTGAATGGTAAAGTGACTGATGAGGCAAATATGGCTGCTGAACATCAACCTTATCTTTAGGAATATCATTCGATGAATCAAGCTTCATCTTCATCTTCATCAAGAAGAAACAAAAGACATTGAGTTAATGGGAATGGTTTCATCTTCTATCTACCCTCAACACACCTCCACCAACACATATTCTTTTAATTAGTGTTTCAATATTGAGTGTCATGATATAACCAACCAGTTGTTAGTTTTCTGTTTTTTAGTTTATGCTAGCTTGCCTTTATTCTTTAATGATGGCTCTTTTCATTTCTCTTGTTTCTATCTATATTCTTTCAGTCTATAGACTATATAGTTGCTTCCTTTTTTAATCAGATTATGTTGTCATGTTGTTGAATGAAATTAATATTTGAAGAACAACCCATCTGGTTTGTCTATTTATCCTTATATTATGTTATATATGTTTTTTTTTTTAAATACGTACCGCCCCAATATATTATGACTTATAATGACGCTTCGCTAACTAATGTTTATGCATTCATTTTAATTCATCATAGTCGGTGCATCATATCACTTCCTAGTTTGGACTTACGATCCTAATTTAGAGGCACACCAAGATTCAATTGATTAAAGGAAGCAAATGATTTTTCCATGACAAAGTCGATCCGTTAACTTAAAAATGGTACTACTAACAATGTAAGGCATTCCAAGTTAATTATTTTTTGATCATTACTCATTTTTCAGGTCATTCAATCTAGCAAAATACATTTGGTCGTTAACAAGATTTGTAATTTCAACTACTATTACACTATCACTAGCTTGTTTGGTATTTTATTTCAATAGTTTAATTATTATATAGCTAAATATGTTGTCATAACAATATATACACGTTTATATATTTCAAATTCTAAAATTTCCTTGGACACAAAGAAGATATTTGAGAGGGAGAACAGCGACATCACAAAGAATTAAAGCGTGGCTCTATTAGTTTCTTATATCTTTTTCCTCTATTGCTTAATTGTTCTTTTTAACTTGGGTGAAAAAAAATTAATACTGTCACGAGAAAAAATGAGAGATTCTGTAAAATATCTTTTAACACAATGAGGTTTATTTGATAATTTTAGGTAATTATTACTTTTTTTTTTCCATTTTATGTAGTTTCCGTGCTTACTAAAAATAATACTCTAAAATAATCATTAGCAAATTAAGATATAATTAATTATTGATTTTCACCTTAAAATTCACTCAACAAATGTAGTATAATATTTTATTGAGATTAAGGAATTCATTAAGAATAAACTAGTCAAAATTGGTTTTTAGTTAATAATTTTATGAGGCATGTAAAATTAAAATAGAAAAAATAAAATGTACAACAATAATTCAATTTTATTTTAGACTTGCACTCATATAAATTTAATCCTAAAATGTTATAATATTTAGAAAAAAAGGTCAATTATCCAAAATACATATCGCGAAAAGAGAATCAGGAAAACACAATAAAATGAACTGAATTATTTGAATTTTTTTTTAAAAAATAACTGTTGTGTGTATTTATAGTTATCACACGATTTTTAATAGTTTGAAGGCAAGGGAAACGAATGAAAGATTAAGGAAATATCTAGAATAGTTTCACTTGGTCAAAACCTTATTTGTGTATTTGAAGTGTGAACAAGTCTTAGTTTGTTCTTGATCAGTCAAGTGCGGATCTACATGATTTTAGGCTTCATTTTTGTTTTATCCACATGTTGAGATTAGCTTTTTGTGTAATTTCCTTCATAAAATTCCTCAACAGGTTATTGTTTTTACCTGTACTTTAACTCACAAGTTCACTTGATGAACGTTTTCTAAGTGAAAATAATGTGCAATAGCTAACGAGAAAAGCTCCAAACGGCTAACATTCCATAGATTGAGCAAGTATGTTTGGTGTAGAGAATTTAGCAAGATGAAAAAAGATTTCTCTTCCATTGTCTTTTTCTTAAAGATCCAAGAAGACCCTTATTCTATTTGGTGTTTCTCCCAGAATTTGCGTACATGATATCAAATAACACTTTGCTTCTCAATAAAATTAGTCTGGACCAAATATTACTTTTTTTTTCAAGGAAATCAACAAAAATGGGTTGTCACAATACACTTACTGTTGCATGATTTTTACTACAAAAAAATGGATGTTTGATCTATGGGCCACACAATTTATTTTTTAAAAAATAATGTGTCATGTTCTTTTTCACGACTTGATGGGTTATTGTTTTACGATTCATGAATTATTTTTATTTTATATATTTTCTTTAGAAAAATTATGAATCATGAACTTTTTCACAACTTATTGTTAATTATTTTTTTATGTTTTCATATCATATTTAAGTCCATGACTTTACCTTAGAATTTGTATTGCCCTAATTAGTGATTTAATATAACTATATAAATATACACCAAAAGACTTATTACGAAGCAACCTACTACCCTAATTTTCTTTTCCATTAAAAATAAATATGATGACCATGTATCCAACAATCAACCTATTTTGCGGTGGTGAAGTTGTGTGTGAAAAAGGTTTTGTGAGATAGAACAACACCTTGTGATACAAAGGTTCTCAAAATATGATCATATGTAATGCATGTTTAGAAGTATAATGATCGTGAGTGATCGCGAACTATGTTACTCTACCATATTTGTTTTAATTTTATTTTATAGTAGAGATAGTCACACGCTATTGACAATAACTAGGTGATATACAATGTCATTTATGAACAATTGGTTTTCAATTTACGATGTGCCTTAAATTTACAAAGATAATTCTTTTATGTTATTTTTTAAGTCCTCAGTTCTTAAGCAATCACATAAACATAATGCCGTTTGAAATTTGTTCAAGCCAATAGGGATGTTGTGTTCAATGACTAGTGCGGAGTTTCAAGATGATTTTCAAGTGTTGGCTCAAGACAAGACGACTCAAGCCAATAGGGAGGTTATGTTCCCCGTGAACACAAATGTGGGTGTTGATGAGGAAGATCCTAAACAATTTATTGATGAGGTATACAAGGTGTTGATGATCATGGGAGTGACACTGGTTGAAAAGGCAGAGTTGGCCTCTTATCAACTTAAGGGTGTTGCTCAAGTTTAGTTCAACCAATGGAAGGAAGAGAGGGTGTTTTTTGCGGGTTCTCTCGATTGGGAAAAGTTTAAGGTTGTTTTCCTTGATAGGTTATTTTCCCTTGAGATGAAAGAGGGAAAGGTACTTGAATTCATTAAACTTCGTCAAGGGAATATGAGTGTGAAGGTGAATTCCTTGAAGTTCAGACAACTACCTAGGTATGCTCCAACTATGGTTGCCGATTCTAGGGTAAAGATGAGCAAGTTTGTTTTGGGTGTGTCCGAAATGGTTATTAAGGAATGTTGTACCACCATGATCATCAATGAAATGGTTATCACTCGTCTAATGGTGCATTCTCAACAAATTGAAGAGGAAAAGCCTAAGGAAAGGACTAGGGAGGCAAAGAGAGCAAAGACCAGTAATGGTGACTTCTAACATTTAAGGTTCGATGGACATGGTCGTTGTCGATGAAGGTTCCTCCAATGCTCTGGCTCCTAAGTTCAACAAGGAAAGGGTGTTTAACCCCAAGCCTCAAAGAGGAAATAGTGATGGAAATGGACCTTCCTTCCCCAGATGGCAAAAGTGTGGCAAGTGTCATCCGGGAAAATGTTTGATGGGTACGAATAATTACCCCAGTTGTGGTAAAAGTGTTAACCGTTAGAGGGATTGTTAATCTAAAAATGATAATGGAATGGATGGTAGGCAATCTCCACATAGTGGTTCAGGTTCAAGTGCTCCAAATCAAAACCGGTTCTATGCATTTCAAACTCATCATGAGCAAGAGGGTTCACCCGATGTTGTTTCTAGTATGTTGAAATTCTTCCATCTTGAGGTTTATTCTTTGCTTGATCCTGGTGCTACCTTTTATTTTGTGAAGCCATATGTGGCTATGAGGTTTAATGTTCTTTCGGATGTCTTGCTAGACTATTTTTATGTCTCTACTTCTATGGGTGAATCTATTATGGCTAAGAGAATCTGTAGAAATTGTCCCTTCTCCTTATCCCTTAGAGTCACTCAAGTTGACGTAATAGAGCTTGATATATTAGATTTCGATGTTATTCTTGGTATAGATTGGCTCCATTCCTGTTATGCTTCTATTGATTGTAGAGCTCGAGTGGTCAAGTTTCAATTTCCTAATGAGCCCGTTCTAGTGTGAAAAAGGGGAAATTATATGCCTAAGTGTCAATTTGTTTCTTGTCTTAAATATAGAAATATAATTACAAAGGTTGCCTATACCATCTTCTTCGGGTTAGGGATACGGATTTTGGAATCCCTACTCTTGTGTCGGTCCCGGTTGGTACAAATTCTCTTAGCCGATTAAAATTTTTGGTGAGTCCTCATTGTTCGGGGTCATTGCCACATTTAGGCTTTTGATGTCATTCGTACTTTACTTTTATTTTCATATTGTTCGTGAGATAGGGCTATGTAGTATAGGTTAATGTTAGACATAGTATGTTCCACATTTATGTTGTATGTACTGGGATTTTTGTATCATATTGAGGTGACAATTTGACACTTATATTCCACTATCATGATTCATTCATTTTTATTGATGTAGTTCTCTTAGAGTCTTTCATGATTATATTCACCATGTCAAATTTAGGACGTAGTCTTTGATCATGACAAACTTTGTATCAGCGGTTGGTTTAGGTGTCTTAGGGTGTTTGACACTCGATTTTAGTAGTTTAGTTCATGAGTATGAATAGTGTCACATTTATGAATAGGAGGTTACAAGATATTTAAGAAACTTCACTTCTTTAATTACTCTTAAGTTGTGTGATTGACCGGAACTCTATAAGGTTTCCTTCTAACTCATGATCTATGAATTTCAAAATGATTCCTCCAAGAAGTCCTCAACATAGAAGGTATTTTAATGTGGAATCCGAAGTTCCTATAGATTCGACCGATCCTTTACTGAGCAAGTCTCACATGCTGAATTTTGCGCTGCTTTCCAAGTATTGGCCCACAATAACCCAAATCGAATCATGTTGTCACCGGGTATGGGTTTAACCCACAATAAAGTCCATATTAACATCTTCCCACTTCCAAGTAGTAATACTAATATCTTGAGATAAACCTCCCCACTTTTGATGCTTAACTTTTACTCGTTGAAAATTACAACACTTAGCCACAAATTTCACAGTATCCTTCTTCTTTCCATTCCACCAATAGACCTCCTACAAGTCACGATACATCCTCGTGTATATCGGGTGTATGGAATATCGAGAACTATAAGTTTATGATAAGATTTTCTCTCTCAAGTCATCTACATTGGGAACAAACAAATGACCTTGATATCTAAGGACTCTATCTCCCCCTTGGGAGAAAGCCTCAAATGACTTCTTAAGCATCAGTTCATTCAATTCAATTAAGAACGGGTCAAGACCTTTCTTGGTTTTCACTTCTGACACAAAATATGATTGTGAACCATTACAGCTCCATTGGTTGAGTGAACCAATCACATCACTAACCAACTCTTTCTTACCTTCTTCAACATGAGAACCACTACCCATTGATAACTGACTAAGAGCATCCACTACCACACTTGCTTTGCCGGGATGATAGAGAACACTCATGTCATAATCCTCTAGTAACTCAAGCCACCTTCATTGGCAAAGATTTCGATCTGTTTTCTTTGAACACATATTGCAAACTTTTGGGGTCGGTAAACAGATCAACATGAACACCGTACAAGTAATGCCTCCAAGTCATTAAAGCAAACATAACCACCGCTACTTCTAAGTCATGGGTAGGATATTTATTTTCATGAATCTTAAGTTGCCTTGAAGCATAGGCAATGACTTTCCTGTTTTTCATAAGGACACATCCTAACCCAATTCTCGAAGCATCACAATAAACATCATACCAATCAGTTCCTTTAGTTAAAGTCAACACTAGAGCGGAAGTAAGCCTATATTTCAATTCTTGAAATCTATTTTCACACTCTTCGGACCATATGAACTTAACATATTTTTGGGTCAATGCCGTCAATGGAGAGGCGATCGAAGAAAACCCTTCAACAAACCGTCTATAGTAACCAGCCAAACCAAAGAAACTTCTAATATCCAATGGGGATAGAGGTCTAGGACAACTCTTAACCGCATCTATCCTCTTAGGATCTAACTCAATACCCTTTCCAAAAATAACGTGGCCAAAAAAAGCCACGGATCTTAACAAAAACTGTCACTTACTAAACTTTGCAAAGAGTTGTTGGTCATTAGGGACTTGCAACAAAATCCTAAAATGATTGATATGCTCATCCTCACTCCTTCAGTAAATCACGATATCGTCAATGAACACAATCACAAACATATCTAGGTATTGTCTAAACACTTTATTAATTAAATAAAAAAAATGCAGCCGGAGCATTAGTTAAGCCAAAGGACATCACCAAAAACTCATAATAACCTTACCGAGTTTGAAAAGTCATTTCCAGAACATCATCTTCTTTCACCCTCAATTGGTGATAACCCAACCACAGTCAATCTTAGAGAAATAACTTGTTCCCTGAAGTTGATCAAACAATTCATCTATCCTTGGATGAGGATATTTGTTCATAATAGTAGCCTTGTTGAAATGACGGTAATAAATACACAGAAGCAGTGAACCATCATTCTTTTGAACAAACAAAATTGGAGCACCCCATGGAGAGATACTTGATCGGAAGAAACCCTTATCCAACATATATTTTAATTGCTTCTTTAATTCCTTTAGTTCTGCCGAAGCCTAGTGGGAAGGAGAAATAGAGATAGGTTGAATATCTGGGATAAGGTCAATATCGAAGTTCATTTCCCTTTCAGGAGGATCACCGGGTAGATCATTAGGAAACACTTCCAGAAACTCATTAACAATAGAGACCGACAAAGAGTAAGGGCTTCTGAATACATATCCTTTACACTAACTAGATGATATAAGTAGCCCTTAAAAATCATCTTTCTAACTTTAAGACAAGAAACAATCTGACACTTAGGCATAGAATTTCCCCCTTTCCACTATAGGATGGGGTCACTTTGAAACTAAAATTTGACCACTCGGGTTCTACAATCAATTGAAGCATAACAAGATGGCAACCAATCCATATAAAAAAGAACATTGAAATCTAACATATCAAGCTCTACAAGATAAACATGAGTAACTCTATGGGATATGGAGATGAGATAGTTTCTATAGACTCTCTTAGCCATAATAGATTCACCAATAGGAGTTGAGACAGAAAATGAGTCTAATAACATATCCGGAAGAACATCAAACCTCATAATCACATATGGGGTAACAAAAGACAAGGTAGCACCGGGATCAAGCAAATAATAAACATCAAGATGAAAGACTTCCAACATATCAGTAACCATATCGGGAGAACCCTCTTCCTCATGACAAGTCTGGAGTGCATAGAATAAGTTTCGCTTTGTAGAACCCGAACTTGAACAACTAGAAGGATCTTGCAAACCGTCTATTCCCTTAGCCGTAACTAATGGACAATAGCTTATCCTATGACCACTCTTACAATGACCAAAGCAACCATCAGTACTGGATAAGTATTTGCCCTCGTGATTTCTTCCACACTTAGCACAAGTAGATAATGAAACCCACCATAATTCCCTCCTTGAGGTTTATGGTTAGACACACTATCTTTGTTGAATTTAGGAGGAGAATTAGAGGAACCTTGACTAGGAAACCTTTGTCGAAACTTAGAACGACCCTGTCCTTTGGACCGTGAATGTGAAAAGTCATCATCACCCGTCCTTGCATTCTTTACCGCCCTAGATACTACCTTAAGTTTCTTATACTCTATTTGTTGAGCAGGCACCATTAGACGAGAAATTTCCATATAACAAATGATCATGGCAGTATTAAATTACTTTACTACCACCTCGGACACTCCCGAAACAAACTTACTCATCTTTGCCCTAGTATCGACAACAATAGTAGGATCATATCTAGACAATTGTATGAACTTCAATGCATATTCCTTCACACTCATGTTTCCTTGATGAAGGTTGATAAATTCAAGTACCTATGCCTCCCCTATCTTAATGGGAATGAACTTATCAAGGAATGCAACCATAAACTTTTCCCAATCGAGAGGACCTGCGCCCTCTCTTCTTTCCATTGGTTGAACAAAACTTGAACAACACCCTTAAGTTTATAAGCAACAATTTTACCTTTTCCACCGGCCTCGCTCCCATGATCATCAACACCATATACACTTCATCAATTACCTCTTGAGGATCTTCCTCAACCTTGGAACGATGAAACTCTGGAAGATACATTCTAGTGAAGTTCCTCACTTTAGACACCGCCAAAGCCACATTTGGGTTCACAGCAACCACAACCTCCCCATTGGCTTGAGTTATCAAGGCCTGAGCCAACACTTACAAAGCAACCCTAAACATTGCATTAGTCAGTTGCTCGACCAAATTGTCGGGCTGAACTTGAGGAGCTTCTCATTCCACATTCTCATTTGCATTCCTCCTAACGTATGCTCTTCCATGGGCCATATACTTAAAAGCATCGAATAGTGATTAGGAAAGAGACATATAGAGTTATATTCTATCGCACGTCTTTAGAGTAATGAAAGAAGTTGAGTTTCCTAATCATCTTACAACTTCTTATTCGTAAATGTTATGTGATTCACACTCATGAACCTGACTCTACTTGACGTGGCTTGGAGTCTTCCTAGGACCTTTCTAAATTTTTATTTTCTAAATATCAAGTTTGTGACAACCCAAATTACACCCTAGACGTGACATGGTGTATAGGACCCCGAAAGGCCCTACACAAGCCACTTAGCATACATCATACATTATAATAGAATTAAGGTGTTCAAAAGATAGGTTTACATTATATGATTTTGAAAAAATGTAGCGGAAGGCTAAATAGTCTCAAAGTCATCTATTATATCAACAGTCATGGGGATGTAACCTATACAACATCTGAGATTAAAGACATAAAGTAATAAAGAGTTTCGGTCCTCGTAACATGAGGACTCACCAATCTTAAAAAACTATAAACTACCTACTAGCCACGAGTATGAGAGGTAGGAGCGTTAGATCCTACATTTTGTGAAATAATGTAGGGATGAGTATGCATTAATACATAGAATGTACCAAGTATGATAGCAATGCATTAAAGTCATTAAATCATGCAAAAAAAGACTTTATATTACATGAAATTACGAAGCTAAATAATAAAATAATAAGATAGAGAACATAAGTTACAATGAAGGTCAATGCAAGTGGTAACGCTCAACTACACTTCATTCGATTGTAAGTGTAGGCGGTAACTAAGAAGTATAAATCCAAGTAAGAGTTGGGGTCGATCCCACAGGAAGTTATGGTAAAGAATTCAATTTCTAAGTGAAATGGTGTTCTAATCATTTGTAGTAGTAGACATCTTCACAACAAATAAAGTAAATGACAAGGTTTGACAATTAATGTCAAATGGGGGGATTTTTGTTAACAATTAACAACTACAAATAACTGGGAGTAAATAATTATAGAGGGGTTTTTGGGAGTGTGATAAGTTGAATGATAATTTCGCTAAATGGGTGATTATTATTTACTAAAAGTCGTTGAACTTCAGTGGGTAGGCTAGGCCTTAGGTGCAATAGCTATTTCTCAACCAACTATCACGAATCAATAGAGTTGTTTGAAACCTAGACAAGCAAAACACATAAAAACAACACAGTACCTCAATCAATCTACTTTTTCAAGCTTGATTAGTAGGATTGCATTTAGACCCACTTTCTCAAACTATGTCTACAATAACCCAATCACTATAATCATCAACTAACAGTTCTAACTCGAATAGTTTTTTCTCAAGCAAGCTTAGAATGCTAAACGAGAATTGTATTGGCAAGTAGAATTCATCAATTAAAACTCAACTACTAATTGAACCAACTTCAAATCAATAATAAAACCAGTAGATACTAACACCCATAAGCTAATCGAAACATTCAACTACATAATCACACCCCAAGAATAGGGGGTTTTAGCCAAACATAATAAAGAGCAATAAATTGTTACCAACTATATTTTCCATCAGATTGGGCAACAATCCGCAACTCTCAAAATTCTCAAATTGAAGTTAAAAATCAAACCCACCCTAAATCTCTACTCAAAAAGTGTAAGAACAATGTTTAGAATGTTAAGGATCAAAACCCAGAACTGGACAATGTGGGAACTCATTTTCTTGTTTTGAAAATTGCATTTATACGTTGGCAAAATTTCAACTTCGGAGTCACTTGGCGAAATAAGTCGGGTTTTGCCGACCTAGTCGGCGATGCGCCGAGTACTACTTTCCATTGGCTTCTTTGCTTGACTCTTCTATAACTTTAGGCGATCAAAGTCGACATCGCCCATCCGTTCGGCGCGTCGCCGAACCATCAATTTGCTCGACAAGTTGATCTTGTCCATGGGCTTTCCTAGTGGAACTTTTGGCAAGTTGAATGTCCACTCGGAGACTCGGAGACTCGGCGAGTGGCTTTGGTGAGTATGAGCCTTTCTTTTCTTCGGCTTCTCCACCTTTTCACTTTTTTTTGCCCGATAATGCCCATGCCTTGCTCTTTTGACTTCGTTGCTGCAAATTAATATTTTAACATCAGTTTAGAGAATAAAATAGACATTGAGGACACTGAAACATTGAATTTTAAGCCCTGGATGAGTCGAAATTCCTGACACATCAACACACCCAACTTAATTTTTTGCTTGTCCTCATGTAAAACACAAGATCAATCAATTCAATAGAGATGTCTACAAATAGTGCTTCTCAAGACTCAACATGAATGCACACGAGGTTCAATCTACCCATGCAATGTTCAATTGTGTACTACAAGTTTCAAACTGTTAGTAGTCTTCATCAAATAGAAATCAAGCTCACAATGCGTGCTTCAAATGCAAATTCAAGCTCATCAAAAGTAATTGAATGCCCTTCCATTAATAATGATTCCATGCCCACACAAAACTCATAAGAATTTAAGAATTAAGGAATCTAAATAAACTCTCAGACTGTCAAAGATAAACACATGTATTATTCCACCCATAGGCTTGCCTGTATTGTTCATGAGTCCACAAATTGGACTCATTTAGGGCAATATTTTAGTAGAAATTGTGTCCTCAAATGCATATTTTTCTCAATATCTAATGAAAACCCTTAAGTTTTAGGTATTTGAAGTTTGAAGGAAAGCATGGACACTACTTCGCAAAAAATAATGAAAAGGCTGAAAAGAACAAAGAAATGAAAACCTGAGGATCGCTGAGTCCACTTGGGGAGTCGTCGAAGTGTCTTACTTCGCCTTTTGTTCCAATGTGCTGAGCCCTTAAGGAAAGGATATTGTCGGTGGAAAAAGGAAGCAGTCGGCGCATCGCCGAGAAGTTCCGCGAAGCAGAACTATGTCGCCTAATGACCCAGAGTACGACGATGCTGAAGGCAGGTGCAAGACGGCGATGAACTACACCAAAGGGCGAATCACCGAGTTGATCAGCGATTCTGACTAACGAAGCTGAATGATCCGCTGCAGCACAAATCTGCTTCACCTACTTCAAAGCAACCAATAAGGGATCTGCATCTACGCCCATGTAGTTCCTCAGACGGGGGTCATCTGAATACTAGAATGGAATCTATTATTATAGTCTAACTCTATGAGAGGTAAGTGATCTGTTAGGACCCGAGTCTACACCCTAGAAGCAACACAGCGTACTCGGCCCCGAAGGGGGTCTTATACAAGCCTCATAGCATTCATAACATAAAATACTTAGAAATAGTGCAGAATTTAAAACTTTTCTTTATAAATCCAACAATCCAACATTTAAAATCAAGCGAAAGTCTAAAGTCTCACATGGCCATCTAAACAATACTTGAAACAAAATAGGGTCACGACCCCTTTACAATCGAAAAGACTAACATTGTCTATTACATGAAAAGAAATGAAACATAAGAGTTCTTGTCCTCAAGTCCTTGAAGATATACCAAGTCTTGGAAGAATCTCAATCCAAGCTTCAACTAGAGATAAGTAAATTGAGTACCAATCCCTACACTTCATAAAGGTAAAGAAATATGGGTTAGCACAATTAAGTATTAAGTATGATAGCCATGCAAAAACATGCTTAAAATGGGCATTTTGTTTTGAAATTCATGATATATGCCATTTTGATAAAACCTTCATGAACATAAGCATAAGAGGCATAATTCAAGGCATAATCAACATACAAGTCATCTAACCACATTAGAAACATAATCAACATATAACCCATTACCTTCACATTAAGCATTCACCTCAAGTAACCCTCATGCTATACCTTGTGCAATGTACGGAAAGCATCCCATACTACCATCCATACCAAAGTATCACATTAAAGTCAACAAAAGTGAACTTACCATTCAGCCTTTCAATCTTCATACAATACTCATACATAAGAGACATAAACATTACATAAGCCATATCATCACATAAGGACCATCACCTAAGACAACTCTAAGTCATACTTGTGCAATGTGCAAGTAGAATCCCATACTACTACTCACACATAGTACTCCTTTGAAGTCACCATAGGCAAGGCACATTAATACTCATCAAGTCATAACAAGGAAGTAACTCATAATACAATCCAAGTATAGCGTGAATCATCTCATTTAAGCATATAAGTCAACATTCTTCATTTGCTTCATTACATTAAGATCACCTCCATTCATTAGACATTAAGACAACATTCTCATTATCATCATCATAAGAGTACATTCATTACACTTCACATTATAAAGGAACACACCACAACCTCTCTCAAAGCCTACTTGTGCAATGCATAGATGGCATCCCATACCACCACCCATACTAAGTAGTGCACTCTTAAGAAGCCATAGTTCATTAACATTCTTTGTGGGGGTAAGCCTTAACCGACATAGACCATGTGAGCAATTCATGGAATCCTGGTGTCACCCTCACCGAATTAGGGATTCCTACTTGCCTAAGGTAGGACCACTGTTTTATAGCTTAAGTGGATCCACTAACTAGACCTATGTGGGCATATAGATATGGGATAGGGAGATTGCTACATGATACCCCACCTCAACTCACGGATGAGCATCCATCTCAAGAGGTTGTACTAGATACCCCACCTCAATTCACAGATGAGCATCTACCCCAATTCACATCCACTCGGTGGTTAACATTATTCCCCACGGAGTACTTAACATTCATTACATTAGTTCATTATGGAATAAGAGATTGTTACTAGATACCCCGCCTCAACTCATGGATGAGTATCCATCTCAAACCCAACATTCATTCATTGGAGAGCTCATAGATTCAAATATGAGAATAGTCTTTCACCTAAGAATCCCCTTATTGTGAGAAAGTCCTTTCACAAAAAGTCATTATCATTCATTAGAGTACAATTGAGAATAGCCTTTCAAATAGTACTTCATCATTAACATAATCATATAACTTCATTCTTTATTCATTCATGAGTGTGTGTGAGCATGCGAGAATAACCTTTCACATAATCATCATCATTCATACAATTTCCTTCTAAACATGATCATAATACCTCCATAGGAATCACACACATATACTTCACTTCATAATCATACATAGTAATTTAACACCTCCACCTTTCAAGTGGATCATTAGCTCAAGCACAATTCTACGACAACAAGTAATTTGGTCATAACTTGCCCTTTAAAGGCCATGATCACAAATCATCAAATCACTAACAATTTACCATAATTAAGGCATAGACAATGATACAATTCAATAACCCAAAGCACTTTAGACATATTCCATTCATAGCTTTCATAAAAATCAAACCCACTTCATAAGGGCACAATTAGAAATTGAGAGAATTCATGGGTTCATAGAGTATTTTCATCATAAATCATCCATTAAACACTAATACAATCATAATTTGCCATTTGAAAATGTTTGATGAAAGATCCCATGAGATTGAGTAAAACCCTAGGTTATTTATGAACTTGAAATCACCTTGGAATTGGCTCCTTGAATGAAAAGTTAGACAAGGATGAAGACTACCATACCTTGCTATTGAATCCCCACAAAATTTGAGGAAGAAACATCTTGAATCCACAAACCCTAGCTTCAATGGCCCCCTTCTTCTTCCTTGAGTTTTAGAGAGAGAAATATTTGAGAGTAGATGGGTCTTCTTTTAGTTCTATTTGGAGTGACTTAATTGAAAGAATTCAAGTAAAAAAGGGTTATATAGTTACTAGGAAAGGAATAGAATAATGAGGACCCAACTTTGGAATAGAACTAAGGACCCACAAAGTTTAAACTTAAAATTATGCACCCTACCCGACTAAGCTCGCCCTTTGGACTTCATGGCTCGCCAAGGGCAGTAGGTGACTCGCCAATTGCACCCTTGGCTTGCCCATTTTTCCAGTAGGCTCACAAAAGGGGTAGTTCACTAGGAGATGAAGGGGGCTAATGGGCAATTTGGCAACCTGGTTTGCGAGCTACGACTTAGCTTACCCTTTGTTCCAGAACCTAGGCCTAAGGGACATCCCACTAGGCGACCCCAAGTGTACTTTGGAGCATCGTCAAGTCACTTGGGCGATCAAGTAGTACCATCGCCAAAAGGTACATCAAAGAACAAGGTTTCTTTCACTCTATCTTTCTAACATAGGTCCTTACTCACACCCTGGACTTCTTCCTTGCTCAATTACATTCTAAAACAGCCTAAACATTCACTTAAGTTTACACTAATTGACACGATGAAGCTCTAGTTCAACCTATTATTTTGCTTGTCGTTACATGATCATCCCAATTATCCTTGAAATTGATCACGCAAGTTCTTAACATATCCTCTAAGGTCTAGATGGTACGCTTTGCCTGGCCATCCGTTTGTCGATGAAATGTTGTACTGAGATTTACTTGAGTATCAACACCTTTATAAAAAGATTTCTAGAAATGAGAGGTAAACTATCATGACTCAACTGTACTGTCACGACCCAAGCCTAGGGCCTAGACGTGACATGGCGAATGAGGAACCCGAAGGAACCCCAAACAAGCCTCTCAAACTTTTCATCACACTTCATCGGTCGCGGAAGTACAATCAACATTAATTAACGGGAAATAGGGACTAACGGCAAACCATTTCAAAAAGACATCATAGAACAAGAGTCAAGATCATTTACAAAATACTTGTCCAACGCGCACCTCTACATACATAGATAGGACGGGGGCCATGACATACTACAGGCTCCCCTCATAGTCAAACTACAATTGCAAGCTAAAGTCTCAAAACATAGGAGTAGGAAACATAACATAGCCCTCGAATCATTGAGGACTCACCAACAGACTCGGATAAGCACCGTACTAGCCACGTGAATGGAGAGAAGGATCAAGAGTAGCTCCGGTCCCTACATGGTGACATCATGTAGGCAAAATATGCGTTAGTACCTGGAATGTACTAAGTATGCGGGGTGCAACACAACAATAGACAAGGACACAATCGAAATACAAGAAATAGTTTCATAGACATTATGAATAACAATATGAGGATGCATGATCAAAGTGAAGTCAAAACATGCTTAAGTAAATCTATACTAATAGTAGATATCATATGTGTATGCATGATCCAACCAATCTATAACCCCAACTTAAGATGGGGGATGCCGTTCACACCCGGACACCCTGGTGGCAAGGTATAAACCCCTCACATGGTAGATGTTGGTCACACCCCAAGCATCCTAGGTGGTGAGATATAAACCTCTCACATGGGTGATGTTGGTCACACCCCAAGCATCCTAGGTGGTGAGATATAAACCTCTCACATGGTTGATGTTGGTCACACCCCAAGCATTCTAGGTGGTGAGATATAAACCTCTCACATGGTTGTCCGGTTCTTTTCCCCCGCACCGGGCATGGTCATGCAACACTTTATATAGGAAATTCCCATTAGGCTCTAATGCAATCTCACGTATGGAATGAACATATACACAAGCTTAGTTTGTCATCAACACATCTCTGGATTGCCATACATCTCATAACTCAAGCTTTAAAGCATCGATTAATCAATTCTCCATAGTTGGACATTTTGTCAAACACCTTGAAGGCATGTAATGGAATCAAAGAGCATGGAAAATAGGGTAGTAATTATACAGCCAAACCAGTGAACAACCCACAACAACACCTTTTTAACACCCAGAATACCACATGAAAATCTCCACATCCATTACAAATTTAGGTTCAAGTTCTAGAGTCACAACATGCTCAAAACAATCACTTTTCATGTTTAAAATTCAATGTACAGGAAATTATTACAAAGAACAAGACTAATTTATGAATCTTAACTTAAACCATGAATTAGTGAGTAGAGTAGAGTCTAGGCACTATGGGTGGAAGGGCCCATGAGTTCAACACCACATACCTTGAGTTCTTATGAAGGTCTTGAGAGTGTCTTCAATGGAAGCTTGGAACTTGGAGCAAGAGTCTCTTCAATCTTGAGGAAGGTTTTGGATTAGGGTTCTTGAGAGAACTTGAGAGAAAATGTGTCTAAGTATGGGAGAGGTGTTTTGGGAAATGTTTTAGAGATGGGAATTGAACTAATGGTATATAGGAAATAACATATGCCCTTTGGAAAAATGGTCCAACACTTAGAAAAAAAATGAGGCGGGTGAACAGTATAAACGCTCACTGGAAATTGCATTTTCTGCCGGACAGATTTTACGAAAATGGGCATAACTTCTTCGTCCGAACTCCGAATGAGGTGAAACGAAGTGCGTTAGGTATCTAACTCAAAAGGATTTCCATGGATAAGTTATGGGCCACCCAATTATTTGTGTGCTAGGAGATATGATCCTCCAAAGTAGACCCTCGAAAAAGGCTTCACTTGGAAATTTCGGATTTTGATACGGTTGCTCTAAAATTTGGGTTAGACCCATTTCCCACTCAATTTGACCCTCTAAACAAGAATATGAAGTCGGATTTTCGAAAAACGAAACGGATTTTTTTTGATATAGATAAACAAGTTTCCGGTAACTTCCGAAGCACATTTTTAAGAACCTTTTGGGTCATTTCAATATCTCCCCCTTGGGAACATTCGTCCCCGAATGTGGAAGAAGCGTACAAGGCAAGACTTAGTAAGAACATATCAGCCCCAACATGAATTTAAAATTTTTATTTAAACATCACTTCAAGATTTCAAAACTTAGTGTAAAGCATCCATAACTCATCAATTTAAACATATATGCACATTAATGATTCAGGGGCTGAAATGTAAGACTCAATGGAGTACAAAGGACTTGATTTAATACCTTAGGCTTGAGTGAAGTTGAATAGGTAAGGATAACGTCTTTGCATGTCCGCTTCAGCCTCCCAAGTAGCACTCTCCACTTGTTGATTTCCCCAAAGCACCTTAACGGACGCCACTTCTTTGTTCCTCAACCTTTTAACTTGTCTATCTAAGATCTGAACCGGGACTTCTTCATACGTCAAATTATCTTCTACAACACCCACAACCTCAAGAGGTACAATAGCGTTAGGATCACCAACACATTTCCTCAACATCGATATATGGAATACCGGATGAACTAATTCCATCTCCTTGGGCAACCCCAACTCATAGGCTACTTTACCAACCCTTCTTATTATCTCATAAGGACCGACATACCTAGGACTTAATTTCCCCTTCTTACCAAAACGAACCACACCTTTCATTGGAGAAACTTTCAAATAAACCCAATCACCCACTTTGAATTCAAGATCTCGTCTCCTCACATCGGCATAAGACTTTTGACGACTTTGGGCTGTTTTCAACCTCTCCCTAATCATCCTTACCTTCTCAAGAGCATCCATGACCAGATCCGGACCCAACAAGGCCACCTCTCCAACTTCAAACCACCCAACCGGTGACCTACACCGTCTACCATAAAGTGCCTCAAAAGGAGCCATACCGATACTAGAATGATAACTATTGTTGTACGCAAATTCAATCAAAGGAAGATGATCATCCCAACTACCTTTCAACTCCAATACACAAGCTCTAAGCATATCCTCCAAGGTTTGAATTGTTCTTTCGGCTTGGCCATCCGTTTGAGGGTGGAAGGCCGTGCTAAGCTTTACCTTTGTACCAAGACCCCTTTGGAATGACCTCCAAAAGTGAGAAGTGAATTGGGCACCACGATCCGAGATGATAGACAAAGGAATCCCATGAAACCTTACCAATTCATGAATGTACAACTTGGCATACTCTTCAGCCCCGTAAGTAGTTTTAACCGGTAGGAAATGAGCCGACTTTGTCATCCGATCAACCACCACCCAAACCGAATCAAAGCCTCTTCTAGCCTTGGGTAAGCCCACTACAAAATCCATGTTGATTTCTTCCCACTTCCAAGTAGGTATCTCAATGTCTTGAGTTAGGCCACCCGACTTTTGATGCTCGGCCTTGACTTGTTGACAACTATGGCAACCCGAAACAAACTTTGCAATGTCCTTCTTCATACCGCCCCACCAATACACATCCCTCAAGTCTCTATACATCTTTGTTGACCCCGGATGAATAGAATAAAAAGAATTATGAGCCTCATCAAGGATTCTTTCCCTCACACCATCCACACAAGGAACACATAATCTACCTTGGTACCTAAGGGCACCATCTCCCCCTTGGGAGAAAACCTCCACCTTACCACTACTCACCGAAGCCTTTAATTCTACCAAAGAAGGATCAAGATCTTGCTTGACTATCACCTCATCAACCAAGGAAGACCTTGAACCATCAACAACAACTACTCCTCCACTATCCACCCCTTCTAACCTAACTCCCAATTTGGCCAACCGATGGACCTCCTTAGCCAACTCTTTACTACCTTCCTCCACATGAGCCAAGCTACCCATGGACACTCTACTCAATGCATCCGCCACCACATTAGTTTTCCCCGGATGATAGTGAACACTCATATCATAATCCTTAAGGAATTATAACCACCTCCTTTGTCTCAAGTTAAGATCTTTTTGCGTGAACACATATTGGAGATTCTTATGGTCGGTGAAGATATCAACATGCACCCCATACAAATAATGACGCCAATTCAAGATCATGGGTTGGGTAATTTTTTTCATGAACCTTAAGTTGCCTAGAAGCATAGGCTATAACCTTACCACTTTGCATCAACACACAACCCAAACTCACACTTTTCATATTTAGCGTACAACTTCTCTTCCCTCAATCTTTGGAGTACAACCCTCAAGTGACCCTTGTGCTCTTCCTCACCCCGAGAATGATCAAGATGTCATCTATAAACACCACCACAAAAGAATCAAGGTAGGGTTTGAAAACCCTATTCATCAAATCCATTAATAGAGCCGGAGCATTAGTCAACCCGAAAGACATCACCACAAACTCATAGTGCCCATACCTAGTACGAAAGGCCGTCCTGAGAATATCACACTCCCTCACCTTCATTTGATGATACCCTGACCGAAGATCAATCTTAGAGAAGTGACTAGCCCCATGCAATTGGTCAAATAAATCGTCAATCCTTGGAAGAGGATACCTATTCTTGACGGTAACCCTATTAAGTTGTCGATAATCAATACACATTCTAAGAGACCCATCTTTCTTCTTCACAAACAAAACCGGAGCACCCCAGGGAAAATGACTAGGTCTAATAAACCCCTTCTCTAACAAATCTTTTAATTGCTCTTTCAACTCCGCCGGGGCCATACGGTAAGGGGGGATAGAAATAGGTTGAGTATCGGGAAGGAGGTCTATACCAAGATCTATCTCCCTTTCGGGAGGGACACCGGGAAGGTTTTCTGGGAAGACATCTAGAAACTCATTAACAACCGGAATAGACTCAATAGGAGGGACTTTAGACTCCACATCATTGACTCTTACAATATGGTACAAGCACCCTTTGGAAATCAACCTATGGGCTTTAATGCAAGAAATGAATTTCCCCTTCACCACAACATCCCGGCTCTCCCACTCAAGGACGGGTTCATTAGGAAATTGGAACTTGACTTTACGAGTCCTACAATCAATAGAAGCATAATATGCATGCAACCAATCCATCCCAAGAATAACATCAAAATCCACCATGTTCAACTCAACAAGATCACAAGGCAACAACTTATTTAATATGCAAACCGGACAATTTCGATACACTTTTCTAGCAACAATAGAGACACCAATGGGAGTGGATACTTCATATGACTCATGCAACAATTCCGACTCGACATGAAATTTTCTAGCAACTAAGGGGGTAACAAAGGAAAGGGTGGCACCCGGATCAATCAAAGTATAAACATCAAGATCAAAGATTTTCAACATACCGGTCACCACATCCGGAGTCTCATTAACACCTTGTCTACCATGCAAAGCATAAAATCGATTGTCCCTTGGGGTACCACTTTGAGAAGCACCTCTACCCAAAGGAGTAGTGTTAGCACTTCGGACCTTGTTGCGGATCTTGGGACATTCAAACCTCTTATGACCCACTTCTCCACATTCAAAGCAAGCACCCGAACCCTTCATGCAAGGACCACCATGCTTCCTCCCACACTTAGGGCATACATCCATAGAACCCACTTCACCTCCCCCTTGAGGTCTAGGAACATTGATAGCAAATCCCCGGTTGACATGAGGGTTTCCTCGGCCTTGATGAAATCTAGCACCCTTAGGGAACCTATTCTCCAATCGGGCCCTCTTGGCCTCGTGCCCCCTTCTCTTCCTCAATTTCTCCTCCTCCATTTACTCGGCATAAGTCATCAACCGAGACAAATCCATATCTCCAATGAGCATAGCGGACCGACACTCCTCGCTAACCAAGTCGGATACACCCATCACAAATTTGTTCATCCTCGACCTAGAGTCGGCCACCAAGTGAGGTGCATACTTGGAGAGTTGGACAAATTTGAGGGCATACTCCCTCACACTCATAGCTCCTTGCTTCAAGTTCATGAACTCCACCAACTTTGCCTCCCTAAGCTCAAGAGGGAAGAACCTATTAAGGAAAGCAAGTTTAAACTCCTCCCACAACACCACATAGCCATTACCTTTCTCACCCTTCCATTGATCAAACCAAATTTGAGCAACCCCCTTGAGTTGGTAGGCCGCCAATTCCGCCTTCTCACAAGCACCAACATCCATAATGGTCAAGATTTTGCATACCTCATCGATGAACTCTTGCGGGTCCTCATCCACCTTTGAACCATGGAAGACCGGAGGGTTCATCCTCATGAAATCTCTCACCCTTTCCCCCGGGGTGGTAGTTCGAGGAGCTTGGGCTCCTTGTTGCACTTGGTTAGCTACCACTTGTGCAAGCATGGTGAGTGCATCACGGAGCTCACCATTGGTGGGTGGCTCTTCCGGTGATCGGGTCCGCCTTCCCCTCATGTTTGGCATGATCATCTAGAAATCCAAAGAACAAGCATTAGGGAGGAATCACCTTATCGCACTCTAAGCACGACATAGAACATGAAGAAGGGAAACCTTTCCTAAAACATTTTGTAGCCTCCCATTCATAGTCCTGGCGCACTTCACAACCATGATTAGGACTCTACTCAACGTGGTGTGTTGGACTCCGAGGATTTAACAACCTAGTGCTTTGATACCAAGCTTGTCCTGACCCAAGCCTAGGGCCTAGACGTGACTTGTCCAACGCACACCTCTACATACATAGATAGGACGGGGGCATGACATACTACCGGCTCCCCTCATAGTCAAAGTACAATTGCAGGCTAAAGTCTCAAAACATAGGAGTAGGAAACATAACATAGCCCTCGAATCATTGAGGACTCACCAACAGACTCGGATAAGCACTGTACTAGCCACATGAATGGAGAGAAGGATCAAGACTAGCTTCGGTCCCTACATGGTGACATCATGTAGGCAAAATATGCGTTAGTACTTGGAATGTACTAAGTATGCGAGGTGCAACACAACAATAGACAAGGACACAATCGAAATACAAGAAATAGTTTCATAGGCATTATGAATAACAATATGAGGATGCATGATCAAAGTGAAGTCAAAACATGTTTAAGTAAATCTATACTAATAGTAGATATCATATGTGTATGCATAATCCAACCAATCTATAACCCCAATTTAGGATGGGGGATGCCGTTCACACCCGGACACCCTGGTGGCAAGGTATAAACCCCTCACATGGTTGATGTTGGTCACACCCCAAGCATCTTAGGTGGTGAGATATAAACCTCTAACATGGTTGATGTTGGTCACACCCCAAGCATCCTAGGTGGTGAGATATAAACCTCTCACATGGTTGTCCGGTTCTTTTCCCCCGCACTGGGCATGGTCATGCAACACTTTATATAGGAAATTCCGATTAGGCTTTAATGCAATCTCACGTATAGAATGAACATATACACAAGTTTAGTTTGTCATCAACACATCTTTGGATTGCCATACATCTCATAACTCAAGCTTGAAAGCATCGATTCATCAATTCTCCATAGTTGGACATTTTGTCAAACACCTTGAAGGCATGTAATGAAATCAAAGAGCATGGAAAATAGGGTAGTAATTATGCAGCCAAACCAGTGAACAACCTACAACAACACATTTTTAACACCCAGAATACCACATGAAAATCTCCACATCCATTCCAAATTTAGGTTCAAGTTCTAGAGTCACAACATGCTCAAAACAATCACTTTTCATGTTTAAAATTTAATGTGCAGGAAATTATTACAAAGAACAAGACTAATTTATGAATCTTAACTTAAACCATGAATTAGTGAGTAGAGTAGAGTCTAGGCACTATGGGTGGAAGGACCCATGAGTTCAACACCACATACCTTGAGTTCTTATGAAGGTCTTGAGAGTGTCTTCAATGGAATCTTGGAACTTGGAGCAAGAGTCTCTTCAATCTTGAGGAAGGTTTTGGATTAGGGTTCTTGAGAGAACTTGAGAGAAAATGTGTCTAAGTATGGGAGAGGTGTTTTGGGAAATGTTTTAGAGATGGGAATTGAACTAATGGTATATAGGAAATAACACATGCCCTTTGGAAAAATGGTCCAACACTTAGAAAAAAATGAGGCGGGTGAACAGTAAAAACGCTCACTGGAAATTGCATTTCCTGCCGGACGGATATTACGAAAATGGGCATAACTTCTTCGTCTGAACTCCGAATGAGGTGAAACGAAGTGCGTTAGGTAGCTAACTCAAAGGGCTTTCCATGGATAAGTTATGGGCCACCCAATTATTTGTGTGCTAGGAGATATGACCCTCCAAAGTAGACCCTCGAAAAAGGCTTCACTTGGAAATTTCGGATTTTGATACGGTTGCTCTAAAATTTGGGTTAGACCCATTTCCCACTGAATTTGACCCTCTAAACAAGAATATAAAGTCGGATTTTCGAAAAACGAAACGGATTTTTTTTGATATAGCTAAACAAGTTTCCGGTAACTTCCGAAGCACATTTTTAAGAACCTTTTGGGTCATTTCATGTACCCCGTAGACGTAACAAGGCACATAGAACCCCAAAATGTACCATGTAAGACACTTAGCATACCATAACATAAACATAGAACAATAAAGAGTAAAAATTTATTTCAAGACCAAAATCTTTATAAAGGAAAGCAGACGTCTAGACTTTTCTCAATATAGCCATCTATTACAATAGTTTGAATGAAAAGGGACACAACCCAAACAACATTTTCTGAAAAATGAAATACTAGATATGAAACTAGAAGTGGCACATCCGGCCTTAAATCATGAAGACTCACCACAAGCTAGGAGAATAGTCCAATCCAAGCTTGAACAAATGATGAGCACCTTAAAAACCGGACCCTACACTAGGTAAAAATGTAGGAAAATATGGGTTAGTACAAAAATGCACTAAGTATGATAGCCATGCATAAAAACCTAGAAAATATGCTAAAACAAGCATTTTAGTTGAATGCATGCAATTTACTAAGTCTAAGCTTCATTTAGAAGAAAATGGAAATAGATAAGTCATAAGCATAATCAACTCATAGATCATCATATCATAAGAGGAGCCTACCATAAATACCCTCAAAGCATACTTGTGCAATGCATGAATAAGATCCCATAATCTACCCCATACTTAAGTAAATCTTCTTGAGTAACTATAGTTCATACTTCATATTCTTGTTCATACTGTCATAGTGGGATAAGCCTTAACCGACATAAACGATGTGAGCTTATCATGGAATCCGGTGTCTACCCCACACCAAAAAGGGGTTGTCCTACTTGCCCTAAGGTAGAGTCATGCTCTTAGCTTTGGTGGATCCACTAGCTAAAGACATATGAGGGCACATAGTTTATGGGATAAGGAGACTGCTACTAGAAACCCACCCTCAACTAACGGAAGAGCTTCGATCTCATGAGACCTCTTCAAGAAACCTGCCCTCTACTAATGGAGGAGTTTCCATCTCATTGACAATATCTAGTCGGTTCTAAGCATTAATTCTCACAAAGTTCATATTGAGTTTTGAATTTAGTTCATAATCATGGAAGAATGTCTTTTCACTCAATCCAACATAACTCCTACTATAACTCATAGATTCAATAGGTGAGAATCACCTTTCACCCTTCGAATCATCATATTGTGAGAAAACCTTTCACATAATATCATAATCATACATATGTGTGTACATGAGGATAATCTTCTAACAACACAACAACTAGATCATAATCATAATTATTTTACTCTGAAAGTGTTCTTCAAACATATACATAAATCTCATAATCATTCATAATTCACATACTTTGCCCTTCAAGGACCATACATTATATTTCCATAAACATATATAGAATTACTACATTAGACATGGATGATAACATAATTCAAATAGCTCAATTACTACAAGCATAATCTTATAATATTATTCTTTCATCAATTCACCCACATCATAAGGTCATAAATTGCGAATAAGGGGATTTCATAGATTCTTGGGAGATTTCATCATAAAACCATAAAAAAACATTAATTAAACCATAATATAAAGTAAT
Organism: Solanum verrucosum; assembly: GCF_900185275.1. Lineage (NCBI taxonomy): Eukaryota > Viridiplantae > Streptophyta > Magnoliopsida > Solanales > Solanaceae > Solanum > Solanum verrucosum. Next base: position 251,825 of record NW_026020583.1, read on the forward strand.
TAAATCATTATAATTGTTTTTGAAAGGAATCCATGACTTGGAGTCAAACCCTATATTTTGGGGAATTACTAATTTTGAAATTGAGTTTGGAGGGACTCCATGGATGAATACTATCCATGGATGAAGGACTACCATACCTTAGCTTTGAATTCCCAAAAAAATTGAGTAGAAAAGCGTGCTCCTTCAACCCTAGCTACCACTTTCTTCCTCTTCTTCTTCTTCCTTCAAGTTCTGGAGAGAGAATTTTGGAGAGGGTTTAGGTCTTTATTTTTGTGATTTGGAATTATGAGGAAGATGACTTAATTTAGGAGGCCAAAGACCTTATACAATTAGTCTAATTAAGTGTAAAATGACGTCACTTAATATTAACTAAAATTGGAAAACCCCATAATGCCCTTATGTGTAATTTTTAAAAGGTAGTATCAGGCCTAACCAACCACCCCACAACCACGTCCTTTGGGTGGAACCACGTGGCGTGCTGGTGAATCGTGGTTCGGGGATCTGAGGATTGATTTTTGTTACACCCCGTACGAACTAGTAAGACCTAGCTAAGGCTCGACTAAATCTAGTAGGTTGAACTAGAGACTCACATGTTAGTTTATAGTTGAAAACTTGTTTAAATGATGAAAAATGGCTATTGAAGCTAGTTTGGTAATTTTAGAAGTCAAACATCAAGAAACGACCAGGACGTCCGGAAACTAGTAGACTAAGCGAGGGCTAAGTTTGAGGGTTAGAGTCAAGGAAGAGGACTAGGGCCGTCCACTCTTTCATGGACACTGCCTCACCTTCCATGACCACCACCATGGCTCGTGGTAAGGACCACGACTCGTGGTAGGCTAGGCAGTGGCTAAACAAAGGCTGCCCAAAAACAGACCCTCCACACGAGCCACTTCACGGCTCGTGGGAATGACCACAGCTCGTGGGAAGGCTCTTGGTGGTGCCTTAGATTTTCAGGGATTAAGGGGGAGGTTTCCTAGATACTGTATCAAGACCACGAGAGGCACCACGACTCATGGAGCCTCACGTGAAGAGCTTTCCATTTGACTTAGAGTATAGGGTCAACTTCAAATGGTCATATCTCTTAGCTCAAAACGAATTAGGTTTGCCATGACCAATAGAATTAAAGGTCTCTGACTCCTTTTTCCAACGCCGCTGAGTTTGTCCAATTTCGATCTCGGACTAAAAGGTTATCCCCGAAATAGTGAAGCACTGTCAGGCTGGAAATCTTCACGATCCATGGTGATGAGCACGGTCCGTGAAGGCTTCAGTGATGCCATTGCGGCAGTTCCCAGCAAGTAACTTATTGGGTCTTTTCCCAATCATTTTAACTGAATGATATCTAATTTATCACAAGCCTAGGACTATTTAAGTCATTTTAACCACAAAACTCACCCAATTAAATCAATTATTCCAAGACCCAAATAACAGCCCCACTCCTTTTTCCTCCCAAAAATCTTCTATCTCAAAAACCTCCACTGAAGAACATAGAAGGAGATCAGATAGGGCAAGGAGATGGAAGCTTTTCATCAAGAAATTTGTGGGATTCTAAGGCTAAGGTATGGGAGTCCTTTATTCTTGGTTAGCTATCACCAAGAAGCCCTTTCAACTAAGTTTTCATGGATCCCCAATTTCTAGGTTTTCAATCAAATTCGTGGGTCTCTTTCTAAAATTGATTCCATTGATCTATATTGGTTAATTATGATTATATATGAATGTTTGTGGATGAATTCATGTAATGGTTATGGTTTTTGAACAAATTCCCACAAGATCCATGATTTCACTTCTTTCTTAAATTTAAACCCTAGTACGTCTTGAATGATGAATGAAGGATGAGAATCTAGTATGTTTTAATGTAATTAAGTACTGAATTGTGATGTTATCTTATATGATGTATTAATATCATGAAAATAGGGTTGAATCTTGAAGAAAAGCCTTGATGGCTATGAATGAATGTTTTCAATTGGTAAGTAGTCTTCTACTGATTTGCTGATCCACTTGAGGTGGAGATGTTTACTTACTATGTATCCTTTGTATGAATGGTTTGATCCACCTATGGTGGAGGTGCTTACTCGTTAGTATGAGTTGTAGTGTTGAGACAAGGTCCCTCTTCCCTACAACCCTAGATATCACTAAGTATGATACATTATAAATATGAATGACATGTTATGAACATGGTATGCTTTATATGTTGAATTGTATAAGGTGCTATTGTGGAAGGACACTACCCACATAATCCCCTATATGGATATATGATTCTATACATGTCATGAATGACCTACCTGAATGATGAACGTATCCCTATCTATTGTATGAATGTTAGATATGTGATTTACATGGTCTATGATCCTTAAATGCAAAATACGTGAATTGTGCATGAGTTGGGAAACTATGTATATGTTATGACCCCCTTGACAAGGGAGGTGTCTATGATGTTAATGTTGTTGTTGTTGTGCCATTGTGAGGACAATCATGCGCACACACACTCCATGCATAAATATGAATATGATATGTCTATGCTGTCAATTGAAAGGCTAATTCTCATATGCACCTTTACATACTATTATGCATGAAATGTACATAACCATGAAGATATGACTATGTATGCTATGACAGTTATGTTATGATTATGGTAGTGTTGATATGTTGAATAAAAGGTAATTTTCATAAACACTATATGAATGTGAAATGAATGAACATTCTCACATGTTGTTGGTTCTATGATGAAAGGCTATTCTCATCTTTGAAACCTTTGAGCTATATGATGAATGGTGGGTTGAGGCCCTAATGCATTCCTTATTGAATTAAATTGTAAGTAAAGGCTTAATACTACTTTAAAAGGGAATTGTGCTAAGCACCGAGTGAACATGAAAATGAGATGGAAGCTTTTACGTTTAGCAAGTCTGGCTTCCCATATGGGTTCCTTCTACGTTTAGCTAGTCCGGCTTTCCAATATATATGTTGTCTCATGAGATGGAAACCTTCTACGTTTAGCAAGTCCAGGTTTCTAGTAGTAATCTCCTTGTTCCATAACTATGTTTGCCCACATAGGTATTAGCTAATGGATCCACCTAGAAGCTATTATGATGGTTCTGCGTTGGCAAGTAGAACACTCTCTTTTCGATGTGGGAGTAGAACACTGGTATTCCATGTAGCTCACATGATCTATGTCGGTTAAGGTTATTTTTCCCTAAATAATAAGATAATGAATTGAGCATGAACTACTCTATAACTTCTTGGTAAGTTTGCTAAGTATGAGTAGGGGTATGGGACTTCACAAATACATTGCACTAGTAGACTTGGTAGGATGTGGTAGATGGTTCGTTTACACATTGTTATGACATGAATGCATGCATGTATATTGAATGAATGGTTCCTATGAGTGGCTTGTCTTTATATTCAAATGGTACACATGATTGGTTCTCTACTTATGACTATTGTTTATAATGACGTCTAAAGGATAAAGTGCACGACTAAGGTAGCCCTATAGGAGTGCTTAGTGAGGTTAGTATTATGGGATGCTAATCACACATTGCACAAGTGTTACCTAGGGGTTACTAAAGTAGTGTCTTTACTGTGCAATGAGTATGGATATGATATTGGCTTATGTTGGTATGAACTTATGTTAAGTATGATCATGGTGGCCTAAAGGTGATACTTAGTGTTGATAGGACTATGGACCGTATCTATGTATTGCACAAGTAGAACTTAGGGTTACTTATGTTGTTGTTCTATTATGATGTTATTGTCTTGATATTGACTATGCATGAGTGGTGTGTCTTGTAATAGATGATATGTGCACTATGACTATGATTTTTGACTATCCCTATGGTGATGTTTAATACCCTTTGTGCTTTGATGAACTATATGTGAGTTGTTTATGACTTATGATTCTTCAACTTTTTCAAGATGATGTTCAAAAGTGCATAAAGCATGGTTTCAACTAAATGTCCCTTTGAAGCATGTTTTAATGGGTTTTATGCTTGGCTTCCATACTTAGTACTTTTGTGCTAATCCCTTCTTCTACATTTCTTAAAAAGTGTAAGGTTTGGAGATGTGGTGTCTTATACTTGGTAGATAGGTTTCTATGGAGCTTGGGAATGAAGAAATGGGGAGTCCTCATAGTTTTGAGGATGAACCCACCTTGCTTATTTACGTCTTTATTATTATGTTTTTAGATTTATGTAAGGGCCGTGTCCCTAAGTTGTACTAAAAGAGATTTAAGTCTAATGTTATAGATTGTTTGAGACATAGTGTCATAGGATCTTTCTTATTTTATAAAGTCTTCGATCGTAAAGAAAAGTTTTAAATTTTCCGCTATTTTCATATGCTTTAATGTTTATGATATGCTAAGGGCTTGTATAAGACCTCTTCGAGGTCGAATACACCGTGTTACGATTTGGGGGTGCTCTTGTGTCTTGACAAACTTGGCATCAGAGCATAAGGTTATGGAATGGTCTTAGGATGTATCAAACCACGTCTAGTAGAGTATTGTTCATTGGTGTGAGTCACGACACATCTATGAGCGAGAGGCTATAGGACAAATGGAAACTTCACTTCTTCATTCTCTAAGTTGCTCTATAGATCTATAAGCTATGGCTCATATCCCTTATCCGATGGTCTTTAGGTTGTGACCACTTGAAGGGATTTTTCTACAAGGAGCGAGGGAGAAAGGTTAGTTATGGTACCAATTATGGCTATGAGACTTGTGAGATTTGAGGTAAAAGATTGGGATGTTGCCTTTTGTGCGAATAGTGCTTCATAGTTGCCTTCATGTTGGTTAGAAGAACATGTGTAGGCTTACTCCTAAGGGGGGAGATAGCGTGCCTACCTAGCAAGGTAACTGTGAGGTCATGTTTGGATTATGTTGTGCTTTAAAGTTGACCTTGAGGGTTGCATGTACAACCTGGTTGAAGTATGGGAGAAGAGTGTAGGTGTTGACCAACTTCAAAAGAGTTAGTTGTCCTTTAAGATTGATCTTAAGTATGGTCATTTGAGTAGGGTGCTTAGATAATACGTGGCAAGGTTGGTTGGTAGATTCCACCAAAAGTGATGATAAATGATTGAAATGGTCTAGACTTATTTTGATCCAACTTTAGTGAAAGGGAAAAATGTTACTTGGTCAAAACTCTTCTAAGTTTCCCCTAAGGGTTAACCAAGAGAGGATGTCTAACCCTAAGTCTCTAGAGTAAGTGGTAGTGGATCTTAAGGGTCCCAATATGTGTTTTATGCTTTATTAGAATCCGGAATTTCTATGGACTTAAGGAAGGGAGATCCTCTAGAAAATATAGATGAGGTACCTAAGGTGATGAACCTTGTAGGACTAATCTGGAACTACTTGTCTTTTATGACTTGATAAATATGATATGGTGAAATTTTGGGTTACCCTTAGTATTCATGGGTTTAGTTATGACCATATGTGGTTGATTAGTATAACCCAACTTAGTCCTTATGAGTTTTATTATGTGATGGATTTTGATGAATAGTGGTCCCTAAAGATGTTGAGTGAGTAAACTCCTTTTAAGAGGGTAGAGAGGAAATCCTCAATGGTTTAGAATCACATTGTTTAAGGGAATGATGTTCTAAAGAGTTTGTTTAGGCTTACTCCAAGTAAGGGATAACGTGCTTAGATGGTAATGTTATTGAGTGTCATTGATAATCATAAATTGAGCTTTCTTCAAATTCTCCATTTAGAGAACCACTTTGGGCGATGGATATGAGAAGTTGAGTATTTTAGATGTTCATGTTTAGACTTACTTGAAATCCTCCCATTATGGAGTGTAGTGAGTTTGAGGAGTTTATTTCCGGTTGGTAGATTCTATGAGACTTTGAGTGATGGTGGTTAATTGCTAGTGATCAAGAGTTCCTTAATGAGAACCTCTCTTATGTGGAAGTGCCAATTGGGATATTAGACCTATAAGTTAAGAGGTAGGAGAGTAAGGAAGTGCTACCATGTAAATATGAGGAGTGGTATTTTAGTAGGGGTCTTTGTGAAAGGTGCTTAATTGGGAGGTCAAGGGCCAAAGGGATGTCCCAATATCCTTATGTTCCCATCTATTCCTCTTCTAGCTTAAAGTGATTTGTTCTCCTAGACTCATTTAATGATTGTGGAGTCTTGGATGTTATGTGTGTCCTATAATTTCCTTGTTCCATAGAGTTATTTTTGCTAACCTTGGTAGGGTTTGGATGCATGATTAGTAGACCTCTAGTAGTTTTAGAGCCCGGTAAGGTTTTAATGAGTCTTGGCAAAGCTTAGGGTAGTTCGAAAGGAGTAGTATTTGAGGTTTTTGTAAAAAGGGGGCTTACTCCCAAGAGGGAGATCATGCGCTTGGATAGCAATTTTGACTGAGAGTCCCAAAATCCTCATCCCTTATCCTATTTCTATTCTAGCTTGAGACCAAGAGTTCCTTTATGGGCTTGTTTTATGTTTAGGATTCATGAATGTATTGGAATTTTCCATGATCTCCTTATGTTAGTCACGCTTTTGAAAGATTATTATTTTGAAAAAAAAAAGATTTTTCATGATTTACATATTTCTCATCTTGTTGTGCATCTTAGTATGGTGATTGCATATTTGACTTCATGAGATGATGAGATGAACATGCTTGCTAAGTTTTTGTGGAAATGGCACATTGGCTCCATAATGTTGTATTGATCTTGCCTATAGCGGGGGAAATGATAGTTCCTCCTATGAGTACATGATTGGTATTGTTTGGAACTGTTGGTGAAGGCTCACTCCCAAGGAGAAGATGGTGTGCCTAGCTAACATTGTGTCATGTGTGATTTTTATATTCTCATAATTTCCTTATCATGTATATGCCTTGAGAATTCATGTTGTGAGATAAAATGAGTTTTTATGTCTCATATTCCTTATGTTGATAGGCAATTAGAGTAAGTAGCCTATATGATTCATGAGGTGGATGTTTTAAAAGTACTTTTAAGAAGTAATTGCATAGTTGACTCAAGATGTTATGATAAGCATGATTTGAGTTGTAGAAGGAAATTTCTCCAATAAAATGAAATATGTCTAAGTTGCATGCATGTTGAGTTTGTAGAGGTCGTCCCTAGTTTCTCATGTTGTGTGAAATGTGTTTAAACGGAGATTTTCTCCTAAGTAGTGCATTGGTTATATGTGATCTATTGTGCTTCATGAAAATAAGATATGATCATGTTTTAGCTTAGAGTTGAGAAATTCCTCCTTGAATGAAATGCTTTTCGGAAGTAAATTGCATAATGTGCTTAATGATGTATGGACCATGTAATGACTAGGAGAAGGTAGTTCCTCCTATGAACATGAGAAATGTTGATGTTGGTGCATAATGAGTGGTAGAAGTAGTTCCTACTTCCTTATGTTGGCATTGACTATGTTGAATTGGAGTTTAAGTTCCTCCTTTTGAAAATGATGCTCTTTGTGTTTGGTGTATTTTTGAGTTGTACATCCTATCGTTGATTACATGCTTGTTGGGCTGCTAGTGTGAGTCATTGAGTCCTTATGATGTTTTAAGTGTCATTCGGGGACGAATGTTCCCAAGGAGGGGATATTGTTACACCCCGTACAAAATAGTAAGACCTAGCTAAGACTCGACTAAATCTAGTAGGTTGAACTAGAGACTCGCATGTTAGTTTATAGTAGAAAACTTGTTTAAATGATGAAATATGGCTATTGAAGCTATTTTGGTAATTTTAGATGTCAAACGTCAAGAAACGACCATGACGTCTGGAAACTAGTAGACTAAGCGAGGGATAAGTTTGACGGTTAGAGCCAAGGAAGAGGACTAGGGCTGTCCACTCTTTCATGGACACTGCCTCACCTTCCACGACCACCACCACGGCTCATGGTAGGCTAGGCAGTGGCTAAACAAAGGCTGCCCAAAAATAGACCCTCCACACGAGCCACTTCATGGCTCGTGGTGATGACCACAACTCGTGGGAAGGCTCATGGTGGTGCCTTAGACTTTTAGGGGTTAAGGGGGAGGTTTTGTAGCTACTGTATCATGACCACGAGAGGCACCACGACTCGTGGAGCCTTACGTGAAGGGCTTTCCATTAGACTTAGAGTATAGGGTAAACTTCAAATGTTCATATCTCTTAGTTCAAAACGAATTAGGTTTTCCATGACCTATAGAATTTAAGGTATCTGAGTCCTTTTTCCAAAGCCACCGAGTTTACCCAATTCCGATGTCGGAGTAAAAAGTTATCCCCGAAATAGTGAAGCACTGTCAGGCTGGAAATATTCACGACCCGTGGTGATGATCACGGTCCGTGAAGGCTTCAGTGATGCCATTGCGGCAGTTCCCAGCAAGTAACTTATTGGGTCTTTTCCCAATCGTTTTAACTCAATGATATCTAATTTATCACAAGCCTAGGACCCCTATTTAAGTCATTTTAACCACAAAACTCACCCAATTAAATCAATTATTCCAAGACCCAAATAAAAGCCCAACTCCTTTTCCCTCCAAAAATCTTCTCTATCAAAAACCTCCATTGAAGAACATAGAAGGAGATCAGCTAGGGATAGGAGATGGAAGATTTTCATAACAAAATTTGTGGGATTCTAAGGCTAAGGTATGTGAGTCCTTTATTCTTGGTTAGCTATCACCAAGAAGCCTTTCAACTAAGTTTTCAAGGATCCCCAATTTCTAGGATTTCAATCAAAATCGTGAGTCTCTTTCTAAAATCGATTCCATTAATATATAATGGTTAATTATGATTAATATGAATGTTTGTGGACGAATTCATGTAATTGTTATGGTTTTTGAACAAATTCCCACAAGACCCATGATTTCATGAGACAAGGTCCCTCTTCCCTACAACCCTAGATATGACTAAGTATGATACATTATGTAACCATAATTTTACCGTTCCTAAAAGTGTTCTTTCTATATATCCTAGTACTTCTGACATTCCAATTTTATTATCTATTAGTTGTTTTGATATATATCCTACCCATAATTGTATTGTTTTATTTATATCCGTTACACAATCTAGATCTAAAAATCCGTTATTGCGGGATGTTGTTGATGGTGTCCATTTTTTGTTTAGTCTCTTATTCCATAAACTATCATATCTGTCAGAATCTTCATAACTAATTGTATAATAATTAGGTCTTAGTGTTTTTGGATTTTTTACTTCTGGTGTACTCGTACTTGCTTCATTTTTAATTTCTTCCATATTTATTTCTATCTTATTGTTAATTGTTTCGGTTTCGTCTATTTTTTCTATTATTTTTGTATATGTCTCACTTATATCTGAACCTTGTTCTGAGCAGTTTTCATCTATATCAACATTATCAATTCCTATATCTGGGTTTTGTTTAGTAGTTGTTCCTTAAGTTTTTCTATCTCCATTTTTAAGTTCGTTTCTATTTCTTTTTCTTTTTGTCTAGCCGTATATAATTCTTTAAGCATAGTTAATTCTTTTTCTAAGGCAATTATTTTATCATTTTTTACTTCTTCAATCTGTTGTATTTCTAATTTTGCTTGTTGTTTTATTGTATCTATTTCTTTTTTGCTATCTATTTCTTCATTTTCTCTAGTTATTCGTACCATTGCAGTTAGACTATCTTCTAATCTTACCGTGTCTTTTTCTATCATTAGATATAGATTTTCACCTATTTTTTTATATATCTCATTCTTGCTCCAAGTGTATCTTGTAATCCTGCATCGTTCCAATCTTTTATTATTTTAGAACTAAATGGTTCTGGTAATTTTGTAAAATATAATTTTCTTATTTCTTTTGATTCTTCTGCATTATATGTTCCTTTATAATAATATTCTCTAAATACACATGTATATTCGTCTATGTAGCACATATTACATATAGCTAATTTTAGCATTAAATTCCTATGTAACTGTTTTTCTTTATTTTGTTCTTCTACTTCTGTAGTTGTACTACTGAATTCATTTCTTATTGCTATTTCATATTTATTTAATATATCGATTGGTGTAGTCGCACTATCTCCGTCTATTTTCTTATTATTTCTTAATATTTTTATGCTTTCTTTTGCTAAATTTTGTAACCATAATTTTACCGTTCCTAAAAGTGTTCTTTCTATATATCCTGGTACTTCTGAGATTCCAATTTTATTATCTATTAGTTGTTTTGATATATATCCTACCCATAATTGTATTGTTTTATTTATATCCGTTACACAATCTAGATCTAAGGAAATTACCACATTATTTACTTTCCATGGACTATTGGACACTCCATTTCTTTTTACAGTCTTACAACTTTATTCCACAATTCTTTTTTCATTCTTTTTCTTTTTCACTCTTTTTTTTGTATGGAGGGATTTCATCTTTCTCAAGATCATGGATCAAAAGGGGAATTTCTTTACACTTCTTGATTTACCATGTCTTTTCACCACACCCTCAACTTAGGCTTTTGGCCTAAGTTGACTATTCAATCAAACCACAAATCATGAGGATTATGGGTAATGGATAAAGAAATGTCAAAATTTCTTCAAGTTTCTTCCAAGAAAAGGCTAAGGTTCAAAAAGTGTTCAAGCGAAGTTGACACATCTCACAAGGGAGGCGACAAAAGAGGCATAATGTCAAATTGTTTCACTCTTCAATAGTTGGCTTAGATCATCTCAAGAGCTTGCATCACTTAGTCAACCGAAATAACGAGGAAAATTCAAGGTGTCATCACACATGGTTCACAGTAAGCTTTTCACACAATGCATTGGCACCAATATCAAACAACACTCCACACTTTTACTAGTGTGCAATGTTCATCAGAAGAGACTCATTCGATAACCGGCTAGTCACAACGAGATGCAAAAAGTTCACATGTTGTCTGTGCAACTTTATTTGGCCTAATTGTAGCCGTACATTCATTTTTATTTGATTATGAGCCCTATTCAGGTCATCGGTATTGATTAAGTCCGACACTAAAATTTACAAAAGAACAGCCACATTCAAACACAAACAAGGTGGCCCAAAATTTTTCAGAAGGGTCCACACAAAAATCATTTACAATAAAAACAAAGAGCCACACACTCAATCATCCACAAAAACAGTGCTAAACAAAATCAATAGCACAAAACCCAAATATATAGATAGAACAATAGTCACAAAAGGTAGGCCTCATCCCGCCACAAAACCAAAGTTATTTGTCCTCAAATGCAAGGAATAAAATATCCAAAAGTTAATAAAAATTAGACATAGAGGGAGGTAAAAAGGGATCTTGTCTAAACAGTCGCTCCGTTTGTCTGGGCATCAATGTCTGGTGCAACACTCTGATCTTGGGCATCACTGCCTGGAGTCACATCCACAGTATCACCAGCTTCACTAGGGTCAGCCAAAGGCGTGTCTACCAAAGAAGTCTGCACAGCTGCATCGATCATGGCCTACTCAGTCCTTGTAAGGCCTTCATAAGAAACCTCCTCAGTTACCCCAAGCATCTCCTCATATGTCTCCGCCTCAGACTCAGGATCAGCTGCCTTCTCAACTCGAACATCATCTCCGGTGGTAGCTGGAGGCATATATGGCTCAACTAGCATATCTGGGATCTCTACTGTCCCAAAAATCGTGGACATGTTGGTGGACTTCAGCTGCTCCACATCTCTTCTCAACGCAACAATAGTGGCCATTAGAGTTGTTACATCCTCAGTAGCCTCTTGGCCACGCTCACACACCGCTATCCTAGACGTAATGGTATCAATGGTGTCACAGCATCAACAAGGGCTATCTGAATCATGCCCGAAATGGAGGCCTTAAGTCTTGCAGCACGGCAATCAATCGAATGGGCTAGCTACCCCATCCGTAGTAATGCATGGTTAGTGAGTGGGGCCCGGGAGGCATCAACAACATCAGTACCGGATCTGGGAGGGGGCAATGGATCAGTAGAGGAACTTGGAGTATCAGAAGGGACATCACTAAAAGTAATTGAAGGCCCAGGGGATGGATTAGGTAATGCTGCCTCTACAGGTAGTGTTTGAGGATCCACAATCGGGGCTACCTTCTTCTTTTCTGCCTCATCTTTCAGGTACTATGCCTCAATTCTCCGGATATCAGTAAAGGATGTGGGAATCACTTCCAATCCTTCTTCTCATCTTTAGGAAGCCAAGCTCGTCTGCACAACTTGGTGATCAACACCGAAAAGGGACGTGATGGTTACCTCTGCTTGGCCCTCAAAACCATCTCCTGAGCCATAATCATCCCCATATTTAACCTCGTCTCATCAATGATGCAACCCAGACAGTGATAGCATCCAAGGAAGCTCTACTCCATTGAAGGACAAGGATGAAACTTTAGAAACTCCAAGGAGGCCCATAACAAGATCTCAAACCAAGGAGTTCAATGATAAGCTCAATGGGCTTCAATCGCTGATCCAAAGGTGTCTTATTGGGGAAGAAGAGCTCAAGCCCAAGGGAGAGGAATTGTCCAAATGCTACAATTATTTGGTGGCCCAAATTCAAGCCCAAGATGAGGAATTTTAAGGGCAATTTTCGTGCAAATAAGGTCAAGAAGAGTCCAAGAATCAGCCACAACAAGAGTTGCTTTCTGCCCAAGTTTTGAGAGAAGACTAGTCAAACTTTCCAAGATTGTCAAGATTCTTTTCCTAGTTGGGATTTACCTTAATTATTTATTTATTTATATATAGGTTATTAATATTTTCCTTAGTCTATTTATGGTCTCCTAAGTACCATTTAATGCTTTCCTAGAAGTACTAAATTTGTTCCTAGTTAGGTTACTTTATTTCCTTTCTAGAGTAGGATTCCTTGTAATTGTCTTTCTAGGGTCCTTGGACGTTTTTTTCCCCTTCTCCTATATATAGGAGTCCTTTTCATTCATTAAAGACAATTTACATTGATATTAATAATATTTGAGAGAGTTCTTTGAACCTTTGTGACTTGTTCTTTGAGAATTTATCTTTAAACCTTTACTATTCATAGTTTAAGGTATAAAGTAACTTCTTCTTGTGATATCTTTGGTCTCTTTTTGGTATTCTTTAGAAGGTGATTAGTTTCTACATACTAATTATTGTCTTTAGTTATTCATAAAGCGGTCAAGATCCGAATCTATCGTTTTGATTCGTTTTCTCAAGTAAAGGCGTTAGATTTCTTCCATAAATCTATACGTTGTTACTTGGATCTTTTCAAGGCCTTAGAACATCTAATCCTTGGAAATTCGTGGATCTTTCCTTCGAATTTCCCATATCTTTAGTTAGTTTTTTTTGTTTCTTTTCTTTGTGCTTCCGCATTCTAATATTCAATTCTCTATTTGTGATCTCCCTTAACCTTGCTGTTATCAGACATGCTACCTTGACTAGGTGGAGAATTGATTCGTTCTGGGACGGCGTGATGGTACTACTGATAAAGTCGAACCAATACCTCGCAGCTACATTGAGGTCCTTCTTTTCAATGGCTGCCCCAACCTCAATCCACCTGGGAGTACCGTCTGATATCAGGGGAACCAACCAATTCTTCATGTTTTCCAACGTCTTCGTCCTAATCTTGTATTGACAGTCATCCTTAAGTCTCGTCGTACACTCTAAGATGACATTGATTGCATCAAAATCACACTGCACCCTCTTACCCCTGACAACCACATAGTTAACTAGCTTGAATTTAGGTATCGGTTTCTTCCCTTGCGGTATGAAGGTACTGTAAGCACCGTAGAATTCTCAGATCCAACTTAGAATATACAGGTCACGGGGCTTGGTTAAGACCTAGAATTTATGGGACTTCAGACAAATCATAATCTCCAGGTACCTGTGAATTACCCCATTAGTGGACAACCTTTTTTCCTCTGTTAGTGTCCTCAATCCCTCAGTCCCTCAGTCTTTAGTCTGTTCAGAAACCAAGGGGGAGGATCCTGTACCGGTGGTGCTAAGGCAACAACCTGTGCTGGAGTGGGAGGAGATGTACCTGAGGGGGTCTTGATCCTAGACGGATCATTCAGCTTCTTGGAATGCAGCTCTGCCCTCTGTGCTGCTTGTGACTCATTCTCATCGGGTATAAAAGTTGCAACCTGATCTTCCTGGTTCTCACCCTTACCTCTCAGAAGTGGTGAGGTGAGTGGCGTAAATACCGTCATTGTCAGAACTGGCCTCCGGTGAAGCAGGTCCCTTCCCTTTGCGATTTACTTTCCCACTAGTTATGGGATGTTTTGGTGGCCTTGGCCAAGGATGCAACTGCATCCTCATTGATTTTTATCCCTTTGGCACTCTTACGGGGTGGTATGTTTCTACCACCAACCTTTGGTCTAGCCATGTCTTCAAAACATCAGATAAAAGTTAGAGCCGATTCAACCAAAAGCACAAAAAAGTTGTTGTAGACAGACTCATCGAATCGGTTGGTGACTCGCCGAATTAGATTAGTGAGACAGATCGGGCACACTGAAAGGATTAGCTCAAAAATTTCCAGAAAAATTGGCATGTCGGCGATTGAGAGGGCCTTTCGGCGAATCAGTGATAGCATTCGATGAGCAAGGAGTAGCCCGGCGAAAGTTACACTGCATTTTAGGGGTTAGGGGCCTAGAAAGGGCGATTAATAAAGACTTTTGGTGAGTCGCTAAGTGCAATTGGTAAACTCAGGCTTCTCGCCGAAAGTTACAGAAGCTAAATCAAGTTTAAGAATGAAATTAAAGGCCATAAGAAGAACTTTGGCAAACTGTCGAGTCGTTTAGCGAGCTCGACCCATCTTGCAAAATGACCCAACATGCCTGATTTCAACCCAATTTCCCAAATTCAACCCTGCATCCCCCGAAAACTAATAAAAACATGCACTCTTAAAATTAAGCTAAGACCCATTACACCCATGCCCCCTGAATACTCAGACTTCTCCCGGTTTGGCCAAATTTTGCTATTTGAGAACTTTTGCCCTTCAGAATGATGTCAACAGCTCCATCATTGGGAAAATTACATCATTTGGCACAAATACGGGTTACTTAGACTTCATCCGACTAGACCCAACAACATTCAATCACAACCCCACATTTTAAATCATTTTGAAGCACGAAAAATTGAGGAAATCAACAACAAAGGCATTACGGGCAAGAAATTCAAATTAAAACGAGCACAGACATACACAATTACAATCATGGAGGCCCAGCACACTTCACTAAGATAATATATCTTGTAAATCAATCAAAATCACAATATAAGAATTTGGGGTTCGGAAAACCAACCCTTAGAAGGAGAGTAGAAACTTTGAAATGCTAGGAAGCAAAGAAATCCAACTCTGAACACAAATCCAATGACTAAAAGGCGATAAAAATGCAAGAAATATTGAAAATATTGTGCGGGTATGAGTTTGGGAATTTCAAAAGTGAGGGAAAGTGAAAGAATTTGTAAGGTTAAACCTTTGGACTTTGAAAACCATCTAGTTCTCGCCCATTCGGCGACATAAGTTTTGTTCGTCCACCCACTTGGTGACACGCCCAATGAGCACTTACCTAACTGAGTTTTACAGGACCTCCAGTTAATTTGGGTGTCCAAACGGAAGACAAAGTCATCATCGCGCACCCGGTTGGCGATTCGCCAGTTAGCTCCTGGGCTCGCTTAGTTTTATAGACTCCAATTTAAAAATATCTTGAGTTCAACAACGGTCCAAGTTTGGCTCACCGACCTCTTCGGCGAGTCACCGACTGGAATTTTAGCTCACAAACCTACACTTTTCAAACACCTTCCACACTTCGACCTTCATAATCAACACACCATTATTTCAAACTTAAAAAGAAAGCAAATAAAACATGGATTCCCTCCAAAGTAGCGCCTTAGTTAATGTCGCGGCACAATGTAAGTCCACACTAAAACCTCATTCTTCGGTTTGGCCATAGTATCACTAGGAAACCCCCTTGTTGTGTGTCGGGTTCAAATGAGACGAGATATGATCCATTTGGGTCTCCAACTTTTTGAATGATACTAAAAGGGAGGTAACAGTCTGTATGAGGGTTGACACATCTTCTTTCATTTCCTTCAAAATCTTTTCCGACTTCTCAACTTTGTTGAGGATACTAGAAAGCATATCCTCCAATCGACCACCTTTCGAATACTTTGGTTTTTGACGGTCCTGGGGAGGCACATACCTATCCTTCTCCCCATCCTTCCAATTGGGATTCTGATCCCTCCACTCATGATCACGATCATTCAAACCTTCATCATTGTTCCATCCTTAGTTACCACCCTGCCTCGGGTAGTTTGAACGATAACCACCACCCTTGTTCCCTATGAAATTTACCTCTTCATTGTATAACGCCTCAAACTTGGCCTCATCAGGATTAACACACCCGACACCCATGACATTGACACTTTGAGCACCAGCTCCCATGACATTTTTGGACAAAATGTCAAGTTGTGTCATGATCTTGGCTATGTTTTTGTCCCTCTCTTGGTCTTTCTCCATCTGCTCCTTGGTCAATTTAAATGTGAGAGGGGAGACCTGATCTTCGCGAGTGTACCAAGGCTGATTGATTGTGGTCATGCCATCAAAGAGTTGAGTTGCTATCACATAAGGTTGCTCCATCAAACCTCCAATAGAAAGTTGGTCAGCAACACCCTTATTTACCGAATCAAGATTTCGGTAAAAATACTGCAGCAACACGTTTTCAGGCAACCGATGAGTTGGGCATTGGAGCACCAACTTCTTGAATCGTAGCCAAGTTTCATCAATTGGCTCACTTTCCAGATGCTGTCCTGAAGAGTCATCATCTTTGAAGGAGGAAAAAATAACAATTGAAATCCGGTGACCAGCTACTCCAACGAAGTGATTGATTCACGTTGCAATTCAGCCAGCCACTTATATGCTTCTCCCATCAAAGAGAATGGGAACAACCTCAACCGAACCGACTCTTGGGATATGTACTTGAAGGAGAACGGTTCGCTAACATCCACGAAGTTTCTAATATTGCTCATGGGGATGCTCACGAGCCAAAACACCGAACATTCCCTTCAATTGCAAGAGCTGCAATATAGTACTTGTGATATGGAACACCACGTCCCCCTCGACCGGAGGCAAGCGAATGACACCAATTCCACCCACAAGATGGAAGTCATTAGTATTAGGCTCGTTGACATCGTTGAGGTTTCCGATGTCATCTTGGTGGCCTACTTGCTACCATTGCTTACGTTCAGACTCATACTACCTTTTTGAAAACACAAACAAGGAAAACAAAACTTTAATTAAATAAGTTCAACTATGACTAACAAAAATAAATTTTAACTTAACTAAAAAATCTTAACCAACACCACTCCACGGTAGCGGCACCATTTTGATTGAATAATGCTATCAAAGACACTTCATCCAATTATATGTGTCAACGGTCATTAATCAATAATATAACCCAACTTAATGATTTGAGGTCGAATCCCACGGGAAATGGTACGTGCTAAAATTCAATAACTGAGTATGAATATGTTCAAGTCAATCATAGGTATAGACATTTACGAATAAAAGCATAATTCAAATTAGGGGGTGACACAAGTGTAAAATAATGGGGTTTTGGTTTTAACTATCAGCTACAACAACATCAAATATCACGATTTAACAAGTAATGAGACAGGTTCTTGGGATGTGATTGGATTATAGGCTAATATAGACAAATGGGTAATTGCAACTGGTAGTAAATAGCTGTAAATCAGTGAATAAGCTAGACTTTAGTGGGGATAAACTTTCTCTCAAACAATTTA
Organism: Solanum verrucosum; assembly: GCF_900185275.1. Classification (NCBI taxonomy): domain Eukaryota; kingdom Viridiplantae; phylum Streptophyta; class Magnoliopsida; order Solanales; family Solanaceae; genus Solanum; species Solanum verrucosum. Next base: position 269,459 of record NW_026020583.1, read on the forward strand.
CCCCGAATCAAGTTGATTTCTCTGGTACACCAACAAGCAAGAAATTAAGAACAACCTAAACCTTAGTCCATTCACTCTCTTGAGCTGAATATGTGGAAAAGGGTTTATGATTCAGTCTCTCAAGCTGAACCCATGACAACCCAATACCCACATACCATTAATTTAGTAATCTTGGTTTTAAAACCTCTCTCTCGAGCAAGCCAAATATACTAAGGTAGAATTGCATTTGCAACTACAAACCTTTAAATTAAACCACATTTACTGATTGAAAGCATTTCTAAACAGCAATTTAAACTATCAATTAGCAATACCACAAGCTAAATCAACCCATAATCACATAATCACACCCCATGAATTGGGGTTATAGCTAGGCATCATAAAAAGTGAGAAATCGTTACCAAATTGTGTTTTCATCAACTGGGTAAGGTTAATTTCATCTTTACAAAGGTCCAAATTGAGGAATCTCAAAGACCCACTTCTAATATCTAAAAAATGGAAAATTTCAATCCTTCAAAGCTAAGGAAAAGTTAGTCTACAAACTCAGAGTTCTAATTGCAAAACTGAAAAATATTCTATATTATAAAAATTGATACTAAACTAAATATTCAAACAAGTATTTATAGTCGCCAAAAATATGCTGCGAAGTACTAGTCGGCGCATTAAGTCTGGATTGCTGATCAACTCGACGATCCGCCCTTTGGTCAGTTTGTTCCCCTTTTTGCTTTGGCCTTCATCATCTTCAAGTTTTGTAACTTTGGGCGATCCAATCACTGCATCGCGGAACCATTCGACGACCGAACGACTACTCATTTCTCTCGCCGACTTGATTTTCTCCTTCAAGGCTTGGCAAAATTGAACTTTAGGCGAGGTAATAGCCACTGGGCGACTCGCCCGATGGATTAGGCGATCATCATGACTTCTTTTCTCCATGTTCCTTTTTGCCCATTAGTGTCCATCCTTTGATCCTAAATCCAAATACCCAGAAATCAAGGATTTTACATCAGTTATTGGCAAAAAATAAGCATTTGAGGACACTAAATATATCCAAATAAAGCCCTCAATGAGTCCAAATCATGGACTCATCAGCCACCGCAACACAAACTTTTGCAATGCATAGATAAGATCCCATAATCCCACCTATGCTAAGAATGTCACTTTAGGTCCTCATTCATGTTTACGATCTTTTGATCTCATTCGTAGCTTATTTCTGATAGACAAGGGACCATTAATCTTTAGTCAATCATATCAAGGAAATCAACGTATATCAACAAGTTTAGCATCCATCATTACAAGTAGCCCTCATATCAAACATACTTAGTAGCATCATCATAACATTAGAAGACCATACCATAAATACCCTCAAAGCCTACTTGTGCAATGCATGAATAAGGTCACATATTCTCATTCATATTAAGTAAAGCTGCTTAAGTAGCCATAGTTCATATTTCATATTCTTGTCATAGTGGGAATAAGCCTTAACTGACATAGACCATGTGAGCTTAACATGGAATCCGGTGTTACCCACACTAGAAACGGTTGTCCTACTTGCCTAAGGTAAGTCCATAATTTGTTAGCTTTTAGGTGGATCAACTAGCTAAAGATCAATGGGGGCCCATAGTTTATGGGATAAGGAAATTGTTACTAGAAACTCGACCATACTAGGAAGAGCTTCCACCTCACAATATCCACTTAGTGCAAAGCATTAAATTCCCACGTTGTAGTTAATTCTCTATTAACATCATTACTTATGAAAGGGTGCCCTTGGCCTACCGATTCAAGGTACATCATTAGAATAGCTCATTGATTCCCCATAAAAAGGGTGCCATTGGCCTATCGGTTCAATACAAAGCCTTAGAATGCTTCATTAGTCACTCATGAAAGGGTGACCTTACCCTACTGATTCAAGGTATATCATTTAGGACACTCTTTAGATCACGGGTGAGCAACTATCACCATCCATGATCATTCTTATTTTAAGATTCATTTAGGTAAGAAATGCCTTGCAACCTTAGAATCATCATTATATGAGAAAACCCTTCACAAAATGCCATATTCATACATAGGTGTGTAATTGAGAATATCCTTTCAACAACACATAACAAGATCATAATCATAATAACTTTACTCTAAAAGTGTTCTTAAAGCATATACATAAATCTCATAATCATGCTTAATATCATAATTTACCCATCAAGGACCAAGGATCACTTTTAATCAACAGAACTAGAATAACTACATTAGACATGGATAATAACATGGTTCAAATAATTCAACTACTACAAGCATAATTTCATAATACTCTTCTTTCTACAATTCACGCACATCACAAGATCATAAGTTAGGAATATGGGGATTTCATGAATTCTTGGGAGATTTCTTCATAAAACCATACAAAAAACATCAATTCAATCACAATATAAATTAATTAAATCAATAAAATTGTTTTTGAAAAAGAATCCATGACTTGGAGTACAACCCTAGCTTTTGGGGGAATTACTAGTTTGAAATTGAGTTTGGAGGGACTCCATGGATGAAGACTATCCTTGGATAAAGGACTACCATACCTTGGTGATGAATCCCCACGAAATGTAGAAGAAAATCCCTTCTCCTTGACGCCCTTGGCTCCAACTTCCTTTTTCTTCTTCCTTGAGTTCTAGTGAGAGAATTTTTTGTGAGTTCTTATGGGAATTTAGAAATAATGATTTTGAATGATTTAGTTTAAGGGTCTAAAATTTGAAAATAGGTGTTGAAAAATAGGCTAAAACGAACTCACTTTATACTACTTAAAAAATGGAAAACCCCAAAACACCCCTAGAGTCAACTGCCAAAAGGTTGTTTCCAGGGACCACCCACCTACGGGGTGTGTACTGACCCACGGCCCATACTGGTAGGGCATGGTTGGGGTCTGCAACTCTTCATCTTGACCCTTGACCCACGAGACAAGACCACATGGCGTGGACCCAACCACGGGGTACGGGTCAAGCCGTAGGTCAAGATCTTGGGTAGATTTTTGGGAAAAATGTTAGGGTCTTCCTCAAGGACCCTTGATTGGTCCTTGGGAGATCGTACCTTGATGTTATAACCCACCACCCTTTATTTTAAGTACGGGAAGTTATCTATACGACTCTAACTCTCACCTCAAACTCTAGTTTAGCCTACTAGTTTCTGGGGTTTTACATTATCTCCCCCTTGGGAACATTCGTTGTAGAATGATGATCTAGACACCTTACAGAATTAACGACTCAAGACAAGCAGCCCACAATGACTGGAACATAAAAAAAATGCACAATTCAAAGGAGGAAACTTGAACTCCATCTCAAACATAATTAATGCAACACAAGGAAGTAGGAACTACATCTAACAACCCAATATGCATGAAACTCAACATTTTTCGTATTCATAGGAGGAACTGCCTGCTCCAACTAAAAGAATATTTCAACCCAATCCATGAAACCATTAGGCCAACTACTCAAGAAAAGCATATGCATATAAGGCATGTTCATCAATTCATCTCCTGAAGTAAAATGGCATCTCATACTCAATACAAAACAACATGAGGAAATCAATCATAAAAACTCATTTTCTTACTAAAAATAAATTTCATCAAGAACATGCATGTCATAGGGAAATCATGGAAAGACATAAGCACTCATGACTCCAAACATAACACAATCTCAAAGGAACTCTTTGTCTCAAGCTAGAGTAGGACTAGAAGAAAAGATGAGGATATCGGGACATTCCTCAACCTTGCTATCTAAACAGACCCTCTCCCTCTTAGGAGGAAAGCCCGACTAATTTCCCAAGTACCACTTCTTTCAAGAAATTGATGAGCCCAAGATTTGGACTCATTTAGGGCTTTATTTTATAGGTTTAGTGTCCTCAAATGGTCATTTTGTGCCAATAACTAATGTAAAACCATTGATTTTCAAGATTATGGATTAAGGAGCAAAGCAAGAACACTAAGTTTGAAAAAGGAAACAACCGAGTTGAAAGAAGGAAGAAAATAGAGCCTCGTGATCGCCAAGTCCATTTGGCGAGTCGCGAAGTGGCCATTTGACCGCCTAATGTTCTAGTGTGCCAAGCCCTGAATGAAAGAAGCAACTTGGCGAGAGAAAGGAGTAGTCGGTGGATCGCCGAGTGGTTGAGCAATGCAGAGTTAGATCGCCCAAAGTTACAGATTAAACATTTCAACAATATACCATTTTGGGTCATCATCCAATTTGGAGCCATAGAATGTAGGGGATTAATTCTTGTGAAATCCCTAATCCTTGAAGCGGTTGTACTTGCAATGGGGTTCACATGAGCGTAGCATCCCTAGGGACTCGAGTTGTTAAAACATGAGTCAATGATGGAAGAGCCGACCTTATTTACAAATTTTCCATAGCTCCCTCATCATTAGGAGCTTGAGGAACTTGAGGACCTTGGGGAGGAACTCCCTTTTCCACAATCTCCTCTTCAATCCTTCTTACGGCCTCCCTTCCTGTAGTCATATCCTATATGCCCCAGAAAAGGGTTAGGAAATGGACTTCATAGAGTTAAAACTCTAAGGCACGACTAAAGAGTAATAAAAGAAGTAAAAGTTCCTAAAAATCTTATAGCCTCTCATTCATAAGTGTGGCGCGCTTCACACTCATGAGCAAAACTCTACTAGAGGTGGTTCATGAGACATCATCCAATAATCATTTTAAACCTTGTGCTCTGATTACCAAGTTTTCACGACCCGGGGTTTCCCACTAGGAGCAACATGGTGTACTTGACCCCAAAGGGGTCTCATACGATCCCTTAGAAAATTCATAACATAAAGACATAGAATAACTACGGAAAATTTAAAACTTTTATAATCGAAGTCAACTTCTTTTTCATAAACGAAAATAAGAATCTAGAATTGTCTTAATCACCATCTAGTATAAATAGGGTCAAAGCCCTTTACATCAATAAAGTCTCAAAAGTAGAGAGTACAATAAAAGCTAGAAAATGATAACATCTTGACCTCGAACTTGACGACTAACCAACCCTAGGGAATAGTTAACCCAAGTTTCACTTGAAAGAAGAAGTACGTCTCAACGACCGGAACCTACACTCAAAAAAAGTAGAAAATATGGGTTAGCACAAATAATGTACTAAGTATGGAAGCCATGCATAAAAATCTTTAAAACATGCATAAAAGGGATATTTAGTTGAAATCCATGCCTTTATCAACTTTGAAAGCCATTAAGCACATTTATGAAGAAACATAAGTCAAACCAACACATAAGCAACCCAAAGCTATACATGTGCAATGCAAAGGTAAGATCCCATAACCCTACCAAATACTAAGTATGACATTAAGCCACCAACAACATGCATATCTTACTTTTTCCTCATCCATAACCAACATCCATAAGTAATGAGTTATTCATATTCATAATTTGTAACAAGTAAAGTCAACCTTGACATCCATGCATATATTACATACATAATCCATAAGTCATCATAACACAACAGAACCTCGCCATAACCCCTCTTAAAGTCTACTTGTGCAATGCATAAGTGAAGTCCCATACCCCCACTCATACTAAGTAGTACCTCTTAAGAAGTCATAATTAAAGTCCATGTTCTTACCATCGTTCATAGTCGTATCACATAGGGAAAATAACAATAACCGACATAGACCATGTGAGCTACATGGAATCCGATGTCTTACTCCCACACCGAAAAGGGATTTCCTACTTGCCTAAGGTAAAACTTACATAATAGCTTTTAGGTGGATCTACTAGCTAATGACTTATGTGGCCACATAGTTATGGGATACAGAGATTACTACTAGAAACCCGGACTCCTAGCGTAAAAGGTTTCCATATCATGAGACAGCATACATTGGGAAGCCGTACTTTCTAACGTAATAGCATCCATCTCATTTTTCGTATCCGCTCGGTGCTAAGCATAATCCCTTTTAAAAGTCATATTAAGTCTTTACTTCAGTTCATATTCATGAAAGAATGCACTAGGGACTCAAACCAACATACATCATAATAGTTCATATATTCCTTAGGTGAGGATGTCCTTTCAACCTTAGAATCATCAACATATGAGTAAACCTTTCACATCATATTCATAGTGTGTTCATGAGAATGGCCTTTCAATCAACACAACAAGCCTATCATAAATATACATACATACTTCATGCATAAAACAAGTCTAAGGGTATAGGGAAGAAGGACCATCCATCAATACCACCATTACACAATATTCATAGGATCATCACCATCTAAGTGAATCACAAATTCATATACAATCCTCCTCAACATGTATAAACCCTAACAAGTTGCCCTTCAAGGCTATCAATCAAGATCAACCCTAACTTCTAGAATTACGACATTAGATAGAGAAATATCATAATTCAACAACTTATTCAATGTAAACATAATCAATTGTCAAGCTCCCATCATCAATCAAGCCATACCATAGTTCACAATTTGGGAGAAGGGGGAATCAGGGGTCCAAGGGAGATTTTCATCATAAAGCATCAATAGTCCAACATTCCAATTATAAATCATCATAATCAACCAAAATAAACCATAATTAAAAAGTGAAAAACGTTTTGGAAGAAGACCCATGTCATAGATTAAAAGCCCTAGAATTGGGGGATTTGGAAATCTTGAAAACATACATTGAAGGGGCTCCTTGGGTGATAGCCACCCAAGGATAAAAATAATCTATACCTTGACTAAGAAACTCCAAGAATTTTGAGGAAGAACCTTGAAAATCTACCAACCCTAGCTCCAATGGCTCATTTCTTCTTCCTTGAGTGCAGAGAGAGGAATATTGAGAGAGGAGGGAGTTTTTTTATTTTGATTTGGGTGTTTGTAAATTATAACTTAGTCTTGTCAAATTTGACTTAAAAACAACTTATATACTTTCCCTAAAAACACCTAAAACAACCCTACTTTAATTAGACTAAAAATGAAATGTCTTAATTGACCCTCACTTAAATGCCCCCGTCAAGGACCATGACTCACCTTCATGAGTCATGGTGTGGACCACAACTCGTGGTCCTGCCCATGAAGGTTGGGACAGTGGCTATGTTTTTGGAGTACAAGGCTCCTTAGCCTAAGTCATCTCCACGGGCTCCTTCACGAGCCGTGAAGTGGACCACGACATGTGGTCCTGCCTGTGGAGGATGAGGTAGTAGCTATGCTTGTCATGACCTAGGGGTACACCCTAGACATAACTTGGCGTAGTTGATCCCGAAGGGGTCTCATATAAACCCTTGGCATAATTAAAACATAAGATACTAGAAAAGTACGGGAAAATTTAAAACTTCTATTTAATCAATCAATTGAAAACATTTTCATAAGCAAACGAAAGTCTTTACTAACTCTTTGTCTTAAACCATCTATTACAACTCTTGAATAAAATTCTTGGGACACAGCCCACATAATTGTCTAAAACATAAGAAATGACATAAAGGAAACATAAGGGTTTCTCCTCGAAGCTATGAGGACTCACCGATTCTGCAACTATTCTTGCACCTTAGAAACCTAGCCTCCAAAGCAACTCAATCTCCAACACCCTACATTTTATTAGAATGTAGGCAATATGCATTAGTACAAAATGTACCAAATATAAAAGCTAGCACAACATCATAAGAGCATATCAACAGGGTTAGTCAACATAAGACATAAGCATAAGATATAATGACATATTCATAGCATAAACATCACAATCATAACATGGTCACCAACATAAACTCCATATAAACATAAGTCAACATAAGACATAATAATTGAACATAGGAGGTAAATCATATTCATGGCATAGTCTTAACTTAGACTTTCATATTTAGATACTTCAAACTTTGGTCTTTCATATTACAAATGAACTATTTCACAAGCCACCTCCAAGCATACATGTGCAAAGAAAGGATAGCATCACATAATACTATCCAAGCTAAGTACCTATTTTTGGTCACTCTTGGGCACAGCCCACCTTCATAGTCAAAACCTAGGTTTTCATGTCATAAGGGCACATATACTCCTAAGTAACCTCGAGACACACCTGTGCAATGCATGAAAGGCATCCCATACTACCCTTCACACCAAGCTAGGCCTTGAAGTCATCTTACACATACTCACCCTCCTTTAGTCTCATTAATAGCTTAACTCGCATATCTAAGGGAATATCTCACTTTTCGTCAAGTATAGCAAGGAAGGAAGCTATGGAACAATCCTATCTCTCTCATCTCATTAGTAACCCAAAGTCATACTTGTGCAATATAATCATGGCATCCCATAATACTAATCATGCTAACTACCACTTTTTAGGTCCTATTACTATTGCTTCTTAGTTTGGAACCTAGCTCCTCTCGTTAACTTGAGAACACTAGGAGGTACTCTCTTAAGCACATCTAAGTTCAGCATAAGGTTGAACCCTAAGAGATACAACCTTAATCATTTATGTGTAAGTTCCTTACCCATATGGACCCTATGAGATACAACCTTAATCATGTCTAAGTCGATTCATATTATTGAACACTATGAGGTACTTCATTAAGTAAGTCTTCATTCATCTATGCTTTAGAATAATATGAGATTCTTCCTTAAGCATGTATTAGTTTTTCACCACCCAGGGGTACACCCTAGACGTAACATGTCATACATGACACCAATGGGGTCTCATAAAAACCCTTTGCATAATAATAACATAAGATACTAGAAAAGTACTGGAAAATTTAAAACTTTCTTTAGAATCAATCAATTCAACACATTTTCATAAGCAAACAGAAGTATTTACTAACTCTTTGTCTCAAACCATCTATTATAACTCTTGCATAAAAGATTTGGGACGCAGCCCACATAATTGTCTAAAACATAAGAGAATGACATAAAGGAAACATAAGGGGTTTGTCCTCGAAATATGAGGACTCGCCAATTACTCAACTCTTCTTGCGCCTTAGAAACCTAGCCTCCAGAGCAACTCAATATCCAACACCCTACTGTAGGCAATATGCATTAGCACAAAATGTAACAAGTATGAAAGTTAGCACAACATCATAAGAGCATGTCAACATGGTTAGTCAACATAAGATATAAACAGAAGATATAATGACATATTCGTAGCATAAACATCATAATCAGAGCATGGTCTCCAACATAAACTCCATATAAACATAAGTCAACATAAGACATATAAATTGAACATAAGAGCTAAATCATCTTCATGGCATAGTCTCAACTTAGACTTTCATATTTACATACTTCAACCTTTGGTCTCTCATATTACAAGTGAACTACTTCACAAGCCACCTCCAAGCATACTTGTTCAAGGTAAAGATAACATCCCATAATACTATCCAATCTATGTACCTCTTTTTGGTAATTTTTTTGCATCGACCATCTTCTTAGTCATAACCTAGGTTTTCATGTCATAAGGGTACATATAATCCTAAGTAACCTCGAGACACACTTGTGCAATGCATGAAAGGCATCCCATACTACCCTTCACACCAAGCATAGCCTTGAAGTCATCTTAGTCATACTTACCCTCCTTTAGTCTCATTATGTAGTTTTTCTAAGAATGGCATTCCTAAAAGCATATCCTTATTTATGAATTCGTAACTATATAGGTCTTCTATAGTTAATATTTTATCCCATATTTGTAATTTTATATTCTTTGTTTTATATGTTATGATACTTCCTTGATTATTGAATCCTGTTACTACTAAGGGTAATTTTAGCTTTTCCCATTTTTCTTCTGGTAGGCAATTGTGTTTGCACATATTAGCTTCTGCTCCTGTATCTAACATAGGAGTATAATATCTATTGTAGTAATTTTCTATTATTATTTTTGCAAGTATGTATATTTTCATATTGTTGTTTTTATTATGACTTTCTTGTTTTTATATGTTATGGTTAATTGTGTATTTTCAAAATTATATGGTTTCATTTCTTTTAACCATTTTATTCCTAATATTATGTTATCGCCTTGATAAATTTTGAATTTTATTAATATTACTATTCCTCCAATAATTATTTCTTTTTCTACTATTTCCTCAGAATTTATTAACTCTTTTGGTAATTCTGGGCATGTTCGTTCCTTAGAGGTTATTTCATCTTCTATGACTAACTCTCTTGTTATGTAATTTTCTTCTTGACCAATGTTTATTATTATAATATACTTTCTTTGTTCCATTATTCCAGTTATATAGTAATGGTATGGTTCTATATCTTTTATCATTTGATATTCTATTGATTTTCTTGAAGGTTGAGGTGTTTCATTACTGTAGTTTATTCCTTTTATTCTTTTTTATGGGCTTATTCTGTCACTTACTATTTCTAAATCTTCTTCTATATTTATTTCTTTGTAACTGTAATCATTATTATCTATTACTATAATCATTTGTTCAAAAGGATTTTCTATTTTTATTCTATTTATCTTATTTTTTGCTATTATTTTATGTTTTGTTGTTAATACATATAATATTTTACATCTTGCTGTAAATATCTTACTTCCTGGAGCTAACTCTATTCCTGACATCTTCCGATATAATACTAAGGATTTATCTATGTTTCTATCGTTTACTGCTACTGAATAATTGGCGCTTATTATAAATTTGAATTTTTGGTATATTAGATTTCCTTTTACTGCACTTATTATACTTTTTTCTATAGGTTCTACAATTCTGTCATCTGCTAGGTATATTTCTATTGGTGTATCTATTCCTTCTCTGAAACATGGTTTTTTAAATATTTCTGTTCCTCCTAGGTGTACATATTTTTTTGGGTCGTTAGCTTTGATTTCTTATATTTCTTCGTTTATTATTCTTTTATTTATTATTGGTATTTTTCCTTTTCCTTTGGTATATTTACAATCTATTATGTGTTCTTTTTGGCTTACCACGTAATATTCTTCCTTTTGTCTTTTAAATAAATTTTTCACTATTGGTACTCTAAAAAAAATTTCTACACTTAGGTCTAGTTCTTTTCCTTTTATTTGATCAAATATATTAATATCAAATATTACTTTTTGTTCTGTAGATTTTTCAGCTATATGATCCTCTTGGGCTATTATATGTACGTCTTTCAGTCATCTATATTATTATATAAATTATCTTCTTCTTCGTTTTCTTCATTTTCAGATAGTTCATATATACTACATCACTTTCTAACTCATAATCTATATATTCAATTTGTGTATATTCTTCTTCATTATCTATTATTACTTCGGATATTTATTTTTTCTTAGGATTTTGGGGTAATTTACAATCTTTAGCTATATGTCCTACTTTTTCACAATTATAACCGATACATTCAGTCATTTTTTTCTTTTGTCTAAATGGTCTTTTGTTATTATGATTTTTTATGTAGTATCTTCTTCGAGGTCTTTTGTACTTATACTGGGTTTTATATTTTTTATATTTACCCGGTTTCATATATTTCTTTTTATAATTATTATCATTACATCCAAATTAGGGTGCTATCTTATCTATACAACATGCTAAGTTTTTTATTATGGTTTTTTCCATTTTTATTTCTTCTATATATTTTTCATATATTTCTGAATACCATTTTTGTAAGTATCTTATTCTTGCTCCTAAAGTATCTTGTAGTCCTGCTTCATTCCAGTGTTTTATTATTTTTGAGCTAAAGGGTTCTGGTAATTTTGTAAAGTATAACCTTCGTATTTCTTTTCCTTCTTCCGTACTATATGTTCCTTTATAATAATATTCTCCAAATACACACGTATATTCTTCTATATAACACATATTACATATTGCTAATTTTAACATTTAATTTCTATTTAGCTATTTTTCCTTATTTTGTTCTTCTATTTCTGTAGTCGTACTACTACATTCATTCCGTATAGCTATTTCATATTTACTTAATATGTCAATTGGGGTTGTTGCTATTTCACCCTCTATCCTTTTATTATTTTTTAAATATTTTTATACTTTCGTCTGTTAGATTTTGTAACCATAGTTTTACTGTTCCTAAAAGTGTCCTTTCTATATATCCTGGTACTTCTGTCATTCCTATTTATTATCTATTAGCTGTTTTGATATATATCCTACCCATAATTGAATTGTTTTATTTATATCTGTTACACAGTCTATACCTAAAAAACTATTTTGTGTAGTAACTGGAGTTGGTGTCCATTTTTTGTTTAATCTTTTATTTCATATACTATCATACCTATCAGATTGTTCATAATTAACCATATAATAATTGGGATTTACTTCTCTGGGGTTTTTAACTCCTGATGTACTTGCTTTTGTATCCTTCATCTCTCCTGTATTTATTTCGGAAGATTTTTTATCTTCTAGATTTGCTAACATCTCTATATATGTTTCGCTTATATCTGTACCTTGATCTTCATTTATATGATTTATATCATCTATTCTTATATCTGGTTCTTCCTTTTCTTCGATTTGTAATTTTTCCTTGAATTTTTCTATTTCATTTTTTAACTTTGTTTCAAGTTCTCTTACTTTTTGTTTAGTTGCATATAGTTCTTTTAGTGTGGTTAATTCTTTTTCTAGAGCAATTATTTTATCTTTTCTTGTTTCTTCTATTTGTTGTATTTCTAGTTTTGCTTGTTGTTTAATAATTTCTATCTTCTTTTTCCTGTCTATTTCTTTATTTTCTTTAGTTATTCGTACCATGACTGTTAGACTATCTTCTAGTTTCACTGTTTCTTTTCCTATCATTAGATAAAAAATTTCAGCTATTTTTTTATATCTCCTTCCTAACCTTGAAAATATTATTTTTATTTTTAATCCGTCTTGGTTTTCATAAGTTTTTTCATCTATAGAAAATTCTTCTTTATTCATTATAGATTGTTCTTTAGTTTATATTCTATTTGTTGTATTTGTAGTTGTGTTTCAAATATTGTTCTTCTTTGAGCTAGTAGAGATTTTTGGCATATTCCTGCATATATGTTATATTTAAGTCTTTCTTGTTTATGTTTTAACTCATAGCGTTTCTCCATAATCGTCCTAATTAATTCATATTTGTGTTGTTCAGTAATCCATACTATCTAAATTTGAATTTTTGGTATATTAGATTTCCTTTTACTGCACTTATTATACTTTTTTCTGTAGCTTCTACTATTCTGTTATCTGCTAGGTATATTTCTATTGGTGTATCTATTCCTTCTCTGAAACATGCTTTTATTAAATTGGTATCAGAGTTATGGATATGAGTAGTGTGGATAGTATGGATTGTAAAGAACAACACTAATATGAATTAATCAGGACGATTATAGAGAAACGCTATGAGTTAAAACATAAACAAGAAAGACTTAAATATAACATATACGCAGGAGTATGCCAAAAATCTCTACTAGCTCAAAGAAGAACAATATTTGAAATACAACTACAAATACAACAAATAGAATATGAAAGCACAATCTATAATGATTAAAGAAGAATTTGCTATAGATGAAAAAACTTATGAAAACCAAGACGGATTAAAAATAAAAAAATATTTTCAATCTTAGGAAGGAGATATAAAAAATAGGTGAAAATTTATATCTAATGATAGAGAAAGAAATAGTGAAACTAGAAGATAGTCTAACAACCATGGTACGAATAACTAAAGAAAATGAAGAAATAGACAGGAAAAAGGAGATAGAAATTATTAAACAACAAGAAAAACTAGAAATACAACAAATATAAGAAACAAAAAATGATAAAATAATTGCTCTAGAAAAAGAATTAGTCACACTAAAAGAACTATACGCAACTAAACAGAAAGAAAGAGAACTTGAAACAATGTTAAAAAATGAAATAGAAAAATTCAAGGAAAAATTAAAAAATCGAAGAAAAGGAAGAACCAGGTATAAAAATAGATGATATAAATCATATAAATGAAGACCAAGGTTCAGATATAAGCGAAACATATACAGAGATGTTAGCAAATCTAAAAGATACAAAATCTACAGAAATAAATACAGGAGATATTAAGGATACAGAAGCAAGTACATCAGAAGTTAAAAACCCCAGAGAAGTAAATTCCAATTATTATACGGTTAATTATGAACAATTTGATACATATGATAGTATATGGAATAAAAGATTAAATAGAAAATGGACACCAACTCCAGTTACTACACAAAATAATTTTTTAGATCTAGATTGCATAACAGATATAAATAAAACAATTCAATTATGGGTAGGATATATATCAAAATAACTAATAGATAATAAAATAGGAATGACAGAATTACCAGGATATATAGAAATGACACTTATAGGAACAGTAAAACTATGATTACAAAATCTAACAGACTAAAGTATAAAAACATTAAAAAATAATAAAAGGATAGAAGGTGAAATAGCAACAACCCCAATCGACATATTAAATAAATATGAAATAGCTATACGGAATGAATTTAGTAGTACGACTACAAAAATAGAAGAACAAAATAAGAAAAAAAAGCTAAACAGAAATTTAATGTTAAAATTAGCACTATGTAATATGTGTTATATAGAAGAATATACGTGTGTATTTAGAGAATATTATTATAAAGGAACATATAGTACAGAAGAAGGAAAAGAAATACGAAGATTATACTTTACAAAATTACCAGAACCCTTTAGCTTTATAACAAAAGACGGGAATGAAGCAGGACTACAAGATACTTTACAAGCAAGAATAAGATACTTACAAAAATGATATTCAGAAATATGTGAAAAATATAGAGAAGAAATAAAAATGGAAAAAACCATAATAAAAAACTTAGCATGTTGTAAAGATAAGATAGCACCCCAATTTGGATGTAATGATAATTATTATAAAAAAATATATAGGAAACTGGGTAAATATAGAAAATATAAAACCCAATATAAGTACAAAAGACCTCGAAGAAGATACTACATAAAAAATCATAATAACTAAAGACCATTTAGACAAAAGAAAAAAAAAACTGAATGTACCTGTTATAATTGTGGAAAAGTAGGACATATAGCTAAAGATTGTAAATTACCCCAAAATCCTAAGAAAAAACAAATATCCGAAGTAATAATAGATAATGAAGAAGAATACACACAAATTGAATATATAGATTATGTGTTAGAAAGTGATGATAGTATATATGAACTATCCGAAAATGAAGAAAACGAAGGAGAAGATAATTTATATAATAATATAGGTTACTGAAAAAGACGTATAGATAATAACCCAAGAGGATCATTTAACTGAAGAATCTACGGAACAAAAAGTAATATTTGATATTAATATATATGAACAAATAAAAGCAAAAGAACTAGACCTAAGTGTAAAAAAAATATTTAGAGTACCAATAATAAAAAATTTATTTAAAAGACAAAAGGAAGAATAATACGTGGTAAGCCAAAGAGAACACATAATAGATTGTAAATATACCAAAGGAAAAGCAAAAATACCAATAATAAATAAAAGAATAATAAACAAAGAAATACAAGAAATCAAAGCTAAAGACCCAATAAAATATGTACACCTAGGAGGAAAAAAATACTAATAAAAGCATGTTTCAGAGAAGGAATAGATACACCAATAAAAATATATCTAGCAGATGACAGAATAGTAGAACCTATAGAAAAAAGTATAATAAGTGCAGTAAAAGGAAATCTAATATACCAAAAATTCAAATTTATAATAAGCGCCAATTATTCAGTAGCAGTAAACGATAAAAACATAGATAAATCCTTAGTATTATATTGGAAGATGTCAGGAATAGGGTTAGCTTCAGGAAGTAAGATATTTACAGCAAGATGTAAAAATTTATATGTATTAACAACAAAACATAAAATAACAGCAAAAAATAAGACAAGTAGAATAAAAATAGAAAATTCTTTTGAACAAATAGTTACAGTAATAGATAATAATGATTACAGTTACAAAGAAATAGATATAGAAGAAGATTTAGAAATAGTAAGTAACAAAATAGGCACATCAAAAAGAATAAAAGGAATAATCTACAGTAATGAACCACCTCAACCTTCAAAAAAATCAATAGAATATCAAATGATAAAAGATATGGAACCATACCATTACTATATAACTAGAATAATGGCACAAAGAAAGTATATTATAATAATAAACACTGGTCAAGAAGAAAATTACATAACAAGAGAGTTAGTAACAGAAGATGAAATAACCTCTAAGGAACGAACGTGCCCAAAGTTACCAAAAGAGTTAATAAATTCTGAGAAAACAGCAGAAAAAGAAATAATTATTGAAGGAATAGTAATTTTAATAAAATTCAAAATTTATCAAGGAGATAACATGATATTAGGAATAAAATGGTTAGAAGAAATGAAACTATGTAATTTAGAAAATACACAATTAACCATAACATATAAAAACAAGAAAGTCATAATAAAAAGAACAATATGAAAATATACATACTTGCAAAAATAATAATAAAAAATTACTACAATAGATATTATACCTCAATGTTAGATACAGGAGCAGAAACTAATATGTGCAAACACAATTGCCTACCAGAAGAAAAACGGAAAAAGCTAAAAACACCCATAGTAGTAACAGGATTCAATTATGAAGGAAGTATGATAACATATAAAGCAAAGAATATAAAATTACAAATATGGGATAAAATATTAACTATAGAAGACATATATAGTTACGAATTCATAAATAAGGATATGCTTTTAGGAATGTCATTCTTAGAAAAACTATATCTCCATGTGATAACAAAAGCACACTGGTGGTTTACTACACCATGTAAACAAAAGGTAGGAGAAAAAGAGTAAACAACAAAAATAGGAAAATCATACCATGGATCAAAGGAACTGAGAAGATTACCAAAAAAACTAGAAAATATCAAAGAAATTAACAATAATATCGAATTAATTGTATTTTCTATATATAAACTAAAACTAATTCAAGAAAAACTAGAATCACTATGTAGTGAAAATCCCTTGAATGGATGGGAATAACATAAAACAAAAATAAAAATCAAATTGATTGATGATAATACCATAATAACCCAAAACCCATTAAAATATAATTTTAATGATTTAACAAAATTCAAAATGCACATAAAAGAGTTACTAGAAAATAATTACATACAAGAAAGTAATAGTAAACATACAAGTCCAGCATTTATAGTAAATAAGCATAGTGAACAAAAAAGAGGAAAAAGTAGGATGGTTATTGACTATAGAAATCTAAATGCAAAAACAAAAACATATAATTACCCAATACCAAACAAAGTATTAAAAATAAGACAAATCCAAGGATACAATTACTTCAGCAAGTTTGATTGTAAGTAAGGATTTTACCATCTAAAATTAGAAGAATAATCTAAAAAGTTAACAGCTTTCACAGTACCACAAGGATTTTATGAATGGAATATATTACCTGTTGGATATAAAAATGCACCAGGAAGATACCAACATTTTATGGATAATTACTTTAACCAACTAGAAATTTGCATAATATACATAGATGATATATTATTATATTCAAGAATTCAAGATGAACGTATAAAATTGGTAGAAAAATTTATACATATCATAACATACTCAGGAATAAGTCTAAGTAAGAAAAAAGCAGAAATAATAAAAACACAAATCGAATTTCTAGGAATACAAATAGAAAAAAATGGCATAAAAATGCAAACACACATAGTACAAAACATAATAAATTCTGAAGAACAAATAGATACGAAAAAGAAATTACAATCGTTTCTAGGATTAGTAAACCAAGTGAGAGAATATATATCTAATTTAGCAGAAAACTTAAAACCTTTGTATAAGAAGTTAAAGAAAGATGTATTGTATCATTTTGACAATAAAGACCAAGAATAAATACGAAAAATAAAATTGTTACGTAAAAATTTACCTAAATTATGTTTTTTAGATGAAATTAAAGAATTTACATATAGAGTTGAATCAGATGCAAGTGAAATAAGCTATGGAGGAGTATTAAAATATAAATATAGTAAAGAAAAGGTGGAACATCATTGCAGATATTATTCAAGAACATTTACAAACCCCGAAATAAAATGGGAATTAAATAGAAAAAAATTATATTTAGTATATAAATATTTATTAGCCTTTGAACCATACATCGTATATAACAAATTTATTGTAAGAACAGATAATACACAGGTAAAATGGTGGATAACAAGAAAGGTACAAGATTCAGTAACGACCAAAGAGATACGAAGACTAGTATTAAATATATTAAATTTTACATTTACAATAGAAATAATATGTACTAACAAAAATGTTATTGCAGATTACATCTCAAGACAAAACTACACAGACTGAAAAAGAAAATACTATAGAAGAAATACTCAGAGCTATGAACCTACTTTGCACAAAAGGATAAAATATTGACAAAGAGCTACAACAAATAAAAAGTCAGCAACATGACTATAAAAATGCGGAGCTAATTCGATCAGAAGACTTAAAAAATCTAGAGCTACAAGGCGACGTTGGGAAACACCTAAAAACCCATAATGATTTGTTACATGCAGCTACAGGAAGCACATCTGCAACAAAAGAAGAAAATAAAACCAGATATGTTAATACTAGTATGAATAAAATGTTCGAAAAACCATTTATGCCAAAGAACCAAAAAGATCCATTATTTATACCACCTCAGCTAAACACATATAAAGAAAGCCTAGGACAAAACAAAAAGACTTATAACCATATAACCAGAGCTTATATAGAGAATATCCACAAAATACAAACCTTTCTAAACCAAAATCCAAAGTCCAAAAATACAAAAAACCCCATGAAGATTACATTACACAAAATCTACAGGGATATAACAAGATGATTGCACAACCAGGAACTAACACCAATCTAGTAGGAACTTGCTATAACTATGGATTATTAAGTACCGTATATACCCAAACGGGAGACGAGATATCAACAATAACAGAGCTACATAAGGCCTTTATGCATTATAAAAGGATAACTAAAGGAACCCTTTTTTATATAAAGTTCTATTCCGCACCAGCAGAAATATTGTATGACGAAATTAAACCTATCACACAAGTTATAAAAATCGGACTGACTAGAGAAATGATAGTACCAGAAAAAATAGAACGACAAGACGAGATACAAAAGATAGAGATACCAGAATTCTATGCAAGAAAATGGATTATTGGAATAGCCACTAATTTGAACGAGTTAACAACCAATTATTTAAATGGGAATTCAATATAGAGCTATTATTCCAGAGAACAAACAATGATATATTCAAATTCCAGAGAAATCAGAGAAGCAGATATGGAAGAAATACGACGATGGATACTAAGCTTATTAAAACCAGAACAACAGCCAACTACAAGAGCAATACAGAAGAATTTCATTTCGCCAGAAAGAATGACAAACTATTGCAAAGCTATTGGACACAGATACCCAGATCTTCAATGTTCAAAATGCTATGGAGAAGACAATGTAATTCCATCTCTCTAGCTAGAATAAAGACGACAAGATAAAAGCAAAAACGACAAACAACAAGATAGAAAGCAGAAGAGAAGATAAAGTGTGCAGCAGAAGACAAGATAAAGTGTGTAGCAGAAGACAAGATAAAGTGTGCATTATAATAAAGTAGTGTGCATTATTATGCATTGTTAAAGACAAGTGTAAAGTAAGGTATGTAAATAAGTGGACAAGTGTAAAGTAAAATAGTATTAATAGTGTTAGTGATAGAAAAAGTAAGGTATGTAAATTGGTAGACAACTATAAAGTAAAATAGTATTAGTAATAGTGTTAGTGATAGTGATAGAAATAAAGTAAGTAATAGGAGTGCATCTCTACTTGTACAAATAGAGAGTCATTAGGCACATATAAGGCAAGACTTTCTTGACAGGAAGCAAGCCTCTTTGTAAACAAAATACTCGCAAATAAATAAATATCAAGTTTTAATCTAAGCTATGGAGCAAAATATGCCAGATCTCATAGAAAAACAGATATATCTATTTATGATTATGCATAGCTAAATCTATTAATTCCTGAATATCATAGTATGATTAAATCAGATCATACCAGTTATTATATACTAGAATTATTTGAAGCATGTTTTCTAGTTTGTTAACATGAGGAAAAAAGGAAAAACTTCCGGACTATGCCATCCTAAAGTTGAAACCATAGGCAAGGAAGCCGTGAGGGGAGTAAACAGAGTTGAGGCGCTGTTAGGAAGGGAGTACCTTTGAAAGTACGATGTTAATAGTGACAGGAGAACATGGTTGAAAATAATCTAGTTTATAGTTATCTAATATGAATAATATTTATTATGCATATGATATAAGGGAAATATTGATTAAACAGCAGAACACTAATATGACTACTTATCTACATCATGAAATGATATTAGCTTATGAAACACTGATTTTATATATTCTAAAGTATATAAAAATAATTGAATTAAGAAGAATGATATGGGAAAAATATTTGACTTAGAAGAATTAGAACTAGTAACTCAAACCTGGTATGAAATAGACGAAATAGATGAAATATATGATCTAGGACGAACTAATATTAATGATTTAGAATTAGAATACTCAGACTAATGATAAATTACGAATACTTCTAATATTGGCTAGAAACTACTGAAGAAATTACTTTACTAGGAGATCTAATAAAAGAAAATATAGAAATATATCAAAGAACCCAAGATATACAATACATAGAATACATTCTAGAAAATAAAAGAGAAATAATTAGACTAATACCCTTAAGGAAAGAATATTATGATAAAGCATTCAATGCCTAACAACATACTCACAAAATATAAGAGAAATAATTAGAAAAGAATACATTCTAGAAAATATAAGAGAAATAATTAGACTAATACCCTTAAGGAAAGAATATTATGATAAAGCTTTCAATGCCTAACAACATAGTCACAAAATTGGTAAACACTAGGTGGTACTCTCTTAAACACATCTAAGTTCATTATTAGGTTGAACCCTAAGAGATACTCCTTTTAGTATGCCTAAGTTCCTTACCCATATGGACCCTATGATATACTACCTTAAGCATGTATAAGTCCATTCATACTATTGAACACTATGAGGTACTTTATTAGGTAAGTCTTAGTTCATATATGCTTTATAACACTATGAGATGCCTCCTTAAGCATGTATTAGTTCATTGGATATGGAGATTGGTACTGGAAACCTTAACTCAACTATGTGAAGGTTTCCATCTCGTGAGACCTATCTTTGTGACATGGGTAATCTCCTCTTCTCCTAACATCATGTGAAATGGGTAATCGCCTCTTGTCATTCAATTAGAGATCTTGGGTAATCGCCTCATGCCTCATCATTAGATTAGCTTCATAGCATTGGTTCCTTTTAGGTGAGAAAGCCTTTCAACCCTAAGAACCCTTATTATGTGAGAAAATCTTTCACAATTCATACTTACATGTGTATATGAGAAATCCTTTAAACAACACAACAACAACATCATCAGTGATACTTCACTCTCAAAGCAACCTTAAAACAGTTATTTAAGGTTCATAAGAACATGCATAATTCCATAATTCTCCCTTTCAAGGTTCAAGCCCACTTTCAAACATCAATGTCTAGAAAACATAAGTTAGGCACGGTCTCATGGAAATTCATCATAAATTCATTTAATTCTATGAATTTTTGCTTGATTTCATATAATCTTCATTCATATTCCAAAACCCACAACAAATGATCATAACTTGGAAAAACAAAGGGATTACATGGTTTCGTGAGGATATCATCATAAAAACATGAGATTAACTCAATTCATACATAAGAGATAATAAATCAATCAACTAGATCAATAATTAGGAGAACCCACAAAATAGAAGAAAATCCTAACTTAATTGGGAAATTCTAACTTTGAAAATAGGATAGCTTGGGAACTCCATGAAGGGAAGGAATCCATGGATGAAAACTATCATACCTCAGTACCAATTTCTTAATTTCAATGCAGGAATGGAGACTTGACTTGCAAACCCTAGCTTGGACCCCTTATTATTCAATTCTTCTAGAGAGAGAAATATTTGGGAGGAACAACTTGATTTCTTTTTTGTGAATTTGAGAGAATGACTTTCAATAGGGAAATCTTAGAGTTAAAACACTTAATTAGGGTTTTTACTCATAGGAAAACCGACATAGTATTAGGCTAGACTAATTAGGAAAAGACCCAACTTCCCCTAAATAAAATAGCCGACCAACGACCCACGGACCCTAACCGACGGACCGAGGTTTGACCGACGACTTGTCCTATTGGTCCATCATCTAACATCAAAAGCTGGTGATTGGGGTCTGGACCACGGACCGTGAACCCAACTACAGTCTGACCTTGGTTCAGGATCCTCTCAATCTGATTGGGTGGCCAATCCATGGACCAGTGCCACGGTCTGTGGCTCAGTTCATGGGCTGTGGTTGGCCTCCTTCGGATGGCACTAGAAAATCATGAAAACTTTTTATATTTCCCTTTCTCGAATCCGAGTTGTTACAAAAGTTTTAGTATACTTGTGATACTTCATATCAAGATTTTTTTTTGTAAATTTGGTGGAATCAACCACCTATTATACTTAACTAATGTAAATGAATTTATTTACATTTCAAATTTCTTTTATTGAATTCCTTGCAGTATATCTGACTCTGTGGGATTTGACCACAAATTGTAGTTAAGTATTTTATTGACGACGATCGGCATCACATCAAAAGTACACAACAAGGGTGGAAATTAGTTAAATGAAAAATCCCAAGGCCACAAACAAAATAGGACTATCAAGGCAATGTCACAAGGAGTTACTCCAGCATTACTCCTAATCAAAGGAACATAGCTTAGTTGATCAACTACTAATATAAATCAATTACTGGGGCAACACACATACAATGTGTTCAAATCAAGCTGGCTTAACAAACCATTATTATATATTAAGCCAATTCAACCTAAATGGTCAAGAAAACCCCAAATCACACAATATTAAAAGAAAGGGATAAACTAGAAAACTGCATCCAAAGAAAGGATACCTATAGCCTCGACCTCTGGCCGACCTACCAAAGAAAAGAAACGAGCATGCTCATCTCAACCTTAACACCAGATGTAGTAGTGGAAACATTAAAGTCACCACATCTAATCGAAGGTATCAACAACCCACGTGATTGATTCAATTAAGTACCTATAATCACAGTCCTATACTGGGGACAAATTGTAAACAATTGACCAAGCTCTCTATGAGTATAACCAGTTCGACCACTTATAATGCTCAAATGTCCTCTATAAACCAATTAAAAGTGATAGAGGTCGCAGTCAATAAAAAAACCCAACAAAGAGTTAGGTTAAATCCCACTGAGAATGGTATATCGTGGATAACTCCTACGAAAAGATTTTGATTTTATGAAAATTTGGTGGATACATCCATTAAGTTTTGATAAATCTTTGGTTATAAATTATCGCAATAAAACTAAAATGTTTAAGATTTTAAGAGTTAACAAGTAATCTAGGGTGCAGAGATTGGAAATCAATATTGCAAAGGGGTAATTGTGCTACTCTATGGTGATGAACATTCACGAAAGGCGAGTTGTCAAAGTCAATCAGGGACATCGACTAAATTCGTCGAAAGATCCGCCAGCTCTATTTTCTGAAGTTTATAAATACTGAACTTATTATTATTTTTAAGTGTCAAACATTTATTTTGTTTTCCAGAATAGAATAGTACTTTTTAGATATTTTTTCTCAAGTTTGGTGAGGGTTTTTGGGAACTTGAAGATAGGAGTTCATCTTCCCAAGTTGGAAGTGAGTCTTCTCTATTCTTCTTCCTTTGCTTAAATTAAGGTTTAATTTCTTATACCCATTTGATTTTACTATCATTTTAGGTGTATTTTGTTATTTCCTGATCTATGGCTATAAACCCCCATTCTTGGGGTTTCATTTAGCAAATAAGTGTTGATATTGTTGTTGGGTCTTCCTTGCTGATAGGCTAGATGTATTTTCATGGTGATTTCACCTAGTGGTTGTGGTTTAATCTAAAGGGTTTGTAGTTGTAAATACAAAGCCAATCATGTGTTTTCGGCTTGCGAGAGAGGGAGGTCGCGAAACCAAGACCACTAGATTGATGGCCGAAGGAGTGGGTCGACATAAGGTTCAGCCCGAGAGGGTGAGCCCTAGTCCCATATCCGAACACTCAGCTCGAGAGAGTGAGTCGGGTAGGGCGTAGGCTGGTCTTCATGAGGAAAATGGGTGTCCGAGAGGAACCCATTTGAAACGGAGTAAGTTACCCGAGAGGGAACTTATTTCTATTTAAAGCTTAGCCTATTCACTACTATTTTGCAAATTTCCTATCGAAAGCATGTACCAAACGATTTATCTCAGCTTCTATTGCGGTCACACCCAAAGAACTTCTCATCAAACTTTATTTTCTTGTTAATTTTAGCTATTTTTACAGGTTGTGACAAAACTCCTGTTTGATATTTGACACTTTTATGTGACCTCCTTTAATTTACAATGCTTTTGTTCGTTAATTTCTTTAGCTACGACTAGTTAGAGCTAAATTTTATTTTTTCTATCAATTCTCAAAACTACTCCCTTGGGACACGACCGTAACCTTTAATTAGGTTACTATACTATCGATGATCGTAAACACTCATAATGTAGGATAGTATCGTTGGTCATGATAAGCATCAAAACACGTTGATGAGTGCACAATTGTACTCATTTAGAGCTTTATTTTGATAAGAATAGTGTCCTCAAATTCTTATTTTGTCTAAATATCTGATGAAAACTCTTAAGTTTCAGGTATTTGAAGTTTTAGTCAAAGCATGGACACTTAGGCACAAAAAGGAACAAAAAGACTGAAAAGAACGATGAAGCTGAAACCCGAGCATTGCCAAGCACACTTTCTGATTCGCCGAAGGGCTTTACTCTGCCCTTTCTTAAAGTATGCGAAGGCCTGAAGGAGAAGGATCAAAAAGGCGATGAAAGGAGTAGTCGATGCTTCACCAAATAGATCCACGAAGCAGTACTATACCACCCAATGGTCCATAATGTGAAGGTGCTGAAGGAAAGCACAAAACGGCGATGAGAAATAGGAAGGGCGAGTCCCCGAAGTCAATCAGCGACATCGATTAACTTCGCTGAAAGATCCCCCAACCCTATTTTCTGAAGACTATAAATACTGAACTTATTATTATTTTTAAGTGTCGAACTTTTATTTTAATTTCCAGAATAGAATAGTACTTTTTAGATATTTTCTCTCAAGTCTGTAGAGGGTTTTTGGGAACTTGAAGAAAGGAGGTCATGTTCCCCAAGTTGGAAGTGGGTCTTCTCTATTCTTCTTCCTTTGCTTCAATTAAGGTTTAATTTCTTATACCCATTTCATTTTACTATCATTTTAGGTGTATTTCGTTATTTCTTGATGTATGTCTAAACACCCTATTCTTGGGGTGTGATTTAGAAAATATGTGTTGATATTGTTGTTGGGTCTTGCTTGTTGATAGGCTAGATGTATTTATTGGTGATTTCACCTATTGGTTGCGGTTTAATCTAAAGGATTTGTAGTTGTAAATACAAAGCTACTCATATTTTTTCAGTTTTCCCGAGATGGAGGTCGCGAAACCAAGACCACTAGACTTATGGCCTAAGGAGTGGGTCGACAGAAAGTTCAACCCGAGAGGGTGATCCCTAGTCCCATATCCTAACAGTCAGCTCGAGAGAGTGAGTGGGGTAAGGGGTAGGTTGGTCTTCATGCGGCAAATGGGAGTCTGAGAGGAACCCATTTGAAACGGGGTAAGCTGCCCAAGAGGGAAATTATTTCCATTTAAAGATTAGCCTAGTCACTATTATTTTACAAATTTCCTGTTGAAAGCATGTACGCAACTATTTATCTTAGCTTGTATTGCGGTCACACTCCAAGAACTTCTCCTCATACTTGATTTTCCTGTTTATTTTAGCTATTTTTACTACTTGTGACTAAAGACCCATTTGACATTTGACACAAAAGCATAGAAAATTAAAGAGGGTGACACAAAAGTGTCAAATATCAAAATGGGGGTTTCGTCACAAGTAGTAAAAATAGCAAAAATTAACAAGAAAATCAAGTATGAGGAGATCTTCTAGGGGTATGACGGCACTACAAGCTGAGATAAATCCTTTGGTACAAGCTTTCGATATGAAATTTGCAAAATAATAGTGACTAGGCTAAGCTTTAAATGGAAACAAGTTCCCTCTCGGGCAACTTACCCCGTTTCAAGTGGGTTCCTCTCAAACACCCATTTGCCGCATGAAAACCAGCCTACGCCTTACCAAACAAACTCTCTCGAGCTGAGTGTTAGGATATGGGACCAGGGCTCACCCTCTCGGGCTGAACCTCATGTCGACCCACTCCTTAGGTAATCAGTCTAGTGGTGTTGGTTTCGCGACCTCCCTCCCGAGCAAGTCCAAAACAGATGAGTGGCTTTGTATATGCAACTACACACCGTTTAGATTAAACCACAACCACTAGGTGAAATCACCATTACAATACATCTAGCCTATCAATAAGTAAGACCCAATCATAATATCAACAGATATTTGCTAAATCACACCCTAAGAATGGGGGGTTTTAGCCACACATCAAGAAATAACAAAATACACCTAAAATCATAGTAAAATCAAATGGGTATAAGAAATTAAACCTTAATTTAAGCAAAGGAAGAAGCATAGAGAAGACCCATTTCCAACTTGGGGAGGATGAACTCCTTTCTTCAAGTTCCCAAAAACCCTCTCCAAACATGAGAGAAAATATATAAAAGTACTATTCTATTATGCAAATTAAAAAAAAGTTCGATACCTAAAAATAATAATAAGTTCAGTAATTATAGACTTTAGAAAATAGCGCTGGCGGATCTTTCGGCGAGGTTAGTCAATGTCGCCGAATGACTTCGGCCACTCGCCCTTCATGTGTCCCATCGCCGTTTTGTGCTTGCCTTCAGCACCTTCATGTTCTGGACCATTGGGCGGTATAGTACTGCTTTGCAAAACTATTCTGCGAAGCGCCGACTACTTCTTTCATTGCCTTTTTTATCCTTCTCCTTCAGGGCTTCGAGTACTGGAAGAAAGGGCAGAGTAAATCCCTTTGGGTAATCGCCAAGTGTGTTTGGCGATGCTTGAGTTTCAACTTCGTCGTTCATTTTAGCCTTTTTGTTCCTTTTTGCGCCTAAGTGTCCGTGCTTTCAATAAAACATCAAATACCTGAAACTTAAGAGTTTTCATCAGATGTTTAGACAAAATAAGCATTCGAGGACACTATTCTTATTAAAATAAAACCCTAAATGAGTTTAATTTGTGGACTCATACCAAACTCTAGGAAGACCTTTCTCCTAACCCTCTTCTTGTGATTATTAGGCAATAGATACAAGAAGAGCTATTGCATGAAAGGCACGAGAGGAAAATGTGAATGAGGAGGTTCCCCCTCAAGCTCCTCAAGACCCTCATGATCCTAATGACGAAGGGGTCATAACTAATGAGGACATAATGGCGGCTTTTCAAACTTTGACCAAAGTCATTACGGTTCAAGCTTAAACGTCACCACTCAAGCTCAAACTCTAACGGCTCAAGCCAACTTAGAAGTTAGGCCCCGAGTAGAGCCCAATGTGAATACCATGGCCTCACGGTTGAGAGATTTTACTAGGATGAACCCTTATATCTTCTTATGGTCCAAAATGAATGAAGATCCACAAGAGTTTTTGGAAGAAGTCTATAAAATAGTGGAGGCTATGGGAGTTACTTCTATTGAGAAGGCCGAGTTGGCGAGTATCATTTGAAAGACGTGGCCCAAGTGTGGTACAGTCAATGGAAAGACAATAGGCCCATAAGGGCGGTTCCTATAAGTTGGGAAGTATTCAAGAAGACCTTTCTTGATAGGTTATTTCCCCGTGAGAAGAGGGAAGCCAAAGTTGAGGAGTTGATCAACCTTCGCCAAGGAGGTATGAGTGTCCAAGAATACTCTTAGAAATTCACTAAGTTTCCCAAAAATGCCCCCTCTTTGGTTTCTAATCCAAAGGATGAGATGAATTGCTTTGTTGCCACTATTTCCGATGCTATTGATGAAGAGTGTCATGTGGCAATGCTCCATGACAACATGGATATCTCAAGGTTGATGGTTTATGCTGAACAAGTTGAAGAGACAAAGCTTAGCAGGAATAATAGGGAAGTTAAGAGACCTAGAACGGATGATGGGGATTTCTCCAATTCTAGCTCCGAGGGATATGATCAACCTAGGACCCAAGAAAAGCTTTCCAATCAAGAGAGGGTGTGTAAGTCTAAGACTCTAAGAGGGAGTAATAGTGAATTTGTGTTGCTTAAGCCTACTTGCTCCAAGTGTGGGATGAAGCATTATGGTGAGTATCTAGCCAGAAAGAAAGGGTGTTATGGTTGTGGTAATGACGATCACAAGAAGAGAGATTAGCCCATCCTTCGGGCTAAAGGGAGAGAGGCAAAGTCCAATACTCCCAAGTAATCATAGGTTTTATGCTCTCCAATCTAAAGAAGATCAAGAGTGATATCCTCATGTCCCTTCCAGTATGTGCTTTATGCTTTAGTAAATTTCTGAATTTCTTGTCTTTTGTGACTTGCTATGTTGGATTTTGGAATTGTTTCTTAGTATACATGATGTATAGAGAAGTTTGTGTAGGATTACTCCAAAGGGGGAGATAGTGTTCCTATCTAGTGAGGAGATTATGTGTTTATATGTTGTCATGATTTCCTTATATGCATATGCATGGAAATTTTTAGGTGTTGTTAGAAATGACTTATATGGATTGTTTTTCCTCATGTTGTAGTGTATTGAGTATAGTTACATATAGGCTTCATGAGTTGAATGATGAACACGCCTTCATTTTTGTAGTTGAAGGATTCTTCCTTGAAATGAATGCTTGTTGAAGGCTAGGCGGCATTTGAGGTCCATGGGGGTATGTTGAGTATGTTTAGTTTGAAGAGGAAGTCCCCCCTATGGATTTGTTGAGTTGTGAATTTTCATGCATGTTGGGTTGGTGGATGTAATTCGTACCCCCCGGTTTTACATTGAATGGGTTTAGTTTGGGGATTGAAGTTTACCTCTCTTGTTGTGTACATTTAGAAGTAGGGCATGCATGATGGGAAGCTAGTTTAGAGTCGTTCCTTTAAGAAAGTGTTCCGAAATGTCTTTTGAGGACAAATGTTCCAAATGGGGAGATATTGTAATGCCCCATAAACTAATAGACTAAACTAGAGCCAAGGGTTAGGGTTCTAGAGTGTGTTATTGAAGATTAGAGTCGTAGATGAGACTTTTCATGTGTAGAATAGGGGTTAGTGGTTGAACGTTAAGGTACGTGTTAGATCTCATAACCAGGAAGATCGTTTAGAGTTTGGCTAAGTTTGGGAAGGGCAAGTACCAATGAAAAATGCCAAGCCTAAGCCAAAGGGCCAAGGCTGCCCAACCTTGGCAACACACTCCCCAGCGACCACGACCACTTTCACAGACAGTCGTGATTACCATGGACCATGAAATGGTCCGTAAAGTTCACTTAGACTCATCTAGGCAGGGTCCAAGAATCCAAGCTACTGCCTAGGAACCACACACCTCTTCACGACCCATGGTCAAGACCACTTCTCGTGGGAAGGCCCATGGTCTTTCCTTAGTGCATTGTGAGCTTGGGAAGGTGAGATATCACACTGGTCAAGGGACCACGGGAACCTTCACGGGCCATGGTACCCTTGACGGCCCGTAGAGAAGGGCGTAGTGACTGGAAACAAGCTGCCTAGTCGAGGGCTTTTGGGTAAATTCCTAAACGTGTAGATAAATTATGGGGTCATTTTATATGAGTTTTATTCATATATATAAAGTATTTTAAAACCAAAATTAAGTTATTTAGAATCAAAACCCCAAATCACTCCTTTCTCAAATATTTCTCTCCCTACAAAGAACTCAAAGCTTGAAGAAGAAGAATAATAAGAGACAGGGAAGAGGGCAGAATGCTAGGATGAATTTCGCCCATTGATTTAATCTTGGTTAAGTTATGTGAAGCTTAGTCATCCATGGTTTCTTCCACACATGGAACCCCCATAGTATCCCCCAATTCTAAACTCAAAAACCCAATTCTAGCTAGGGTTGTGATTGCATTGTGGGTGGGGTTTGGGTGTGATTCTAATTTAGTGGATATCACCCAATTATGATTTATTTAACTTTTTTTAGTGATATTATTATGATTTCATGTGATTTCTATGGGGAACCCTAATCTAAATTGATGAATGTGATCTTTGTGGGTTGATGCCATTAGAGGTGAAATTGAAGGTCCATGAGTGATCTTCCTAAATCAATGTTGTGTGTAGTAATTGAAAAAGATTAGGAATACCTAGACATGAATTAAACTAGAATATATACTACATGATTGATCTTGAATTGTAAAGATGAAATTAAACCTTTAAGGTAAATTATGACTAGAATCACCTAGTATTAAAGAAAGGGATTGAATGTCTTGTAATCTAGGCTCATAACATGCTTCCATGATGTAGAGTCATTGAGAATGAGGAGTGACAGTAATTAATGATGATCATTAGTGCTTAAGCAAGAAGCTAATATGATTGACTTTAGATCCTAAGGCTTTGAGAGAAAAAAATTACATATGAATCCAAGGCTAGGGAATAGAAATGTGTTGAGAGACCTTTACCAACCCAGATCACCTTATAAATCATAGATGATAGGATGTGATAGAACCACTTAGGTCATGATGATATCCTTGTCAAATGAAGAATTCTAGACATGATACTAAACATGAATATGAACTTAACATGAAATACTTTTCACGTAGTAATGGTTCTAGGGTTGAAGGACATCTCCTAACTAATTCAACCTAAGGCTGGAGGGCCTTTATACCTAGGTCATGGATTGTGATAGTTGCTCACACATGGTCTAAAAGAGGTATTAGCATGGGTTGGTTGCCAAGAACACCTTTCCATTAACTTGAGTCCAAGTAGAGACTTAATGATTTTCTTGTAGGATTTATGCCTAGCACCGAGAGTATATTGAAATGAGATGGAGGTTCCCACCTAGTTGAGTTTGTGCTTTCATGGAGGTTCCCACCTAGCGTAGTTTGGGCTTCCCACATGGGATCTCCTACCTAGAATAGTATTGATTTCCCCAAGTGTGTCAGATAGAAGCATCACCTAGTGGGGTTTGGGTTTCTAGTAGCAATCTCCGTATGACTTAACTACATGCCCCGTAAGAAGTTAGCTAGTGGATCTGACTAAGCTAACAAACCGGTTCCACCTTGGCAAGTAGATCAACCCTTGATGGTGTGGGTAACACCATGAGAGATCATATGTTTCTCATGTCGGTTAAGGGTATATCCCAATTAAACAGGATTGGTAATGAACTAAGATTGTGCTTAAGGTAGCATCTCCTCGAGTTCAAACCTCATGGTCTAAGATTATGCATAACATAGCATTTCCTAGAGTCCAATGCAAACAATGGTCTAAGATTGTTCTTGAAGAAGCATCTCCTAGAGACAAAACTTAATGAACTATGATTATGCTTTAAGTAGAATTTCTTGGGGTTCAACCTTAATGAACTAAAATGTACTTAGTGTAGCATATCCTAGGGTTCTAAGTAATGAGGGACTAAGAGAGGTTAGTAAAGTACCTCATAATGTCAAGAGTATAAATGGACGTAGATATACTTAAGAAAGGCCAAATAGAGTGTATAATGATAGATAAACCTAGACATGCTAAAAGAACTATCTCAGAGGGTTCAACTTTATAATGAATTAAGATGTACCTAGTATAGTATCTCTTAGGGTTCAAAATAAGAAGAACTAGGATAAACTTAGTAAAGTGTCTCCTAGAGTTACAATGCTTTGAAAAGAGGGCTAGTCTCTAAGTTAAGGAACATGAGTATGATGACCTAAAGAAGTACTTAGTATGAGTAGTAGTATGGGATGCCACTCATGCCTTGCACAAGTATGACTAAAGGTTACCTTATGAGTGTTGTTTTAAAAGAGTGATGTTTGATGGATTGTTGCTATAGAAGCCTTTCAAGATTGGATTGACTGCTGGTGATAATTCCTTTGTCTACTAGAAGTAAGCCAATAGTGATACCCAAGGAGGGTGAATATGACTAGGATGACTTCAAGATTATGCTTAGTGTGAAGGGTATTATGGGATGCCTTTTGTACATTGCACAACTGTGCCTTGGGGTTACTTAGGAGTATGGTACACATATGGTAGAAAGTCTTAAGACATAATATCCATGTCTATAGACCATGATTCGGATGACCAAAAAGGGATACTAGGCTTGGGTGGTATTATGGGATCCTATTCATGCTTTGCACTTGTATGCTTTTGAGGTTACTTGACAATGGTTCCACTATATTATTGATGAGTAAGAGTCAATTTTACTTTTATTGTTATGATTTTATCTCATATGCTCATTAGCTATGTCTTATGTTTACTTGTGTTCATATGATGCTTATATTGGAGATTTTGTTGTGACTATAATGTTTCTATTATTATCTCTTATGATTATATCTTATATTGATTAACTATTTTGAGATGCTCTTATGATGTAGTGCTAGTTTCCATACTTGGTACATTTTGTACTAACGCATATTGCCAACATTCTAATCAAATGTAGGGTCTTGGAGATTTAGTTCATTTGGAGGCTAGGTTCCTAAGGTGCAAGAAGAGTTGAAGATAACGGTAAGACCTCATTGCTTCGAGGACGAAACCCACCTTTCCTTTATGTCTTTTATTTTCATGTTAAGACTATTGTATGGGCTGTGTCCCAAGAGTTTATTCAAAAAGCTGTATTAGATGGTTTGAGACAAAGTCTTCCGTAATGAGAAATGATTTCAATTGTAAAAGTATTTATTTTTCCCGTATTTTCTATTATCTTATGTTAAGGATGAGCTAAGATCTTGTATGCGACCCCTTTAGGGTCAATTACGGTGTGTTACTTCTAGGGGGTAACCCCGACTCGTGACATAAAAGCGCAAGTGCCAACATTCTCTACGAGTGCTGGTAAATTGTTTCCAAGAGTACTAAAATTCCTTCTCCTCTTTCTAAAATAGGTTATTAGTACTCTCAGTCTTAGATGTACTTGTTGACTCCTTGTAACAATGGCAAAATCATTAACCTCAATAAACACACTACTTTCAATAGGAAAAGTGATGTCCACGTTAGCGGATATTATTTTTCTCTTTTCAATCACGGCATACTCCATAATTGCTGGTATATTGCTTGCAAGAGCAACAAAATTTCTTCTCCTCTTCTTACAATTATCAACACTTTTGGTCTTGAATACATCTGTCGACTCCTTGTTTCACATGCCAAAATAGTGCATTCATCAGGAAAAGTAGTGTCGACGTTAGTGGATTGTTTTGATATCGTGAATCGCAACATCCTCCATGATATTTGGTACACTAGTTGAAAGAGAGATAGAATTTTTTTTCTTCCTTCAATATGTTTTTAGTACCCTTGGTCTTGGATACATCTTGAACCCTTCGTCTCAATTACAAAATCACTAACCCAATAAACTTAGTGATTTCATCAAGCAAACTGATCTCTATGTTAGTAGACTTTGTTTTGCTCTCCTGAATCACAATAGACTTCGAAATTATTTGAATACTTCTTGCAAGAGTAACAAAATTTCTTCTATGCTTCTTGCAAGAGGTTATTAGCACTCTTGGTCTAGAAATATTTGTGGCAATAGAATAATGTGTTCTCAAAAATCCCCCCTCCCTGCCAACCCCCCCCCCCATACACACAAACACATCAAACAAAATAAGGAAAAGTAAGAGAAAGAAAGAAAAGAATGAAATGGTACAACAAATGCAAATGCAAAACATTCAAGGAATACCAAACCAAAAAAATTATTGTAGCACGATGTTAAATAATCTTACTAAAAATTGGTGGGTTGGACCAAAAAATGAAGTGAGAACACTTTTTGTCACCTTTGACAGGTACAATGATTGCAGAATGTTTTGTCGTACACGAGTAGTGGCAGTTGTAGTCAGTGCCATGATCGGAATGTCAAACATATGAAAATTCATGTTATCCATTCTAAAGTTCTCTTTCTAAATATTTCACGACACTGGGTACCCCCTTGATGTAACACGGCATACTTGACCCCGAAGGGGTTGCATACAAGCACTTAGCATAATCATACAGATAAAGCCAAAACAATGATGTGGAAAAGTTAAAACTTTTACAATTGAACTTCAACTTCTTTTTCATAAACGAAAATAAGAGTCGACCTTGTCTCAATCACCAACTAGTTCAATAGGGTCAAAGCCTTTTACATCAATAAAGTCTTAAAAATAGAAAGTACAATATAAACTTGAAAGAAATAATGTCTTGTCCTCGAACTTGACGATTCACCAAGATTTGGGAATAGTCAACCCAAGCTTTTCTTGAAAGAAGAAGTACGTCTCAACGATCGGAACGTACACTCATAGTAAATGTAGAAGAAATGGGTTAGCACATAAAGTACTATGTATGGAAGCATGGATACAATACTTGAACTTTTATAAAAAGGATATTTTTGTTAAAAAGTATGCATTTGTCAAGTTTTGAAATGAACATGCACTTTCAAGGTAAAACACAAGTCATAGTCACATTTATCCGCAAAATATAGTGAAATCTAAACCTTAGCAACTCTAAGGAACACTTATGCAATGTATAGTTGGCATCCCAGAATACAAACCATACTAAGTACTCCTTTGAAGCAACCTTAGTCATACATATTACCTTCAGACCTCATTCTAATTAATAGTCATAAATAAGGAAATAGTCATGTACATTACTTGAACATAAGGAAAGTTATTCATAGAAACTATCCACTCAATGGTCCTCTCTAGAGAAAGAAATATTAGAGAGGAGACAATTTTGGTGTAATATTTGGGTGTTGTGAATTAATGACTTAGTCTTGTGAAATTTTACTTAAAAACATCCTATATACTTTGCGAGCCGTGGTGTGGACAACGACCTGTGGTGTTGCCCGTGAAAGTGAGGCAATGGCCACCTTTTTAGGGCACAAGGCTCATTTGCCTAAGTCATCTCCACGGGTATCTTCACAAGTCGTGAAATGGACCACGACCCGTGGTCCTACCCGTGGAGGGTGAGGCAGTACCTATCCTACTATGTGCCATCAAGCCACCACACCCAAGTCTTCTTAACGGAGGGCTTCATGAGCTGTGGTCGAGACCACAAGGCGTTGTCCCTTCAGTGGAGGTTGAGGCAGTGTCTAAGAGACTTGGAGGCTTCCCTCCTTTGGCCAAGGGAACTCCACCAAGCCTTCCACGGGCAGTGGTCATGAACACCATCCTTGGAGATGGCTGTGGTAGTTGAGGCAGTGTGCTCATGTTTTTGGGCAGCCTTGGCCTTTTACCCTGGCTTGCCTCTTTAGCTTGGCACTTGCCCTATTGGCCTAGACTCAAATAATCCTCATAATTGACGTTAATACTCACGTTTAGGCTCTAGATTAACCTATCATTTTCTGGGGTGTTCCATTATCTCCCCATT
Organism: Solanum verrucosum; assembly: GCF_900185275.1. NCBI lineage: Eukaryota > Viridiplantae > Streptophyta > Magnoliopsida > Solanales > Solanaceae > Solanum > Solanum verrucosum. The sequence continues at coordinate 304,926 of NW_026020583.1, forward strand.
AGGAACATTCGTCCTCGAATGACAATTTAGACACTTTACGGAATTAAAGACTCAAGACTAGCAGCGCATCATTCATGCAACATAACAAAAATGCACACTTATAGGAGGAAACAACAACTTTATCTCAAGTCATAAACAATGCAATCACAGTGAAGTAGGAGCTACATCCACAACTCAATATGCACAAAACTTATCTTTTAATATAATTTTAGGAGGAACTACCTTCTCAAACTCAAACAAGTTGAACACAACAATAAGGAGCCAATATGCCATTTGATCAAAACATAACTAAACATGTTCAACACATAATCTCAAGAAATCAAATATGCAATCATCATACTAAAGTGCAAACAAACATGAGGAACATAAAAGCCATGAAAACTCAATTTCTACTCAATTATAAATTCTCACAAGAACATGCATGTTATAAGGAAATTATAAAGAACACTCACATTACAATTGACTTCGAAAGCACCAAACTCAAGAAAATTACTTACCTCAAGTTGGGATATGAGTAGAAGGAAAAAGATGAGGATAGCGGGACTTCATATCGGCTTCGGCCTCCCATGTAGCACCCTTAACTAAGTGATTGATGCATAAGACTATAACGGAAAATACCTCTTTCTTTCTTAACCTCTTAATTTTCTAGTCCAAAATCTCCACCGAGACCTCTTCATAAGAAAGGTTCTCATCAACTCCAAAACCCTCTAGAGGTAGGATGGACACCAGATCACCAATGCACTTCTTAAGCATGGAAATATGAAACACCGGGTGAACCGAAGCCAACTCATTTGGTAAGTCTAATTCATATGCAACTTTCCGAACACGTTTCAAGATTTGGTATGGGCCCACATATCGGGGAGTAAGCTTCCCCTTCTTACCAAACTTCATCACACCTTTCATAGGGGATATTTTCAAGTAGACGCATTCACCAACATCAAATTCAAGATCCCTTCTTCTATTGCCGGCATTACACTTTTGCCGACTTTGGGCAATTTTCAACCTCTCTCTTTTGAGTCAGACCCTCTCAATGGCCTCATAAACTATTTCGAGAGTGATTAGAGAAATTTCACCCACTTCAAACCACCCAACGAGAGATCTAGATCTCCTATCATAAAGTACATCAAACGGAGCTATGGAAATACTTGAGTGGTAACTATTGTTGTAGGAAAATTCTATCAACGGTAGATGGTCATCCCAATTACCTTGGGAATCTATTACACACGCCCTCAACATGTCCTCTAAGGTTTGAATGGTGCATTCCACTTGACCTTCCGTTTGAGGGTGAAAAGCAGTACTAAATTTAACATTGGTACCAAGCCCTTGTCAGAACGCCTTCAAAAAAATGTGAAGTAAATTGAGAACCTCGGTCTGAAATGATAGACAAAGGAACGCCATGCAAGCAACTACCTCCTTGATGTACAACTTGCCGTAGTCTTCCACTGAAAAAGTATCCTTGACGGGAATGAAGTGGGCTGATTTAGTCATCCTATCAACAGTGACTCAAATAGAGTCATGTTGCCTCCGAGTACGACGAAAAGTCACCACAAAGACGATATTCACCTCCTCCCACTATCGGTTGGAATATTTATATCTTTGAACAAACCTCTCGGTGTTAGGTGTTCGGCCTTAACTTGTTGACAATTCGGCCGCTATATCATTTTTCATACCATTCCACCAATAAACTTCCCGTAGATCACCATACATCGTGATGGCTCCCGGATGAATAGAAAACCGCAAACTATGAGCCTCTTCTAAAATTTTCTCTCTCAAACCATGAACATTTGGAACACATAATCTACTTTGTTACCTAAGCACCACCCCATCTCCCCCTTGGGAGAAATTTGCAATGGACTTGTTCAGAACCGATTCTTTCAACTCCATCAATATAGGATTAGAGTGTTGCTTAGACTTCACATCAACCACATAGGATGATTCGGAACTATGATGAACCATGAATCCACCCTTGGTGGAATCCACTAGTTGGACAGCTAACCGGGCCAACCTATGCATATCCCGAACCAATTCCCTATTCTCATCTTCTACATGAGCCACACTACACATGGACAATGTAATTAGGGCATCCGCAACTACATTAGCTTAGCCGGAGTGCTAAAGGATACGCATGTCATAATCCTTTAAAATCTCTAACCACCTTCTTTGTCGGAGATTCAAGTTTTTTTGGCTAAACACATATTAAAGACTCTTGTGGTTGATAAAGACATCTACATAGACCCCATATAAGTAATGTCTCCATATTATCAAAGCAAACAGAACCGCCTCTAATTCAAAGTCATGAGTTGGATAATTATTCTCATGGACCTTGAGTTGCCTTGAAGCATAGGCGATCACTTTACCATGTTGCATAAGGACACATCACAAACCCAATCGACATGCGTCACAATATACCACAAACCCATGAGTACCTCCGGTAAGGTCAACACCGAAGTAGAAGTAAGTATATCTTTCAACTATTGGAAGCGTTTCTCACCAGCTTCTGACAACACAAATTTAGCTTTCGTTTGAGTCAAGGTCGTCAATGGAGAAGCAAATGAGGAGAAACCCTTAACAAATCTCCTATAATAACCGGCCAAACCCAAAAAGCTTCTAATATCGGTAGGAGTTAGAGGTCTAGGCCAACTGTTGACCACATCCGTCTTCTTAGGACCAACCTCAATACCCATGCCCGACACAATATGACCAAGGAAAGCAACCAACCTTAGCCAAAACTCACACTTACCAAACATAGTATATAATTGGTGGTCTTTAAGAACTTGCAAAACTATCCTCAAATAATCCTTATGTTCACCCTTACTCCTTGAATAGATCAAACTATCATCGATAAAGATGATAAAAAATGAATCAATATATTTTCTAAACATCCTATTCATTAGGTCCATGAATGCCGCAAGAGCATTTGTTAACCCAAACGACAACCATAAAATCGTAGTTACCATACTAGGTCCTAAAGTCCATCTTGGGAATATCACATCCTCGTGGCACCGTGGTCTAATAATGCATAAATATCAATAGAAAAGACTTGCAACATACTCGTTATCACATCTGGGGAACTCTCTTGCTCACCTCGGGATTGGAGAGCATAGAAGCGATTCTTTTTGGGAGCATCGAGCTTGATTACCCTCTCTTCCCTTGGCCGTACGGATTGGTTAATCTTTCAATTGACGCCCACTTTTTCCACATCCATAGCACACACCCATACCAGCAAGACATTTTCCTTCATGCTGCCTACTGCACTTTGCACATGTAGGCCTCTCCATGCAAGATCCAACCCTATTGCCTCCTAGAGGCTTAGGGTTAGACACCCTATCTTTGTTAGTCTTTGGTGAATTAGAGGAGCATTGGTTGGAAAACCTCTTGTTGAAATTTGGTCCACTTTGACCCTCAAACTTAGAAGAATTTCCATCATCGGTCCTTGCCTTCTTTACCTCTCTATTCTTCTTTCTAAGCCTTGTCTCCTCAACTTGTTTAGCATATACCATTAACCGTGAGATATCCATGTTGACATGGAGCATTGTCGCACGACATTCTTCTTCAATGTAAACGGACACACCCGTCACAAATCGACTCATCTCATCCCTTAGATTAGACACCAATGATGGGGCATATTTTGAAAACTTAGTGAATTTCAAAGAATATTCTTCGACACTAATACCTCCTTGACAAAGGTTGATAAATTCCTCCACCTTTGCTTCCCTCTTTTCCCGTAGAAGGAACCTACCAAGGAATGCATTCTTGAACACTTCCCAACCAATGGGGCCCACTCTTATAGCCATATTATCCTTCCATTGAGTATACCATGCTTGGGCCACATCCTTTAATTGATAAGCGACTAGTTCGGCTTTCTCAATAGAAGTCACCCCATAGCATGAACTATCTTGTAGATCTCTTCCACAAACTCTTGTGGGTCTTCATCCACTTTGGAACCAAAGAACATAGGAAGGTTCATTCTAGTAAGGTCTCTCAACCTTGAAGCCATGGTGATCACATTAGGATTTACCCGGGGTCCAATATCTCGGTTGGCTTGGGCTTGAATGGTTATGGCTTGAGTTTGAGTTGTCATGAGTTGAGTTAGTGTTTGGAGAGCCGCCCTTATATCCACATTAGTCATAACCCCTTTATCAATAGAAACTTGAGGGTCTTGAGGAACTTGGGGAGGAACTCTCTCATTGACATTCTCCTCTTCCACCCTCTTGCATTAGACCTTCTTGTATTCATTTCCTATAATCACAACAGAAGGGTTAGGAAAAGGACTGCATAGAGTTAGAACCCCAAAGCACGACTAAAGAGTAATGAGAGAAGTGAAAGTTCATAAACATCTTATAGCCTCTCATTCATAAGTGTGGCGCGCTTCACACTCATGAACAAGTTTCTACTAGACGTGCTTCATGAGACAACAATCCTAAAAATTATTCCTAAACTTTATGCTCTGATACCAAGTTTGTTACGACCCGGGGTACCCCCTAGACATAACACGGCATACTTGACCATCAAAGGGTTGCATATAAGCCTTTTGCATAATCATTAACATAAATCCATAAGAATGATGAAGAAAATTTAAAATTTTTACAATCGAAGTTCAACTTCTTTTTCATAAACGAAAATAGGAGTCTAGACCTTGTCTCAATCACCATCTAGTACAATATGGAGTACAAATAGGGTCAAAGTCCTTTACATCAATAAAGTCTTGAAAATAGAAAGTACAACAGAAACTAGAAACGAATAATGTCTTGTCCTCGAACTTGAGAACTCACCAAGCTTCAGGAGTAGTCAACCCAAGCTTCTCTTGAAAGATGAATTACGTTTCAACGATCCGAACCTACACTCATAGTAAATGTAGAAGAAATGGGTTAGCACATAAAGTACTAAGTATGGAAGCATGCATAAAATTCTTGAAATATGATGAAAATGACACTTTTGTTAAAAAATATGCATTTGTCCAGTTTGGAAATCAACATGCATTTTCAGGGTAAAACACAAGTCTTAATCACATTTAACCTCAAATTATAATGAAAACATTACCTTAGCAACTCCAAGGAACAGTTGTGGAATGTATAGTTGGCATCCCATAATACAGACCATACTAAGTACTCCTGTTAAGCTACCTTAGTCATACATATAACCTTTAGACCTCATCATAATCAATAGTCATAAATAAGGAAATAGTCATGTACATTACTTGAATATAAGAAAAATTCATTCATAGGAACTATCCATTCAACATATATGCATACATTCATGACTCATCATAGCATAAGGAAAACCATCACATAACACCTTACTAAGTCCACTTGTGCAATGTTAAAGTGAAGTCCCATACCCCCACTCGTACAAAGTAAACTCACCAAGAAGTCATAAGTATAGTTTGTATCATATTCATTATCTTGTCATATAGGGAAGAATAGCGATAACTGACATACACCATGTGAGCGAAATGGAATCCGATGTCATGTAACCCCACACCGAATGAAGGTGTCCTACTTACCTAAGGTAGAACTAACATGTTTAACTTTTAGGTGGATCCACTAGCTAAAGACCTATGTGCGCACATAATTATTGGATAGGGAGATCGCTTCTAAAAAATTCGACCTATTGTATTGGCGGAAGATTTTCCATCCCATGAGAATAATCTAGATGACCCGGCCTATTCTATTGAAAGAAGGGCCTCTACATCATTGACCATATCCACTCGGTGCTAAGCAATATTTCTCATATTACACATAATTAGTCTTGAATTGCTTTTACATGTGTGAAGGAATACTTTGCCCTTCATTCAATACAACTCATAAAATAGCTCATAGATTCAATAAAGTGAGAATGTACTTTCAACCTTAGAATCAACACTGACATGTGAGTAAGCCTTTCACATTATTATTCATAGTGTTTAGTGAGAATAATATTTCAATCAACTCAACAACATTATAATCATCCTAGACAATTCATACATAATCAAGTGTAAGGGTAAATGAAGAATGACCTTTCAACAATACCTCAATTTACACAATAGTCATAGGATCTTTACTTTCTAAGTGAATCATAAGTTCATACACAACTTTCATCAACATGTACAAACCGTAGCAACTTATTCCTTCAAGGGTCATGAATCATGTTTCAAAATGACACCTACAAATACTACACTAGGCGTGAATAAAACAAGACTCAATAACCAAAATATCATTAACAAAATTCATAGTATTCATCTTGCATCAATACACCAATCAAAATTCATGAAATTAGGGTCATGGGGCAATTCAGGGTTCATGGTGATTTTTACAATAAAAATAACCAATAAACATCAAATCATCCATAATATAAGAAAATTAACATAATGAAATGGTTTTTAGCAAGAACCCATGGATATATTGAAAACCCTATTTTTCGAAGAATCTACCAAATTTGAAATTAAGAGTTGAAGGGCTTGATGGAGAAAAGTGTTCCATGAATCAAGAATCCTATACCTTACTTGTAGCTTTGCCCTCGAATTCAAGTTGAGAAGATTGGTTCTTGAGCTCTAGTCTTCAAGTTCTAGAGCTTCTTCAATGGAGGAACTCTAGAGAGAGAAATATTGGAGAGAAGAGGATTTTGGGGAAATATTTGGGTGTTGTGAATTAATGACATAGTCTTGTGAAATTTGACTTAAAAACAACCTATATACTTCCCCTACAAAAACCCAAAACAACCCCACTTAATTGGACTAAAAAGAAAACGACTTGGTAGACCCTCATCTAATGGTCCCCATCAAGGACCACGAGCCACCCTTCACGAGACGTGGTGTGGACCACGACCCATGGTCCTGCCTGTGAGGCTGAGGCAGTGGCCACCTTTTTAGGGCACAAGGCTCATTTGCCTAAGTCATCTCCATGGGCCCCTTCATGAGCCGTGAAGTGGACCACGACACGTGGTCCTGCCCGTAGAGGGTGAGCCAGTAGCTATGCTACTACGTTCCATCAAGCCACCATGCCCAAGTCCTCTTCACGAATGGCTTCACGAGCCGTGGTCCCTTTCGTGCAGGTTGAGGCAGTGTCTAAGACACTTGGAGAGCTTCCCTCCTTTGGCAAAGGCAACTCCACGAAGCCTCCCACTGGATGTGGTCATGACCACAAGACGTGGTGATGGCCGTGGTAGTTGAGGCAGTGTTCTCAAGTTTTGGGGCAGCCATGACCTTTGCTGGCCCCTTTAGCTTGGCACTTCCCCTATTGGCCTAAACTCAAATAATCCTCATACATGACGTTCATACTCACGTTTAGGCTCTAGATTAACCTACCATTTTCTGGGGTGTTACAAAACAAATGATAATCGCCTGTGATACATGGAAAATATGTGTCAATATTTTCCTACAACTTTTGCTTGGCTAGAACAGAGTTGATAAGAGATATATCCGAGGAGGTTGTTTATTCATATGCTCAGTATTTTCTTATTAGTTAATTAACATGATGTATTAAGATCCATATCTACGCTAAACTCGTAAACTAGTCCTTGTAATTTAATAACAGAGATTACTAGGAAATAAATGGGACATACTAGAGTCAACTGTAATTTGATAGCCTGGTTTAGCAAAAGACCACGTATATAGTGCAAACACTATCTTCATAATAGAAAGATAACAAAACTCAAGGAACTTAAGAGAGTTGTTGTGTTGTGTTACTAAATTAATGAGGGAAAAAAGTCGATATTTTCTAGTCAGAAGCAACAGAACCACAGAGGATCCTTGAGCCTTAACTGCAAGAAACAATTCCAAATAATAATATTAGTCTGATTTATCAAACAGATAAAAGAATAAAACCTGTAATTTGGTTGAAAATCACGACCCCACTTTGAAACACAGTGAACTTGATCAACTGCAAATAGAGAAATTCCTCGACTTTCTTTAAGGCTTTGGAGAGGGGTATTATGAGTCTTAAAGAAAAGGAAAAAGGAAAAAAAGGAGACTCATTCTTTCAAGGAATTGGAGGAAGAGAGGATCCATGAAACATGGAAAAGATTCAATGAACTGCTAACTTAATGCCCCATTCATGGAATTCCCGGTACGATCCTCCTTGATTGCTTCTACAGAAGTGTTGGCTCCAGACACAAGATGTTGGTCGACCAATTCCTTCCTGGTAGGACATTATATCATCCATATACAATAGCAGCCAACTGTTTGACAATATGGCTAAAATGAGCCAAGAGGTTGAAAAGTATTTCTTGATGACCGGACTAATGACTCAAATGGATGAGTTGAAAATAAATATGGTGAAGGTCGAAGCTCATTGCAAAAGGAAGGATAAATACATTCCCCCGGATAATAGAAGAAATAATGAGAACAAGGAGATCAAACGCATCGAGGGAATGCTCTTAACGATTCTCCGCAGGATGACCGAGCAAGACAAAGAGCTGGAGGGATTGAAACAAGACATCGAAGGAATGTAACGAATTATTTGGTCTCACACTAAAACTGTCCAAATGCTCGAGGACCTGATGAGTCATGTGTTGCCTCAACTCCATCCGCAGAGAAGCAGGGGTTGGCCTAATGTGGAAATGGCCAACCCGAACAATGAACCTTGAACAATGACATGCGTTGTGCCATGATGGTAGTAAGGTGCTCCTTGGGAGGCAACCCAAGGTCGTAAATGACTAGGTTTTTGCTTTTGTGAATAATGGTGCATTGATGTTGTAGGTTAAAGTAAAGGAATTGCAGAAAAGTGACGATTGGCGAGCAGAAGTCCATTCTGCAAACCGCCAAGTAGGTCAATGACCCCGACTAGATTCGCCGTTTCGCTCAATGCAAGTGCTATACAGAGCCTGTAAAAGTCAGTGAACTCAAAATGTAGTCGGCATATCGCCAACCTGTTTGGCAATTTCAACTCACCCCACCAACCTGATCCCCAAGAAACTGATGCTTTACATAAATTGAGGGATAAATGACCAATCAGCGAATCATCGTGTAGGTTGGCAAGTGCGACTAACATTGCCAAATGGACACAAATTGAACTTCGTATATTACCAACAGTTACAATTCTTCATTCTTTCGCACTTTCATACTCCATAACTTCAAACCATGGTAGTAATTTACATTTTCTCACCTTAAATTAGTACTTTAGTCACTGATTAGTGCTGGGAACTCGTATCGTCGTTGCCGCCTAGCATTATAATTTTGTTTACTTATCAAAAAGGTTAGTTTCTGAAAAAACCTCTTTCGCTTTTGAAGAGTTCAACCTCATTTGCAATGTAGGTGTCCATTAATGCATGTTAGATCTCTTGATATGAGTAGAAATTTTCAAATGCCTGCTTCTAATTTGTAAATTGGGGCCTAATTGTTCTTACCGTCTGAATTCATTTTTCACTCTGCTTACCTTAAAACTAAATGTGGTGAGCTATGCATAATGGGTGTTCTCGGTCTGGGATGAATTTGATTAATGCATAGTTTAATTTTTTTTTTGGGGTTTATACGATCAATTTTAAGAAGTGAGTTGAATCTCAGGTACGTTAGGACCATCGGCGAGTTGAGTTGAGCTCGCCAAATCACTTTGTGGTTCACCTACTAACCCTAAATAGCCCATAATTTCATATCTTAAGTGTTGTGGGCTATGTAACCTTCGGTGGACATATGCATGATCGCCACATAGGTTTGACGATTCACTGAGTAGATTGGCGAGTCTGTCTGCAATTTTTGTGCTACAATGTAATTACTAACTATTCTCTCTAATGTTTTATAGATATGGCCAAACAACCGACCAGAGGAAGGGAGAAATGAATTGTGATCAGTGAAAATGCACCTCCACCTAGGGGCAAGGCCACCACACTTTCAAAAAGCAAGGGGAAGGGCAAAGCCATCGAGTTATCCGACGCAAGCTCTAACAGCAAAGGGTTCTACACCGCTGAGCCACCCATATATAACAGTGAGAGTGCGAGGTCTAACTAAGACTACCAGACAGAGGCAAGGAGGGCTTAATTACGATCCAAAAATAATACATGATCCATATCAGATCAGAAATAGTCAATCCACCACTCCAACTCCTGAGTAACCATTAGTGTTGGCACCTTCAGTACAAGGTCCTAAGCATAGATCAATGAATAGATCAAAGGCGGAAGGTCTGAGAATGATCATTGAGGAGAAACAACATTCCATAAATGGGGTCATTGATATGTATCAAGAGGTGATGAAGTGCCTGAAACACCACAAATTCCTAATCTTCACAAGACATCGCGACTCTTACATAGGAAGCTGGGTTAGAGAATTTTATGCCGCATACAGTGTACTGGTACCTCAACATAAAAGGTTAGTCTCATCTTTTAAAGCAGTTGACTACGTGGTTGTCAGAGGAAGGAAGGTAGCCTCTGACAATGACGCTATCAACATAGCTTTGGGTATGTCCAATGAGATTAATGACCACTGCCAGCACTTTATCAGGACACAAAAGTGGATGCCATGAAAAAGTGGTTAGCTCCACTACTCTCAGATGATAATGCTCTGACATGGTTAGCAGAAGGAGTTCCAATTGAGAAGAAAAATGTATACATAGCTTCACGATACTGGTTCAGATTCATTAGCAGCACAGTCATGCCATCACAAAATGAATCAATCATTCGTCATGCTAAGGAAGATTATCTTGGATGCATCATGGAGAAGACCAAGATAAATCTCGGGATGATCATTGCCTCTGAGATCCATATGCATTCAAAGTAGAACCAGACATCTCTCCCTTTCCCGGTATTAATCACTCTATTATGCAAAAGAGCTCGTGTGCCTACAGATGCAATGAAGGATGTGGAATTGGCTGCCACCACCTCCACCATTATTTGAAAGATCGAAGCCGAATATCTAAAGGACTAAGCAGAAAAGAAAAAGAAGGAAGTTGTGGCCAGTAGATCCATACTTGCAGAGGCATCTTTGCCTACTCCAATCCCTAGGCCTTCAAGTATATATGATGTCATTACCCTTCCTTCTGACCCTACAGGTCCATCTGCGACTTCATTACCACCTAGGCCTAAGGCTGTTTTTGATTCATGTGAGTCGATCACTCAAGCATCCTTGATCCAAATAGGACAGCTTACCTAATATGCTAATTGTCGGACTAGCAACATAGACAGCTCCATTCCAGGCATGATTCATGTTGGCCTCGACAATGCTGTGAGACCACAGAGCACTACTATTGATGATCTAGAGGCCAGGATAGTAGAGTGTGAGCCCGATCAAGGAGCCACAGAGGAAGTAACAACCTTGAAGGCCGTGATGGTAGAGCTGAAGAAAGATGTGGATTACATGAAGTCGACTAATATATCCATTATCTTTGGAACAGTGGAAGTTCTAGATGTGCCTGAAATGTCTGAGACAGTCGCAAGACATGTAGCTGGAATGGGGCATACATCTGATTCTAAGTTAGAGGCAGAAACTGATGAAGGGATACTTGAGGAAGTTACATCGGACGATATAACCGAGAATGAAGAAATCATAATAGATATTGTTGTGCAAGCTTCTTTTGCAAAGTCTCCTGCTGCGGGATCCAATGGAGTTGGTTCTTCTGGTGGTCACTCCAGGTACTGATGCCTAGACAGATGAAGCAACCAATTGGCTAGGATTCCCTCTTTACCTCCCTCTATGTTCTTTGTAATCTTTAAAATCTTGGTTAATTTTATTTGCATTTGAGGACAAATTGTTTTTATTTGTGGTGGGGTGAGGCTCACCTTATTTGTGCTATTTGATGTTTGTATTTTGTGCTGCTATTTGAGATGTTCTGTTTTAAATTGTGTTAAAACTGCTTTCTGTGGATGTTTAAGCTACTGGCTCCGTTTTCGTTTATTTTATAATTGCAAAATGATTTTGACCCATCCCAAAATTTTTGAATTTTTCGCACAGTTTTGCCACCTCTCATGTGTTGAATGTGACTGTTCTTTTGCAAAAATATAAGTCTCAATTTCAATCAATACTAATGACCTGAAGAGTGCTCTAAATTGAATGAACATGAATGTACGGCTACAATAAGGCCAAATGAAGTTGCATAGACAATATGTAAACTCTTTGCATCTCGTTGTGATAAGTCATTTATCTAATTGATTCTCTGGTAATGACCGTTGCACACTAGTGAAAGTGTGTGGTCTTGTTTTACTTAAGTTTCAATGCCTTGTGTGATAAGCCTATTTTGAACCATACATGAATAAACCTAGAATTTGCCATGTTAGTCCGATTGATTTTGAAAGGTGTGCTCTTGAAATGATCTTAGGCAACTTTAAAGAGTCTGATCCAAATTTGACATATACCTGTGTGTGAAACTCTTTTGAACACCCTTTGAGCCATACCTTTCTTTGGAATAACCTAGACCTTACTTGACCCACTACCTATAATCCTTTGATTTGTGGTTTAGCGAATAGCCAACTTAGGCGAAAAGCCTAAGTTGGGGGTGTGGTAAAAAGGAAAAGGAGAAGTCAAGAAGTGCAAGAAAAGTCCCCATTAACCCATGGTGTTGCATAACAATGGAAACCCTTCCAAAAAAAAACATATTTGTGGAATAAATTACCAAGGAAATCGGCTTTCCAGGCAATCCATGGAGGTGAATAGAAAGATGACTTAGAAGCACTAGAAAAAGATTGGAATGCCTTCAGAACACCACATCTCACGAGGATGAAAAGTCAGTCAGCCTAAATGACCAGACTTTTGCACTCAATGTCACGACCCAAGCCTAGGGCCTAGATGTGACATGGCGAATGAGGAACCCGAAGGAACCCCAAACAAGCCTCTCAAACTTGTCATCACACTTCATCGGTCGCGGAAGTACATTCAACATTTATTTAACGGGAAATAGGGACTAAGGGCAAACCATTTCGAAATGACATCATAGAACAAGAGTCAAGCTCATTTAAAAAATACTTGTCCAACGCACACCTCTACATACATAGATAGGACGGGGCCATGACATACTACCGGCTCCCCTCATAGTCAAAATACAATTGCAAGCTAAAATCTCAAAACATAGGAGTAGGAAACATAACATAGCCCTCGAATCATTGAGGACTCACCAACAACTCGGATAAGCATCGTACTAGCCACGTGAATGGAGAGAAGGATCAAGAGTAGCTCCGGTCCCTACATGGTGACATCATGTAGGCAAAATATGCGTTAGTACTTGGAATGTACTAAGTATGCGGGGTGCAACACAACAATAGACAAGGACACAATCGAAATACAAGAAATAGTTTCATAGGCATTATGAATAACAATATGAGGATGCATGATCAAAGTGAAGTCGAAACATGTCTAAGTAAATCCATACTAATAGTAGATATCATATGTGTATGCATGATGCAACCAATCTATAACCCCAACTTAGGATGGGGGATGTCGTTCACACCCGGACACCCTGGTGGAAAGGTATAAACCCCTCACATGGTTGATGTTGGTCACACCCCAAGCATCCTAGGTGGTGAGATATAAACCTCTCACATGGTTGACGTTGGTCACACCCCAAGCATCCTAGGTGGTGAGATATAAACTTCTCACATGGTTGATGTTGGTCACACCCCAAACATCCTAGGTGGTGAGATATAAACCTCTCACATGGTTGTCCGGTTCTTTTCCCCCGGACCGGGCATGGTCATGCAACACTTTATATAGGAAATTCCCATTAGGCTCTAATGCAATCTCACGTATGGAATGAACATATACACAAGCTTAGTTTGTCATCAACACATCTCTGGATTTCCATACATCTCATAATTCAAGCTTTAAAGCATCGATTCATCAATTCTCCATAGTTGGACATTTTGTCAAACACCTTGAAGGCATGTAATGGAATCAAAGAGCATGGAAAATAGGGTAGTAATTATGCAGCCAAACCAGTGAACAACCTACAACAACACATTTTTAACACCCATAATACCACATGAAAATCTCCACATCCATTCCAAATTTAGGTTCAAGTTCTAGAGTCACAACATGCTCAAAACAATCACTTTTCATGTTTAAAATTCAATGTGCAGGAAATTATTACAAAGAACAAGACTAATTTATGAATCTTAACTTAAACCATGAATTAGTGAGTAGAGTAGAGTCTAGGAACGATGGGTGGAAGGACCCATGAGTTCAACACCACATACCTTGAGTTTTTATGAAGGTCTTGAGAGTGTCTTCAATGGAATCTTGGAACTTGGAGTAAGAGTCTCTTCAATCTTGAGGAAGGTTTTGGATTAGGGTTCTTGAGAGAACTTGAGAGAAAATGTGTCTAAGTATGGGAGAGGTGTTTTGGGAAATGTTTTAGAGATGGGAATTGAACTTATGGTATATAGGAAATAACATATGCCCTTTGGAAAAATGGTCCAACACTTAGAAAAAAAATGAGACGGGTGAACAGTAAAAACGCTCACTGGAATTTGCCTTTCCTGCCGGACAGATTTTACGAAAATGGACATAACTTCTTCGTCCGAGCTCCGAATGAGGTGAAATGAAATGCGTTAGGTAGATAACTCAAAGGGATTTCCATGGATATGTTATTGGCCACCCAATTATTTGTGTGCTAGGAGATATGACCCTCCAAAGTAGACCCTCGAAAAAGGCTTCACTTGGAAATTTCGGATTTTGATACGGTTGCTCTAAAATTTGGGTTAGACCCATTGCCCACTCAATTTGACCCCCTAACAAGAATATGAAGTCGGACTTTCAAAAAACGAAATAGATTTTTTTTTTATATATATATATAGCTAAACAAGTTTCCGGTAACTTTCGAAGCACATTTTAAAGAACTTTTTGGGTCATTTCAATATCTCCCCCTTGGGAACATTCGTCCCCGAATGTGGAAGAGACGTACAAGGCGAGACTTAGTAAGAACATATCAGCCCCAACATGAATGCAAAATTTTTATTTAAACATCACTTCAAGATTTCAAAACTTAGTGTAAAGCATCCATAACTCATCAATTTAAACATATATGCACATTAATGATTCAGGGACTGAAATGTAAGACTCAATGGAGTACAAAGGACTTGATTTAATACCTTAGGCTTGAGTGGAGTTGAATAGATAAGGATAACGTCTTTGCATGTCCGCTTCGGCCTCCCAAGTAGCACTCTCCACTTGTTGATTTCTCCAAAGCACCTTAACGGATGCCACTTCTTTGTTCCTCAACCTTTTAACTTGTCTATCTAAGATCTGAATCGGGACTTCTTCATACGTCAAATTATCTTCTACAACACCCACAACCTCAAGAGGTACAATAGCGTTAGGATCACCAACACATTTCCTCAACATCGATACATGGAATACCGGATGAACTAATTCCATCTTCTTGGGCAACCCCAACTCATAGGCTAATTTACCTACCCTTCTTATTATCTCATAAGGACCGACATACCTAGGACTTAATTTCCCCTTCTTACCAAAACGAACCACACCTTTCATTGGAGAAACTTTCAAATAAACCCAATCACCCACTTTGAATTCAAGATCCCGTCTCCTCACATCGGCATAAGACTTTTGACGACTTTGGGCTGTTTTCAACCTCTCCCTAATCATCCTTACCTTCTCAAGAGCATCCATGACCAGATCCGGACCCAACAAGGCCACCTCTCCAACTTCAAACCACCCAACCGGTGACCTACACCGTCTACCATAAAGTGCCTCAAAAGGAGCCATACCGATACTAGAATGATAACTATTGTTGTATGCAAATTCAATCAAAGGAAGATGATCATCCCAACTACTTTTCAACTCCAATACACAAGCTCTAATCATATCCTCCAAGGTTTGAATTGTTCTTTCGGCTTGGCCATCCGTTTGAGGGTGGAAGGCCGTGCTAAGCTTTACCTTTGTACCAAGACCCCTTTGGAATGACTTCCAAAAGTGAGAAGTGAATTGGGCACCACGATCCGAGATGATAGACAAAGGAATCCCATGCAACCTTACCAATTCATGAATGTACAACTTGGCATACTCTTCAGACACGTAAGTAGTTTTAACTGGTAGGAAATGAGCCGACTTTGTCATCCACTTCCAAGTAGGTATCTCAATGTCTTGAGTTAGGCCACCCGGCCATTGATGTTCCGCCTTGACTTGTTGACAACTATGGCAACCCGAAACAAATTTTGCAATGTCCTTCTTCATACCGCCCCACCAATACACATCCCTCAAGTCTCTATACATCTTTGTTGACCCCGGATGAATAGAATAAAAAGAATTATGAGCCTCATCAAGGATTCTTTCCCTCACACCATCCACACAAGGAACACATAATCTACCTTGGTACCTAAGGGCACCATTTCCCCCTTGGGAGAAAACCTCCACCTTACCACTACTCACCGAAGCCTTTAATTCTACCAAAGAAGGATCAAGATCTTGCTTGACTATCACCTCATCAACCAAGGAAGACCTTGAACCATCAACAACAACTACTCCTCCACTATCCACCCCTTCTAACCTAACTCCCAATTTGGCCAACCGATGGACCTCCTTAGCCAACTTTTTACTACCTTCCTCCACATGAGCCAAGTTACCCATGGACACTCTACTCAATGCATCCGCCACCACATTAGCTTTCCCCGGATGATAGTGAACACTCATATCATAATCCTTAAAGAATTCTAACCACCTCCTTTGTCTCAAGTTAAGATCTTTTTGCGTGAACACATATTGGAGATTCTTATGGTCGGTGAAGATATCAAAATGCACCCCATACAAATAATGACGCCAAATCTTTAAAGCAAAAACCACGGCGGCCAATTCAAGATCATGGGTTGGGTAATTTTTTTCATGAACCTTAAGTTGCCTAGAAGCATAGGCTATAACCTTACCACTTTGCATCAACACACAACCCAAACCAATACGGGAAGCATCACAATAAACAACAAAACCTTCTAACCCATCCGGAAGTGACAAAATAGGAGCGGACACAAGCCTTTCTTTCAAAGTTTGGAAGCTTTCCTCAGACTCATCCGACCACACAAATTTAGCCTTCTTTTGAGTCAACTTAGTCATAGGAGAAGCAAGAGAAGAAAACCCTTCCACAAATCTCCTATAATAACCCGCTAAACCCAAGAAACTCCTTATATCCGACGGGGTCAAAGGTCTAGGCCAATTCCTAATAACATCGGTCTTCTTAGGATCCACCTTAATACCATCCCCCGTCACCACATGGCCTAGGAAAACAACTTCCTTCAACCAAAACTCACACTTTTCATATTTAGCGTACTTCTCTTCCCTCAATCTTTGTAGTACAACCCTCAAGTTACCCTTGTGCTCTTCCTCACCCCGAGAATAGATCAAGATGTTATCTATAAACACCACCACAAAAGAATCAAGGTAGGGTTTGAAAACCCTATTCATCAAATCCATAAAGAGAGGCGGAGCATTAGTCAACCCGAAAGACATCACCACAAACTCATAGTGCCCATACCTAGTACGAAAGGCCGTCTTGAAAATATCACACTCCCTCACCTTCACTTGATGATACCCTGACCGAAGATCAATCTTAGAGAAGTGACTAGCCCCATGCAATTGGTCAAATAAATCGTCAATCCTTGGAAGAGGATACCTATTCTTGACGGTGACCCTATTAAGTTGTCGATAATCAATACACATTCTAAGAGACCCATCTTTCTTCTTCACAAACAAAATCGGAGCACCCCAGGGAGAATGACTAGGTCTAATAAACCCCTTCTCTAACAAATCTTTTAATTGCTCTTTCAACTCCGTCGGGGCCATACGGTAAGGGGGGATAAAAATAGGTTGAGTATCAGGAAGGAGGTCTATACCAAGATCTATCTCCCTTTCGGGAGGGACACCGGGAAGGTCTTCTGGGAAGACACCTAGAAACTCATTAACATTCGAAATAGACTCAATAGGAGGGACTTTAGACTCCACATCATTGACTCTCACAATATGGTACAAGCACCCTTTGGAAATCAACCTATGGGCTTTAATGCAAGAAATGAATTTCCCCTTCACCACAACATCCCGGCTCTCCCACTCAAGGACGGGTTCATTAGGAAATCGGAACTTGACTTTACGAGTCCTACAATCAATAGAAGCATAATATGCATGCAACCAATCCATCCCAAGAATAACATCAAAATCCACCATGTTCAACTCAACAAGATCGCAAGGCAACAACTTATTCAATATGCAAACCGGACAATTTCTATACACTTTTCTAGCAACAATAGAGATACCAATGGGAGTAGATACTTCATATGACTCATGCAACAAGTCCGACTCGACATGAAATTTTCTAGCAACTAAGGGGGTAACAAAGGAAAGGGTGGCACCCGGATCAATCAAACTATAAACATCAAGATCAAAGATTTGCAACATACTGGTCACCACATTCGGGGTCTCATTAACACCTTGTCTACCATGCAAAGCAAAAAATCGATTGTCCCTTGGGGCACCACTTTGAGAAGCACCTCTACCTAAAGGAGTAGTGTTAGCACTTCGGACCTTGTTGCGGATCTTGGGACACTCAAACCTCTTATGACCCACTTCTCCACATTCAAAGCAAGCACCCGAACCCTTCATGCAAGGACCACCATGCTTCCTCCCACACTTAGGGCATACATCCATAGAACCCACTTCACTTCCCCCTTGAGGTCTAGGAACATTGATAGCAAATCCCCGGTTGACTTGAGGGTTTCCTCAGCCTTGATAAAATCTAGCACCCTTAGGGAACCTATTCTCCAATCGGGCCCTCTTGGCCTCGTGCCCCCTTTTCTTCCTCAATTTCTCCTCCTTCATTTGCTCGGCATAAGTCATCAACTGAGACAAATCCATATCTCCAATGAGCATAGCGGACCGACACTCCTCACTAACCAAGTCGGATACACCCATCACAAATTTGTTCATCCTCGACCTAGAGTCGGCCACCAAGTGAGGTGCATACTTGGAGAGTTGGACAAATTTGAGGGCATACTCCCTCACACTCATAGCTCCTTGCTTCAAGATCATGAACTCCACCAACTTTGCCTCCCTAAGCTCAAGAGGGAAGAACCTATTAAGGAAAGCAAGTTTAAACTCCTCCCACAACACCACATAGCCATTACCTTTCTCATCCTTCCATTGATCAAACCAAATTTGAGCAACCCCCTGAGTTGGTAGGCCGCCAATTCCGCCTTCTCACAATCACCAACATCCATAATGGTCAAGATTTTGCATACCTCATCGATGAACTCTTGCGGGTCCTCATCCACCTTTGAACCATGGAAGACCGGAGGGTTCATCCTCATGAAATCTCTCACCCTTTCCCCCGGGGTGGTAGTTCGAGGAGCTTGGGATCCTTGTTGCACTTGGTTAGCTACCACTTGTGCATGCATGGTGAGTGCATCACGGAGCTCACCATTGGTGCGTGGCTCTTTCGGTGATCGGGCCCGTCTTCCCTCGTGTTTGGCATGATGATCTAGCAATCAAAAGAACAGGCGTTAGGGAGGAATCACCTTATCGCACTCTAAGCACGACATAGAACATGAAGAAGGGAAACCTTTCCTAAAACGTTTTGTAGCCTCCAATTCATAGTCGTGGAGCGCTTCACAACCATGATTAGGACTCTACTCAACGCGGTGTGTTGGACTCCAAGGATTTAACAACCTAGTACTCTGATACCAAGCTTGTCACGACCCAAGCCTAGGGCCTAGATGTGACATGGTGAATGAGGAACCCGAAGGAACCCCAAACAAGCCTCTCACACTTGTCATCACACTTCATCGATCGCGGAAGTACATTCAACATTTATTTAACGGGAAACAGGGACTAAGGGCAAACCATTTCAAAATGACATCATAGAACAAGAGTCAAGCTCATTTACAAAATACTTGTCCAATGCACACCTCTACATACATAGATAGGACGGGGCCATGACATACTACCGGCTCCCCTCATAGTCAAAATACAATTGCAAGCTAAAGTTTCAAAACATAGGAGTAGGAAACATAACATAGCCCTCGAATCATTGAGGACTCACCAACAACTTGGATAAGCACCGTACTAGCCACGTGAATGGAGAGAAGGATCAAGAGTAGCTCCGGTCCCTACATGGTGACATCATGTAGGCAAAATATGCGTTAGTACTTGGAATGTACTAAGTATGCGGGGTGCAACACAACAATAGACAAGGACACAATCGAAATACAAGAAATAGTTTCATAGGCATTATGAATAACAATATGAGGATGCATGATCAAAGTGAAGTCAAAACATGTCTAAGTAAATCCATACTAATAGTAGATATCATATGTTTATGCATGATGCAACCAATCTATAACCCCAACTTAGGATGGGGGATGCCGTTCACACCCGGACACCCTGGTGGAAAGGTATAAACCCCTCACATGATTGATGTTGGTCACACCCCAAGCATCCTAGGTGGTGAGATATAAATCTCTCACATGGTTGACGTTGGTCACACCCCAAGCATCCTAGGTGGTGAGATATAAACTTCTCACATGGTTGATGTTGGTCACACCCCAACCATCCTAGGTGGTGAGATATAAACCTCTCACATGGTTGTCCGGTTCTTTTCCCCCGGACCGGGCATGGTCATGCAACACTTTATATAGGAAATTCCCATTAGGCTCTAATGCAATCTCACGTATGGAATGAACATATACACAAGCTTAGTTTGTCATCAACACATCTCTGGATTTCCATACATCTCATAACTCAAGCTTTAAAGCATCGATTCATCAATTCTCCATAGTTGGACATTTTGTCAAACACCTTGAAGGCATGTAATGGAATCAAAGAGCATGGAAAATAGGGTAGTAATTATGCAGCCAAACCAGTGAACAACCTACAACAACACATTTTTAACACCCACAATACCACATGAAAATCTCCACATCCATTCCAAATTTAGGTTCAAGTTCTAGAGTCACAACATGCTCAAAACAATCACTTTTCATGTTTAAAATTCAATGTGCAGGAAATTATTACAAAGAACAAGACTAATTTATGAATCTTAACTTAAACCATGAATTAGTGAGTAGAGTAGAGTCTAGGAACGATGGGTGGAAGGACCCATGAGTTCAACACCACATACCTTGAGTTTTTATGAAGGTCTTGAGAGTGTCTTCAATGGAATCTTGGAACTTGGAGTAAGAGTCTCTTCAATCTTGAGGAAGGTTTTGGATTAGGGTTCTTGAGAGAACTTGAGAGAAAATGTGTCTAAGTATGGGAGAGGTGTTTTGGGAAATGTTTTAGAGATGGGAATTGAACTAATGGTATATAGGAAATAACATATGCCCTTTGGAAAAATGGTCCAACACTTAGAAAAAAAAATGAGGCGGGTGAACAGTAAAAACGCTCACTGGAAATTGTCTTTCCTGCCGGACAGATTTTACGAAAATGGACATAACTTCTTCGTCCATGGATATGTTATTGACCACCCAATAATTTGTGTGCTAGAAGATATGACCCTCCAAAGTAGACCCTCGAAAAAGGCTTCACTTGGATATTTTGGATTTTGATACGGTTGCTCTAAAATTTGGGTTAGACCCATTTCCCACTCAATTTGACCCCCTAAATAATAATATGAAGTCGGATTTTCGAAAAACGAAACGGATTTTTTTTTATATATATATATATATATAGCTAAACAAGTTTCCGGTAATTTCCGAAGCACATTTTTAAGAACTTTTTGGGTCATTTCAAGAGTCCCCTAGGATTTCCCCTAATTTTTGAACAAGAACCCCAATCTAAGCTAGGGTTACTTCGAATGTGTGGGTTTTAGATGGGTATGATTCCAATTGGTTGGATAATACTTTTATATGATTAATTTGGTATTGATTCATGATATTATGAAGAATTTATATGAATTCCATGATTAACCCTAGAATTCAAAGTATGTGTGTTTATGTCTTTTGATGAATAATTGATGAATCTTGATAGATCTTCTAGGATTGTCATCATGTATACAACTTATTCAATAATGAGAATATGAAATCATGAATGGAACTAGGCTTATGAATGTATGATAGACCATTAAGTGGAATGATGGAATTTGGGACTTTATGATGAATTATGCCTAGAATTGCCTATGATTAAGGCTTATGACTAATATGTCTTGTGATCTAGTCTAGCATGATGATTGTGGAGTAAAGCTTGATAGTGGGGCTTGAATTCATAATTTTAATCACTAGGTCTTATAGAGTAACTCTAATATGATGCTATAGCCTGCATAGAATTGATATACAAAGTAGATAGTGTTGTGTTGGAAGGCTTTTAAGTACATGACCTATCTTGAACTATATGAATGCATGTATGTAGAATGTGAAAGGTCTTCTCATATATAATGGTTCTAATTGAAAGGTTAATCACCTAAAATGAATCAAAGTATGTATGAACTATGATAGCTTGAAGTTGTGACATATGATCCCTTCATGTATGACTTGTATAATAACATGAGTTTGTAGTTCTCATGGTATCTTGGGATTGAGGAATTAGGCTCTCCTAAGGGTAGCTTGAAATAGTATTGAAAGGATGCTTTTCATGGTAGCTTGCATTAGGATAGGCATGGTAGTTTAGGATTGAGGACTTATGCTTTCCTAAGGGTAACTTGAATTAGCATTGCAAGAATGCCTTCATGGTAGCTTGACTTGGTTAGGCCAAGACCATTTCATGGTAGTTTAGGATAGATGATTCATACTCTCCTAAGGAAAGCTTAGGGTTGAGGATTCATACTCCCCTAAGGGTAGCTTGCATCAAATTAAATGTTTGCATGGTAGCTAGGTTGGAATACTTGTATTCTTCCTTGTATAGCTTGGGTTGCACTATAGTGTGCCTTTCATGGTAGTTAGGTGTAGACTAGTAGTGTGCTATTCTTTGATAGACTAGAATGATAAATAGTTAGCATTGAGTCAGCTACCCTAAATAAGTATATAGTATCAGTGGTATTATGGGATGTGATTCATACATAACGCACATATGTCTTGAAGATACTTGTGAAGTGTCCTCTTATATGTATGTATGATTAGCTTGGATTGTTGCTTTAGTTGCCTTCCATTATATGATTGACTCAAGATGATAGTTCCTGTCCTTATGAAGTAGGTCAAGAATGACACCAATGATTAGAAAGCATGAATAGAGTGATGTCAAGATATGCTTAGTGTGAGTGGTATTATGGGATGCCACTCATGCATTGCACAAGTGTCCCTTGAGGTTACTTAGGGGGTATAAGTGCTCTTATGACATGAAAACCTTGGTCTTGACTATGAATGTGGACTATGCCCAAGAAATACCAAAAAGAGGCACTTAGTTTGGATATTATTATGGGATGCTATCCTTGCCTTGCACAAGTATCCTTGGAGGTGGATTGTGAAGTAGTTCACTTGTAATATGAAAGACTAAAGGTTGAAGTATGTAAATATGAAAGTCTAAGTTAAAACTATGGTATGAATATGATTTAGCTCCTATGTTCATTAACTATGTCTTATGTTGACCTGTGATGATATGATACGTATGTTGGAGAGCTATGAATATGTTATTATCTCTTATGCTTATGTCTTATGTTGACTAACCATTTTGAGATGCTCTTACGATATTGTGCTAGCTTTCATACTTGATACATTTTGTACTAACACATATATGCCTACATTCTAATGAAATGTAGGGTTTTGGAGATTGAGTTGGTTTGGAGGCGAGGTTCCTATGGAGCAAGAAGAGTTTATGAATGGATAAGTCATCATAGCTTTGAGCACAAACCCACTATGTTCCCTTAATGCCATTTCTTTATGTTTTAGACTTTTATATGTGATGTGTCCCAAGACATTTATTCTAGAGTTTAATAGATTGTTTGAGACAAAGTTTTAGTAAAGATTATCGCTTGCTTATGAAAATGTTTTTGATTGTATGGTTTTAAAGATGTTTTAAATTTATTCCGTACTTTTCTAGTACTTTATGTTATGATTATGCAGAGGGATTATATGAGACCCCCTCCGGGGTCAAGTACGCCATGTTACGTCTAGTGGGTACCTCTGGGTCGTGACAAACTTGGTAATCAGAGTTGAAGGTTTAGAATCGTTCTAGAATTGTCTCAAACCACATCTAGTAGATTCTTATTCATAAAGGTGAAGCACGCCACATTTTATGAATAGGAGGCTATTGGATGCTTAAGAAAAGTCTCCTTTCTTCATTCTCCTAGTCATGCCATAGAGTTTGGCTTTAGTAGGCCCTTCTTCTAATATGTGCCTTTGGATTTTCAGGGTATAGCTAATACAAGGGCAAATGCTAGGAGGGAAGAGGAAGAAAATATGGACCAAGACATTCCTCTCAAAGTTCCTCCACAAGCTCGTCC
Source organism: Solanum verrucosum (assembly GCF_900185275.1). NCBI lineage: Eukaryota > Viridiplantae > Streptophyta > Magnoliopsida > Solanales > Solanaceae > Solanum > Solanum verrucosum. Next base: position 329,186 of record NW_026020583.1, read on the forward strand.
TCAAGCTCCAAATGACCCTCCAATTGGGAATGGCACTGCGGAACATAGGGCTTCTATACAATTATTAGCGCAAGCCTTGACGGTGCAAGCCAATAGAGAGGTGGTGGCTCCAGAAAACCCTATAAGGGGGATGGGTTCTTTTAGGGTAACAGAGTTTTTGAGGAAGAACCGTCCGGAGTTTAGTGGTTCCAAAGTGGAAGAAGATCATAATGGGTTCATAGAGGAGGTTTATAAGGTGCTAGGAATCATGGTAGTGACTTCTACTGAGAAAGCAGAACTAGCCACCTATCAATTGAAAGATGTAATTTGGTATGAGCAATGAAAAGATAGTAGGAGCGGGCCCTATAGAGTGGGAAGTTTTTAAGTTGGAATTTCTAGATAGGTTCTTTCCTCGGGAGTTGAGGGAAGCCATATTGAGAGAATTCATCAACCTTAAGCAAGGTAGTATGAGTGATAAAGATTATTCTTTGAAATTCACCCTTTTGTCCAAGTATTCTCCAAGCTTGGTAGAAAATCCAAGGGATTTGATGAATAGGTTTATGGCAGGAGTGTCTGGTTTGGTAGAAAAAGAATGTTATATGGCGATGCTTGTTGATGATAGGGATATCTCATGCCTCATGGTGTTTGCGCAACAAATAGAAGAGTTAAAACTCAAGAAGGAGAGGGCTAGGGTGAAGAAGATGTCTAGGATGGATGGTGATAGGTCCTTTCATGATGGGTCTGATGGACATGTCATTCTACGAATCGACAAATGTTTTCTGGGAAAGATTTTTATAATGCTCCTAAGCATAAGGATGAAAGGGTGTCTACCCCTAGGCCAAAAAGGATGAGTAATGAGTCCCTATGGCCCACTTGTTCTAGGTGTGGTAAGAGACATGAGGGTAGGTACTTGGCCGGTATAGAAGGTTGCTATGGTTATGGTGAGAGTGGCCACATGAAGAAAGATTGGGCAAAGGCTATAATAAGAGAGGGTAAGCAAGTTGCCTCTAGTGGTGGGGTTGTTGAGCCTCAAAAGAAGAATAGGTTTTATGCTCTCCAATCTAGAGAAGTTCATGTGTGATCTCCTCATGTCCCTTCCGGTATGTGTTTTCTTTTATGCTTTAGTAAATTTCCAGATTTATTGTCTTTTATCACTTGTTTTGTTGGACTTGAAATTATCTTTAGTATGAATGATGTTTAAAAGAACATGTGTAGGCTTACTCCCAATGGGTAGATAGTGTTCCTACCTAATAAGGTTATTATGTGATTTTGTGTTGCCATGATTTCCTTAAATGTATGTTCATGAAGATATGTAGGTCTTGTTAGAAACGATCTAATTAAACTGTTTTGCCGCATGTTGTAGCATCTTTGACTCAAGTTGCATATAGGCTCCATGAATGTTTGTTGAGCACGTTTTAGCTAGGAGATGTTAGTTCATCCTTGAAGATGAATAGATATAGAATTTCATGCATTTTGGATTGGTGGATGTAGTCCCTACTCCCTCGTGCTGCATTGATTGTGTTTAGCTTAGAGTTGAAGTTTTCCTCCGTGATTGTGTGCATTTAGATGTACTGCATGCATGATGGGATGCTAGTCTAGAGTCATTTCCTTTAAGAGTGTTTAGAGTCGTCATTCGAGGAAGAATGTTCCCAAGGGGGAGATATTATAACACCCCGAAACTAGTAGACTAAACTAGTGCCTTAAGCTAGGGTTCTAGAGTGTGATGTTGGGAATTAGAGTCGTAGAAGGGAATATATGGTTTTTGAATGAGGGTTTTAGTAGTTGAACGTCAAGGTACGTGTTAGACCTCGTAGCTCAGAAGACCATTCAGGGTTTGGTTGAGCATGGGATGGGAAGCCTAAGCCAAAGGGCCAAGGCCGCCTAACCTTGGCAAGCTACTTCCTAGGTTTCACGACTAGTGGTCTTGACCACAGTCAGTGAAGGGGACCGTGAAGACCCGTTAGTCTCATGGGAGGCAAGGCCTTGACGCCAAGCTACTACCCCAAGTCCACGAGCTACTTCACAACCAGTGGTCTTGATCACCGTCCGTGGAAGTGCTCGTGAAGATGCCTTAGGATATGGGGGGCTTAGCAAGTTGGGAAGGCCACTAGTCGAGAGACCACGGGCATCACAACGAGTTGTGGTGCCCTTCACGAGCCGTCCAAGTGGCTGTGGTGCCTGGACGGGCCTGCCTACTTGAGGGGCTTTTAAGTAAATTCCTATTAAATTAGTATTATGTGAAGGTCATTTTATATGAGTTTTATTCACCTATTTAAGGGATTTTAAGTCATTAGCCCCCAATTTTAAGTCACTCTTCACAAAACCCAAATCAAAACCCCAAGATCCTCTCCACTCAAATATTTCTCTCTCAAGAAAACCCTCATTGAAGAAGAAGCAAGAGTTTGAAGCTAAGGTCAAGAACAAAGGCTCCATTGTTAAAGACTTGTGTAAGGATTTGATTAAAGGTATGTTTAGCTTTTCATCTATGGGTTCTTCCACCCATAGAGTCCACTAGGATTTCCCCTAATTTGTGAAGAAGAACCCCAATCTAATCTTGTATTACTTCCAATGTGTGGGTTTTAGATGGGTATGATTCTAATTGGTTGGATAATACTTATATATGATTAATTTAGTATAGATTCATGATATTATGAAGAATTTATATGAATTCCATGATTAACCCTAGAATTCAAAGTATATGTGTTTATGTCTTTTGATGAGAAATTAATGATTCTTGATAGATCTTCTTGGATTGTCATCCCGTATAGAACTTATTCAACAATGGGAATATGAAATCATGAATTAAACTAGGCTTATGCATGTATGATAGACCATGAATAGAAATCATGCAATTTGGGACTTTATGATGAATTATGCCTAGCATTGCCTATGATTAAGGCTTTTGACTAATATGTCTTGTGATCTAGTCTAGTATGAAGATTTTGGAGTAAAGCTTGATAGTGGGGCCTGAAGTCATAATTTTGATCACTAGGGTTTATATAGTAAGTCTAATATGATGTTATAGATTGCATAGGATTGATATACAAAGTAGTTAGTGTTGTGGTTGAAGGCTTTTACCCACATGACCTACCTAGAACTATATGAATGAATGTATGTAGAATGTGAAAGGTCTTCTCACATTGACTGGTTCTAATGGAAAGGTTAATTACCTAAAATGAATCAAAGTATGTATGAACTATGATAGCTTGAAGTTGTGACATATGATACCTTCATTTATGACTTGTATGATAGCATGAGTCGGTAGTTCTCATTGTAGCTTGGGATTTAGCGATTAGGCTCTCCTAAGGGTACTTTGAAATAGCATTGCAAGTATGTTTTTCATGGTAGCTTGCATTAGGATAGGAATGGTAGCTTAGGATTGAGGACTTATGCTCTCCTAGGGGTAGCTTGAACTAGCATTACAAAAATGCCTTCATGGTCGCTTGACTTGTTTAGGCCAAGACCATTTCATGGTAGCTTAGGTTAGAGGATTCATACTCTCCTAAGGATAGCTTAGGGTTGAGGATTCATACTCCCCTAAGGGTAGCTTGCATCATATTTAATGTTTGCATGGTAGCTAGGTTGGAATACTTTAATTCTTCCTTGTATAGCTTGGGTTGCATGATAGTGTGACTTCCATGGTAGTTAGGTCTAGCCAAGTATTGTACTATTCTTTGATAGATTAGAATGATAAATAGTTAGCATTGAGTAGGCTTGCTTAAAGAAGTATTTAGTATGAGTGGTATTATGGGATGCCATTCATACATGGCACAAGTATTACTTTAAGCTACTTATGAAGTGTCCTTTTATGTGTATGTATGCTTAGCTTGGATTGTTGATTTAGTTGCCTTCCATGACATGATTGACTCAAGATGATAGTTTCTTGTCCTTATGAAGTAGGTCAAGAATGATACCAATGATTAGAAAGCATGAATAGAGTGATGTCAAGATATGCTTAGTGTTAGTGGTATTATGGGATGCCAATCATGCATTGCACAAGTGTGCCTTGAGTTTACCTAGGGGTATAAGTTCTCTTATGACATGAAAACCTAGGTCTTAACTATGAATGTGGACTATGCCCAATAATGACAAAAAAGTGGTACTTAGTTTGGATATTATTATGGGATGCTACCCTTGCCTTGCACAAGTATGCTTGGAGGTGGCTTGTGAAGTAGTTCACTTGAAATATGAAAGACTAAAGGTTGAAGTATATAAATATGAAATTCTAAGTAAAGACTACTGTATGAATTTGATTTAGCTCTTATGTTCTTTAGCTATGTCTTATGTTGAGTTGTGATGATATGATGCCTATGTTGGAGATTATGCTATGAATATGTTATTATCTCTTATTCTTATGTCTTATGTTGACTTACCATTTTGAATTGCTCTTATGATGTTGTGCTAGCTTTCATACTTGGTACATTTTGTACTAACACATATTGCCTACATTCTAATTAAATGTAGGGTTTTGGAGATTGAGTTGCTTTGGAGGCTAGGTTCCTAAGGTGCAAGAAGAAATGAAGAATTGGTGAGTTCTAATAGCTTCGAGGATAAACCCATTATGTTCCCTTTATGTCATTTCTCTATGTTTTAGACTTTTATATGGGTTGCGTCCCAAGACTTTTATTCTAGAGTTTAATAGATGGTTTGAGACAAAGTCTTAGTAAAGTCTTAATCGTATGATTTTAAAGAAGTTTAAAATTTTTCCCGTACTTTTCTAGTATCTTCTGTTGTGATTATGCTAAGGGATTGTATGAGACCCACTTCAGGATCAAGTTCACCATGTTACGTCTAGGAGGTACCGCTGGGTCGTCACAAAAACTCTAAGGCACGACTTCAAGAATAATGAAAGAAGTGAATCTTCCGAATGTCCTATTCCCTCTCATTCATAAATGTGTCGCGACTCACACCCATGAACAGGACTCTACTAGACATGCCTTGTGAGACATAAATCCTAATTACCATTCCAAAATCTTGTGCTTTGATACCATTTTTGTAATGACCAGAGCCTATATCCTTTATGTCACACGGCATACAAGACTCTGAAGAGCCTCATACAAGCCTTATAACATTCATAAGATTCGATATATAGAAATAGTGTAGAATTTAAAAACTTCTCTTTAAATCTATACAATCAAAACTTTATTTGAAACAACGGAAGTCTACTTGTCTCACATGGCCATCGAAAAATATCTTGAAACAAAAGTAAGGTCACGACCCTTTACAATAGAAAGTCTAAAAATGTCTATTACATGAAAGGAAGAAACATCAATAAAGCATGTGTCCTCGAATGTATGAGGACATACCAATAGCCTTGGAATAACTCAATCCAAGCCCTTGAACTAGATGGATAGCAACTCACTTGCCGGAACCTACACTTGTAGTAAAATAAGATAAATATGGGTTAGCTCACAAATATGTACTAAGTATGATGACCATGAAAAAAGCATGCTCTAAAGGGACATTTTGGTTGGAAACTATGCATTATGCCAATTTTTAGAAACATCATGTACATTAGTATAAGAGTCATAAAATACAAGTATAATCATCATACAAGTCATAATCATCACATTTGAACATTCACCTTAAGCAACCCTAAGCTATAAGTGTGCAGTGTAAGAATAGCATCCAATACTACTATCCCTACTATGTATCACTTTGAGGCCATCTTAGATGAACTTACCATTTCATACTTATCTTCAATCAATATTCATGCATAAGGAACACACACAGTTCATAAGTAATGAAAAGGGAAAATAACTCATAATACAACCCAAGTATGGCATTCATAATCACATTAAGCATTTAAGTCAACTTTCTTCAATACCTATATTAAGAGCAATTTCATTCATAACCCGTTAAGACATTAGAGACCTCACTATACCCCTCTGAAAGCCTACTCGTGCCATGCATGGATCGAATCCCATACTACCACCCACACTTCATAGAACCTCTCAAGTAACCATAGTGCACATCTCACATAATGGGAATACGCATTAACCGACATAGACCATTAAAGAAAACCATGGAATCCGGTGTCATATAACCCCACATCGAAGGAACGTGTCCTACTTGCCTAACATTGAACTAGGTATATTTTAGCTTAGGTGGATCAACTAGCTATACCTATGTGGGAACATAGTTTTGGGATAAGAAAGATATTCATTGAAACCCGGCCTAAACATGGGGAGAGTTTCCATCTTACCAAATCCACTCGTTGCTTTGCCTCCATTCCCATAGAGTATTTCATTACTTTAACATCATTACACATGAGAGGGTACTATTGGCCTACTGACCCAAAGTACATTGAGTAACACATGAAAGGGTGCCATAAGCCTACCGATCCAAGGTACATTAGGAAACCTCATTGAATCCTCATGAAAGGGTTCCATAAGCCTACTAATTCAAAGTTCAACATTAACATTCATGGAAGGGTGTCATAAGCCCACCGATCCCAAAGTTCATTAACATCATTTATGGAAGTGTGCCATAAGCCTACCGATCCCAAGGTTCATTATTAACATTCATTGAAAGGTGCCATTAGCCTACCGATCCAAGATTCAACAATTAACAATACATTCATTTATACAAGAAGATAATGCATAGACCTACCTATTCAAGATATACATTACATTGATGAACCTTTCACATTCCATCATCAACATTCATAAGTGTCAAATTTAGAAATAGCCTTTCAATGATGACACAATTATATTCAAGACATGATCACATTACCTTCATTAGATTCACATTCATATACAAGACATCATGATAATACTACAATTCTTCGTACTTTGCCCTTCAAGGCAATGAATCACAAATCACCAACACACCAATAGTTTACTACAATTTTGGCATGGATTATGATATAATTCAATAACCTAAAGCAATTTACACAAACTCTATTCACATACTTTCATAATCAACAAAGCCACTTCATAAAGGCACTATTTAGGAATTGAAGAAATTCATGGGTTCTTAGAGTAGTTTCATCATAAATCATCAATTAAACACTAATTCAATCATATATTTGACATTAATCAATATTAGAAAACGTTTGAAGAAGGAACCCATGATTTAGAGTAAAACCCTAGGTTTTGAGAATCTTGAAAACTTTAAAATTTACTTTCGAATGGACCCTAGGGGTGAAAGCTACCCCTAGATGAAGGATCACCATACCTTGCTTGTGAATCCCCACGAAATTTGAGGAAGAACACCTTGAATCCACAAACCGTAGCTCTCACTTCTTCTTCTTCTTCTTTGGGAACTTCTAGAGAGAATTTTTTAAAGGAAGAACTCTTTCGATTTGATTTGAGTTTTGGAGAATAAATGAGTAAATGGAGTGTTTTAAGACTTAAAACTATATATATAAGTGATATAAAACAATGAAAAATGACCCCACACAATAATTAATTAAAAGGAAATTACCTAGTAACGCTCAACTTAGGCAGCCCTCATCAGTGACCATACCCACTTGGACGGCCCGTCAAGGGGACCACGGCTCGTTGTGGTGCCCGTGGTCCCTTGGGAAGTAACTCCCACAACTTTCCAGGGTTCTCAAGAGGCCAAGGCATGACCACGAGACCTCTCACGTTGTGGTGATGGTCGTGGTCTTGAGGCAGTGTCAAGGCCTTGAAGCCTTGCCTCCCTTGTGCCTAAGAGATCTTCACGACCACCTTCATGCCTCATCAAGGGCACCACGACCCGTGGTGGTGCCCGTGGTCCCTTGACCAGTAGATCCTACAACATGTCATTTCTCCCAAGAGGTCAAGGCAACCCCACGAGCCTTCCCATGGCCCGTGGTCATGACCATGAGTTGTGCCGTGGATCGTGAATGGGAGCCTTGGCTTGGCACCACTTTTTGGCACACTGTTTCACCAAGCACGGGTGGCACCATGACTCATGGTGGACACCATGGGTCGTGCAGACCCTCCCGGTCATGGTATGCAGTGGTAGGCCTAGTTTTAGGCATCCTTGGTCCCCTAACCATGGCCTTCACCCAAAACCCTTTGCCCTTGCCCTTAACCCTTGACTTTAACACTCACGTTTAGGCTCTAGTTCACTTACTAATTTTCCGAGTCGTTACAGATGGTCTAGATTGTTACTGAGACTTCCTTGCATGACGTTTTAATGATAGGTTTTAGTTGGTCTTAGCCTACGAAGTAGTTCACTACGCAGCCATCTAGTGTTTGAGGAGAGCCAAGCACTAATGCCCAGAATGAGGCTACCCCAGATATACATAGTTCACCTCAAGCTTATCCTGACATGGGGATCTTTTCTCTCCTGAATTTCAATCTACTTTTGATAATTTTTTATTCTCGTTCATATTCAAGACACTATTTTGTTATGTTTGTGGGGTAAATGTATTTTGATACCTAACCTCTTGGTTGTATTTTAATTTGTTTTGGATATTTTATTATTTTCTCATGTTATGTTTTTGTTGTATTTTGTTAAAAACTACTCTCATTGGTACTTTAACGTGAATGAATGCAGTGTTATCTCATTAATAACTCTCTTTATTGCTTGGTTTTTTTTAAAGTTGTTGATGTTCTCTTGTACATTTGAGTGTCGGTTGCGACAAATGTCGTTGACTTGAATAGTGCTTTTGATGAACAATATGGTGTGCAAGTCAAACGAGGAAATTTGAGTTTCATAACTCTTGTGCGAAGTCTTAGATTCTCAGTGTGACTAGATGAATGGTCGAGGTGAGTCTTGCAATGACCACTGCACGCGAACTTAACCGGTAGAGTCATAATCGATGATTGTATTGAATACGTTGTGTGGTGAGGTTTACTTGAAATAAGTGGGTGGTGATATCTTGAACTTACCCTTGTTTGGTGAATGAAGGAAATGATCTTCGACATGAATTTTTGAGAGTGAAAATAATTTCTATACCTTTTGTATGACCACCTTCTTAGTGTATGAACCTAGCTTGGCATCATATGAGCCTAACCTTTTCTTTCGATGAAAGATGAACAGAAATGGCCCTGTCCTCTCCACCTAAAACCTACGTGAAGCATTGGATTGTTTGAATAGACAACTTATGCCAAAACCCTATGTTAGGGTTGTGGTAAGAATGAGGAAAGAAATTAGGCAAGAAGTTCATGAAATCCATTCTTGGAAACTTGTCTTGAGGAAAAAGGTTGAACCCCTCCATATATAAAAAAAAAAAGGAGAAAAAATACAAAAGAAAAGAAATGAAAATTTTGTATTGATTGTGTATTATGGAAATAAAAGGGGTGTTTGATGAGCTATACTAAAATTATTGTGTGCTTTGAATATACAAAGGATGGGTTTTGAAGATTAAAAGAATGAAGGAGACGGAGAAGAAGTGAAATTTGAGCCAGGCTTCATGAAGGTAGAAGTCACTAAGCCAAAATGATCATACATTTACCCTCAACCCAGTTAGAGGCCTTGAAAGTCCTATTTGATCTTGCATAAGCCGAATTATGTGATAGTTGGATAATACGGGAAAGCCTACATGTATAATCGTGCATGTTTTTCTCTTTAAGAACATAAGAGTTGATTTTGGTTCCTTAAATTGTAATATTTTTTTGGCTTTATGAGAACATTGAATCATCCTTAATGTAAGGACATTGGAATAAACTTGTTTAGCCTGAATATGCATTTTAAGTGAGCATTGTGAGCTTGAACACTACTTGATGATGGCAAGTCATATTTTCAACTTTTAATTCACAATTGAACGTTGCATGTGTATATTGAACCTTGTAGTCATTAATGCTGAGTCTCAAGAAGCACTATTTGTAGACATCCCTGTTGGCTTGATTGATCTTGTGTTTTACTAGAGGATAAGCAAAATTTTAAGTTGCCGTTATTGATGAGTCAGTAATTTCAACTTAGTTAGGGCTTGTCATTCAATGATTTAGTGTCCTCAATGCCTATTTTACGCTCATAACTAATGTTAATATATTGATATGAAGTAATAAATGTTTAAGAGTGAGGCAAGGACATTACAATGGAAAAAGGATCGAAAAAGTTGGAAAAACTAAAGAAAAGTGAAGATGGAGCCCACAAAAGCCATTCGACGACTCGCCGAGTGGGCCTCCAACACTCCTAAAGTTCCATTAGTCCATTGACCTTACCAACTTTGCGAGGAAAAAGGTGATTCGGCGATGTACCAAATGGATCGGCGACTATGATTAGTGATAAACGCTCAACTACACCTCATCCAGTACTTGGTGTAGGTAACTGTAATCTAGTATAAAACCCAACGAAGAGTTGGGGTCGAAGCCACAGGGAGAGGTACAAGTTGAAATTCAGTTACGAAGTTATAAATGTGGTCTAATAGGTTATAGAAATAGAAATTATCTAAAACATTTAGAATAATCGGAGTGGTTGAAAGCGAATGTCAGAAGGGGGATTTGTTTGTCAATTAGCAACTAAAACAGGGGAAACAACTAGTAGAGAGGAATTTTCAGGGATGTGATCAATTATACGCTAATTTGTCTATATGGGTAATTGTAATGTACTAACAATTGCTGATTCTCAGTAGGTCGGCTAGACTAAAGATGCAATAGCTTTCTCTCGAACAACTATTAAGATTCAAGTGAGTTCTCTCGAACCTCGACAAGTTTAACACTATAAACAACCCAATACCTTAATTTATCTACTCTCTCGAGCTAGATAGGTAGAATCGAGTTTAGAATTCAGTCTCTCCAGCTGAACTCAAAAGAGTCCAATAACTACAATCATCAATTGAAAACCTTAGTTCTAAGCCTCTTTCTCAAGCAAGACCAGAACACTAAGATAGAATTGCATTTGCAATTATAATTCATAGATTAATACACAACTATCAATTAAACCTACTTCAAGAGAACCTTTTAAATCAGTAAACAATAATACCCATAAGCTAATTAAAACCAATAATCACATGATCAAACCATAAGAATTGGGGTTTCGGCCAAACATCATAAAAAAATATTTAATTACGAATTATGTTAGCCATGAACTAGGTAATGGTTCCCAAATATCTACAATGCTTCAAATCAAGTTAATTCAAAAACCCAATTGAAAATTCCTCAAACCGTATAAAAAGATCTAAATTCTACAATGCAAAACTCATGAGAAACTGGATATGACTTGACTTTAGATTCCATAATTCTTCCCCTATTTTTTGCTTTTCTACTTTTCAATTTATTGTTTCCCAAATTTTGGCCTGCTGGACCATTAGGCGAAGTAAGTCGAGCATCGCCGGCAAAGTCGGCGATGCTCCATTTACTCCATTCCATCGCCTATTTTCTTTCGCTCTTTAGCAGCAGGGTTATGTGACTTTAGGCGATCATGATCAATGTCACTAATCCATTGGGCGGTCCGCCGACTATACATTTCTATCCCCCAAGTAGGTTCTTCCCCAAAGATGGCATGCTGGAACTTTAGGTGAGCTAATAAGCCACTCGGCGGCTCGCCGAGTGGTCATGGCGATCACCAAGATTCCCTTTCTTCAACTTCTTTAGTTTTTTCACTTCTTTTTGCCCGGTAATGTCCTTGCCTTGCTCCTTAGCCTTCGTTCCTGCAAATCAACAATTTAACATTAGTTTAGAGCCTAAATTAGGCATTGAGGACAATGAAACTATGAAAACAAAGCCCTAAATGAGTCGAAATCCCGCACTTTTCAACACCCCCAACTTAAACTTTTGCTTGTCCTCAAGTAAAACTCAATATAAATCAATTCATCAAGGTTGTCTAAAAACAGTGCTACTCAAGGCTTAACACAAATGCACACAACAGGTTCAAACTACACATACAACATTAAATTGTGCCCTCTAAGTTTCAAATTGTGACTAACCATTATCAAATAGACCCAAGCTCACAATTCTTGCCTCAAATGCAAGTTCAAGCTCAACAAAAGCATTCAAATTCCCTCATACCAAGAATGATTGCATGCTCACAGGGTTTGGAGATAGTGGTGTTCTATGCTTGAGGAGTAGGTTTCTAAGGTGCTTGAAGATGAACACTTGGTGAGTCCTCATAGTTTCGAGGACAATACCCATTTTATTCATTTATGTCTTTTAGTTTATGTTAAAGCTTTATATGGGCTAAGTCCCAATGTTGTATTCAAAGTATTAGGTGGTTTGAGACATAGTATATAAAGTCTAGAAAGTCTTCCACTTTATTTTAATGAAAATTTCTTCAATTGTAAAGAAAACTTTAAATTCTTTTCTATTTTCCTATGTTCTTATGTTCAAGAATGCTATATTGCTTGTATGAGAACCCTTCGAGGTCGAGTACGTCGTGTTGCATCCGGGGTGTACCCCTGGGTCGTGACAAATAGGGTATCAGAGCACAATGTTTTGGGAATGCTCTTAGGTTGTCTCAAACCACATCTAGTAGAGTCTTTTTCATAACGTAAAGTGTTCCACATTATAAATAGGAGGCTATTAGGTGTTAAGAATGTTTGACTTCTCCATTCTTCAAGTCGTGCCATAGCGTTTAACTCTATAATGTCTCTCTCCCTTGTTCCTTATCCAATGGTCTTTTAGTATGTGACCACTTGAAATGAGTCTGTTAGAAGGTGTGAGGGGGAAAGGTTGGTTGTGATGCCAACTGTGGCTATATGACTTAATAGAGTTGAGATGGTAGACTATGATGTTGTCTTTAGTATGAATGGGTTGCTTTTTGGTTATGTGTGTTGTTGGTAGAATTCGACTTAGTCAAGATGAATTTTGAGGTGTATTAAAAAAGTTGATGAAATGTGGTGTTTTAGAAATGCCTAGATGTGATAAGTATGAAGGTTTAGTGATGTCTTGTTCCGACCTTAGAATGGAAAGAAGTGAAGTTTGAAAGAGCAAGTATAAGCTTTCTCCAAAGTGGGGAATAATGTGCCTAGATGATAAGGTCTTTGAGTGTCCTTGATGTTCATGAGTTAAGCTTGATTGATGTGCTCACCTTATGAGGTGTAGTAAGCTTGAGGAGTTTATACCCGATGTGGTATACTCATATGAGACCTTGAGTGATGTTGGTAAGGTTGTTTGTGAGAAAGACTTGCTTAATGAGGACCATCCTAGTTTAAAAGCACTAGTTTGTTGAAAGTTCATTATGGTTGTGAATGTCTTGTTAAGGTTCCCTTGTTTGGTTCATGATAAGCCTTAGTGGGGTCTTCTCCTAAGTGGGCGATGGTATCTTGAGTAGTAAGGTTGTTGATAGTTCCGATATCCTTACCTCTTTCTTTATGTGCCTATTCAAGCCTAAGACAAAGAGTTCCTTTTTGGCTTGTTTCATGTTGTGGAGTCATGTGTGATATTGTGTTTCCATGGTCTCCTTATGTTATGCATGTTCTAGTTGAATTCTTGTTTGAATGAGAAAATGAGTTTTCATGAATTATGTTCCTCATGTTAATGTGCATTTAGTATGAGTTACTTACATGCTTCATGGGGTTAAATGTTGAACATGCCTAAATGTACTTTTATGAAGATTTACATAATGTGTCTAATGATGTTATGATGAGCATGATGTGATTTGGAGAAGGAAGTTCCTCCAATGAAATGAAAAACGATGAAGTTTTGATGAATAATCTATTTGTAGATGTAGTTCCTACTTTCTTGAATTTCATGAAGAATGTTGATGTGGAGTTGATGTTTCCTCCTTGTTGTGTGCATTTGATTATGATGTTGCATGCATGATGGGCTGCTAGTCAAGCTTGAGTCATTAACCTCTTAATGTGTTTTAAGTGTCATTCGAAGACGAAAGTTCCTAAGTGGGGGATAATGTAACGACCCTAAAAATTAATAAGTAAAACTAGAACCTAACGTGTGTGTGTTTAAGTTTGGTCTGATGTTTGATGGTGTTTTATGTTGTCCCGAGCTTTGGTTGAGGGGTTAAATCTCAAGGTACGACTCCCCATGGACCACCCTGGGGGTTCTTGAGGAAGATCCTAAGCTTAACCCACAAGACCCCAAAGAAAACCAAAGTAGGCCAAAATTTGGTGACCTACGAAAGGGGTCCACGCCCCATGGATGGCCTCCGTAGGTGAAGGCCCTCCAAACAATGCTGCAGCCCCAGACCACGTACAAACAGTACGGTCAGTGAATGGACTCACGGTCCGTGGGTCCAGGGCGTGAACCATGCTTGTGCAATCTGGTTTGTACTCGGCCAAGATAGGGGACTTTTGGTAATTAGTTTATTAATTATTTTAAGTGTATGGATGGTTATTTTAGGGTTATTACGATATTTTAAGATTATTAAAACATTAAAACCCTATTTTTGATTTCATTATTCAAATTCCCCAAATACAAAATTCCCCTCCAAAAGTCTCTCTGTAGAAACCTCCATAAAAGGTGAAGACTTCAAGATTCCAAGGTCAAATTCTTCAAGGTCTTTAAAGGATTTTCAAGGGATTTCGTGGGGATCAAAAGCAAGGTATGGTAGTCTTGATCCTTGTCTAAGGTGATTTCAAATCATGAAAAATCTAGGGTTTTACTTAATCTCATGGGTTATTTCATCAAACATTTTCAAATGATTTATAATGACAAATTATGATTGCATTGATGTTTAATTGATGATTTAAGATGAAAATACTCTATGAACCCACGATTTTTCTCAATTCCTAAATTATACCTTATAATGTTGATAATGAATAAATGTTGATGGATTATGCCTAGATTGATTTAGATTGTTGAATTGTATCATCATCTATGCCTAATTATGGTGAATTGTTGGTGAATTGAGGATTTGTGATCATATCCTTTAGAGGGAAAGATGTGACCTAATTTCATGTTAAAGTAGAATTATGCTTGAATTGTTGATCCACTTGAAAGGTGGAGGTGTTTAATTACTTTGTATATTGTGATCATTGCCTTGAAGGCATAATATGAGGAATTGATTATCATGATATTGTATATATGAATGTGATGTGAAGGATATGCATTTTATTTCAATGATAGAATGATGATCATGTATAGAATGTAATTGTGTTGTTGTTGATAGTACACTCTCAATTAACACTCATGAATATTGATGATGGAACATGAAGGGTTCTATAATGAAATGTTGAATATCTTGAATTGGTAGGTTAAGGCATCCTTTCCTTGTAGTGATGAATGAAGTATCTAGAATTGGTAGGCCTTATTCATCCTTTTCTTATATATATGAATGTGTCTTGACTTGATGAATATGAATCAATATGCTATGGCATTCCTTTCATATACGAGTAATGAATGTGTCTTGACTTGATGGATATGAATCGATAGGCATATGGCAGTCCTTTCATAAATGATCTAATGTAATAAAGAATCTTGAATCGATAGGCTTATGGCATTCTTTTCATGAGGACTTTAGAGCTATCCTTGAATGTTCCATGGATCGATAGGCTTATAACATTTCTTCCTTAGGCAATGATGTATCACGGGTCGATAGGCATCTGGAATTCCTCCGTAGTACACTAATGTAATGTGAATGAAATAATCTATAGGAATGTAGGCTAACCACCGAGTGGATATGGTTAGATAGAAACTCTCCCAATGTTAGGTTAGAGTTTCAAGGAACATTTTCCGATCCCATAACTATGTGCCCACATAGAATATTAGCGAGCGGATTCCATCCGAGCTAAAGTTACCATTCTACCTTAGGCAAGTAGAACACCTCTTTAGAGTGTGGAGCTATATGGCATCAGATTCCATGTCTATCATGCATGGTGTATGTCGGTTAAACGCTTATTCCAATTATGTGAGATGTGCATTATGGTTTCTTGAGAGGTTCTATGAAGTGTAGGTGGTAGTATGGGATGCCATTTATACATTGCACGAGTAGGCTTTGATAGGGTCATAGTGAGTTCTCTAAGCCTTAATGTCTAATGTATGAATGTCCTCTTAAGATAAAGTTAATGAGAATGCTGATCTATTATCTAATTAATGAAAGCCCTCTAAATGATGTTGTTGAATAATGTTAACTCTTTAGTGCTTATATGATTAAATGTAAAGATGCATGTCATACTTTAATTGTATTATGAGTTACTTCCTTTTCATGCCTTGTTGTATATAAATGTGACTTGCTTGTGGTGACTTCAAAGGAGTACTTAGTGTGAGTAGTAGTATGTGATGCTACTTGCACATTGCACAAGTATGACTTAGAGTTGTCTTAGTTGATGGTACTTATGTGATGATATGACTACTGTAAGGTTTATCTCTTAGTGTGAGTATTATTGAAGATGGAAAGGCTAAATGGTAAGTTCATTTTTGGTGAGCTTAATGTGGTACCTTGGTGTGGATGGTGGTATGGGACGCTATCCATACATTGCACAAGGTATAGCATGAGGGTTACTTGAGTTGGAGACTAAAAGTGAAGGTAATGGCTTAAATGTTTATTATGTGTCTAATGTTGACAAATTACTTGCATGTTGGTTGTGACTTATATTATGCCTCTTTTATCAATGTTCATGAAGTTTTACCAAAATGGCATAAAAGCTTGACTCTCAAATAAATATCCGTTTTAAGCATGTTTTGCTAATCTATATATCTTCTCTCTTTTTACCAAAGTGTAGGGTTTGGAGATATTGGTGTTCTATGCTTGAGGAGTAGGTTTCTAAGGTGCTTGTAGATGAAGACTTAGTGAGTCCTTATAGTTTCGAGGACAATACCCACTTTGTTCCTTTATGTCTTTTAGTTTATGTTAAAGCTTTGTATGGGCTAAGTCTCAATGTTGTATTCAAAGTATTAGATGGTTTGAGACATAGCATATAAAGTCTAGAAAGTCTTCCGCTTGCTTTTAACGAAAATGTCTTCGATTGTAAAGAATGTTTTAAATTCTTCTCTAATTTCCTATGTTATTATGTTCAAGAATATTATGAGGCTTGTATGAGACCCCTTTGGGGTCTAGTACACCGTGTTGCATCGGGGGAGTACCCCCGGGTCGTGACAACTTAGTATGAGTGGGGGTACGAGACTTTATTCATGCATTGCACAAGTAGACTTTGAGAGTGGGCATTGTATGTCTCTTTTATGATATGGTGATTATGAATGTATCCATTATTATTAATATGCACATGGACTATACTTATGACTTCTTAAATAGCTTTACTTGGTGTGAGTGGGGTATGGGACTTCACTTATACATTGCACAAGTAAACTTATAAATGAGTTATGGTGTGGGTTCCTTATGCTATGAAGATATATGAACTTATGTATGTATCATATGAATTGTTGATATGGGTGACTTACTTATTACAAGTGATAAACATGAATGTCCCCTTGTTTATGAGTAATGGCTATGGCTAAGGTTAAGGTATGCTATGCATGATCATGGTGGCCTAAAAGTGATACTTAGTGTAGGTAGGGTTATAGGATCCTATCTATGCCTTGCACAAGTATGGCTTAGGGTTGCTTATGTGATAGTTCTATTATGGTGATATGACCTTGGTATATAACTATGCATGTGAATTATGTCTTGTGAAGTTTGGAGTATGCATTATGTTGTGCATGGTTTGTCTTATGAACTCCATTCTCTAACTATTTCAAAGATGATGTTTCAAAAGTGGCATATAGCATGATTTCAAATAAAATGTCCCCTTTATGCATGTTTTAATGATTTTATGCATGGCTTCCATACTTAGTACATTTGGTGCTAACCCATATTTCTACATTTTCTACAAAGTGTAGGGTTCGGAGGTATTGGATTCTATCCTCGTGGCAAGGACTCTAGTAGATCAAGAAGAAGAAGAATGGTGAGTCCTCATAGTATTCGAGGGCTTGACCAAATGTCCTTTATGTCTTTCTTTTATGTTTTAGACTTTTTGTAAGGGCTATGTCCCTAAGATTGTATTAAGAGTTTTTAATCCAAGTATTGTAGATGATTTGAGGCATAGTGTATAGACTCTCTATTATTTTATAAAGACTTCGATTGTAAAGAAAGTTTTAAATTTTCCACATTTTTCCCTATGTTCTTATGTAATGATATGCTAAGGGCTTGTATGAGACCCCTTGGGGGTCAAGTACGTCGTGTTATGTATAGGGAGTACCCCTTGGTCGTGACATATTATGATTCAAGCGAGTTCTTTTAAACCTCAACAAGCTTAACACTATAAACAACCCAATATCTTAATTTATCTACTCTCTCGAGCTAGATAGGTAAAATCGTTTATAGAATTTACTCTCTCGAGCTGAACGAAAAACTACCCAATAACTACAATAATCAATTGAAAATCTTAGTTCTAAACCTCTTTCTCAAGCAAGCCTATAACACTAAGATAAAATTGCATTTGCAACTACAATTCATTGATTAATACACAACTATCAATTAAACCCACTTCAAATAAGCATTTAAATCAGTAAACGACAATACCCATAAGCTAATCAAAACCAATAATCACATGATCACACCCCAAGAATTGGGGTTTCATCTGCACATCATAAAAAGGAAGATACAATTACCACTTATGTTAGTCATGAACTAGATAATGGTTCCCAAATCTCTACAATGCTTCAAATCAACATAATCAAAAACCCAATTGAAAATTCCTTATACCAAGTCTCAAAAGCTCTAAGTTCTACAATGAAATCTCAAGAAGGATAAGACTCGACTTCAGATTTCACAATACTTCCCTTATTTTCTTCTTTTCAAATTTCAATTTATAGTTTCCCAAATTTTTGCCTTCAGGACTAATAGGCGAGGTAAGTCGAGCATATCTAACCAAGTCGGTGACACCCCCTTTGCTCCATTCCATCACCGGTTTGCCTTGTCTCTTTATCCTCATGGTTCTTTGACTTTAGGCGATCAGGATCGAGGTTGACGATCCGTTCGAGGGTCTGCCAACTTTCCATTTCCATCGCCAAGTAGGTTCTTCCCCGGGGTAGCCATGCTGAAACATTAGGCGAGCTAAAGAGCCACTCAGCGGCTCACCGAGTGTTCTTGGAGATCACAAGGATTGCCTTTCTTCAACTTTTTCAGCGAGTTCACACTTTTTTTCCCAGTAATGTCCTTTCCTTGCTCCTTACCATTCATTGCTGCAAATCAACACATTAACATTAGTTTAAGGCATAAGAAAGGTATAGAGGATGATAAAACTATGAAAATAAAGCTCTAAATTAGTCGAAATATCAGATTCATCAATCAAGCTCGCCAAAAGTTCCAGAACAATTTGATGGAGAAACCAAGCCAAAAGGCGAAAAAAGTGCAACTTGAAAAATCGTCGAATGGGTTGGCGATCCTGTCTTAGTTCATCGAGTTGACTCTGTGCTAAGTATTAGGGAACGTATAAATACATTTTTTTAAAGAAAAAATAGGGTCCTACATTGTTTACTTCGGGTTTTTGGGAGTCTTTACATTTTTATATTTGTATAACGTTCTTAGTTGTGTTTGGGATATAGATTTTCAGATAGTAACATTTTACCTTCAATTTTGACATTTGGAGATTTGTGATTGTTAGCAAATCAGATGGAAAGGTTTTTTGGTAATGGTTTCTGGCTTTTCACTATGATTAGCTAAAACTCCTTACCTTAGGGGTGTGATCATATAGTCGAATATGTTAATTAGCTAATGGATGTTATTAATTGCTGATTTTAATGTCGTTTTGAACTGGGTTCAATCAGTTGTTCATGTTTTAATTGATCAATTTAAGATGAAAATTCCATTCTAGTTTTGCTCTCTATGCTTGTGTAAGAAAGAGGTAATAGAGTAGAATGATTGATTGATAGTTGTATTGATTGTTTCTTTAAAATCTAGCTTGAGAAATTGGGTTTGATTGCATCTTTACAAACCTAGCTTGAAAGAGTGGGTTGATTAAGGAAATGGGTTGTTTAGTAATGATAAGCTTGTCGAGGTTAGAGAGAACTCGTCTGAAACACAATAGTTCATCGAGAGATTTCTATTGTACTCAAATTATAGCCTACCAATTGAGAATAAAATTTTTTATGCAACTAATAACTACCCATTACGCAAAATTAGCATTCGACTGATCATATTTCTAAGGTCCGATCTTTAATTGTGTACTTCCCGTGTTAAGTATTCTTTGTCGGAAATAGGTTACTAATTCCCCCATTTGATATTAATCTTTAAAGAATCGTGATTTATATTCTTGTTACGAAGCCTTTAATTCTACAAACAATTAGGACATGTTTCTATTTCCTAATTGAATTCTCTACCGTATCACTCCCTCTAGGATAGACCACAACTCTTAGTTGGGTATATACTTATTAGTAGCTACCTATACTTAGAATCGGATGATGTTTAGTTAAGCATTATCATTTGAGAGAACCCAAAATGGCAGAGCACTGAATCAAACCTCAAGATCATTCGGGAAATATGGGCGAGATAGGCAATCCACCGAATGTCATAAGGCAAGGTGAGTGGATGTCTCCAAAGTTGAAAGTGTTCGTAGATGAAATGATCGATCAAAGGGTGATATGAAGAGGAAATCGACAACTCACTGAATTGACAAAAGTGAGATTAGACGAGATCGGTCAATGATCTCCAAATGTCAAAACCTTAAAACGAGAAATAGGCTAATGTAAGGAGAATGGGCGATAACCGAATGCAATTGGCGAATTGTGCTAATATTGCCAAAAAAGGATGCAAAATTTATTTTTGGGAAAATTTTTAGGAAACTATAAATAGTCCCGAAAAGAGAAAAAGAGGGTGTAAAAATATAGAGAGAAAGTCTTGATAATTTTAGAGCGACAAATAATTCCCATTGACGGAGAAAACATGTTTTCTAGTAGATTTAAATTTTATAAACCTAATTTTTCAGAATTGAAGTTTAATCCAAAGTGGGATTACTCTTAATAACTTTATTTCAATTTACCCATGATTGTTTTTGTGGAAGGTATAATATATTTACTTTTTATGATGGGTGGCTAAAACCTTAACCACTTGGGGTGTGCTTAAATTGTTGGGTGTTGATTAAATCTAGTGGGTTCATTGAATTTCTTTGTTTTATGACAATAAATTATAGATTTAATTGATTACCATGTGATTAATTTACAAATTGAGGTAGCCAACTTAATTGTACTGTTGACCTTATAAGGGTGCTTAAAAGAGACCACTATAAGAGAGTAATATAGTCAATAGCTGTAGTTTAGGTTATTTAATTGCAAGTATAAAGTCAAAGGTTGTTTTGAATGGCAATAAGGTGAGACCAGAAGGAGATTCTTCTCAAGGTTGCTTTGCAATTGAAAAAATATTAGTGTCAATGATGATGACCTAGCTTATTTGTGATTGATTAGTTGTAACGAGTAATTCAATAAATACCCAATTTTAATCAACATTTGATCTCCCACACCCCTTCAGTTATTCAATTTCGTTAATTGTTGACTATCCCTTTTTTAATATCTTTGTGATTGAAAAATATTATTGTCATTAAAGTTGATGGACTTCTCCACCTAATTGTTAACTAAACCTCATTTGAATTAATTGCATTTTAGTTCTGTAATTAAATTTTTAACCTCATACGATTCCTTGTGCAATTCTATCCCGACACTTAGTTGTATCATTTTATTAACGACGACTGCTCAATCCTTTAATGATTTTGTCATACTAGTAAAAACCATTTACAAGAGCAACTATTTGTGAAGACCCCAACTGGATTGACAAGAGACCCAACATCTGAAGGTCAAAAACGACCACCATGAGAGGTCTGACTTTAAATCTTCCTACCGTAAGCACCATGACCTACCTAAAAATACCTAGGAACCTGAGATGCTACCTCTAAAGGCCTGATAGGTCAAAAAAGGATGATCTTTTGCTGAACAAATGTCAACCTCAAAGTTGAATGTTATCACCGTTGTACTCATGGCAAGACCTCTTACTAGAATCCTTGTAAGCCTCAAGGTGCACTTGCTCCAAAGCCCTCACATGACTAACAATCTCGAGATAAGTAGACCCTATTGATATTATATACTCTGATGCCAACCAAAATGGCAAGGCTAATTCTTTGATGAACCCTGACTCAACTACCGATTTTAAGGAAACAATGTGAGAGTTTGCCCATCCAATTTATTCAAATCCCATCACATACTCCAAAATGGATGAAGAAATCTTTTGGGGACCCTTCAACCCAACTTTTCTCTGAGAAGCACCTATTGCTGCCAGAACCACACCTACATGTACCCTCAAAGAAGCTCAACCCTATTAACACTGAATATCGAGGAACCAAGGAAGTTAATGACTGTGTAGAAACCTAGGTTGCCCCCAAACTCTCTAAATGCTAAAAATGGCCTCTGACTACAAGGTCCTTGCCTGATTGAGGCCTTCTAGACTAATTACATGATGAAACTCTGGTTGAGTGTTCTGATGGTCTATCCAAGTCCATCAAATACTTCATGAGATCCATCTAGGAGAGAGTAGATTCTGACAAAGTAGTTTTAGAGGTTAATCGAGATGAAAGGTCAGAATAAGTAGTCAAAAACATAATTTCCTAATAATTCTCTATAGCCTCCTAATGATACGATTCATACGTCTCCGCATTGATCCAAAAGACTCTACTAGGCATTAGCCCTCATACCAACGATTTCGATAAACCTAGAGTTATGATACAAAACTATCACACCTCAATTTCTTAGGTCATGATGGAACCTACTACAACCCACAAATAGGTAAGCTTAACCCTTTGTCCAGAGCTATAAGCAATGGACGACCAAGCGGAAGACAACAACAAGAAGAATAAAGCTTAAAGCATCCAAAGAAATGGAATCAATAAAAATACAAAACATAAACTACCCATAGACTTGTCATCAGTCTGTAGTTCTGCATATAATCTTAACAAAAGGTACAAGGCTTTTACAAATACAAGATAAGTACAGTTTGTCTTTGAGTACAATATAAAAACTAAGCCTAGCCAAAAATAGATGGAAACTGATAAATCTGAATGCCAACTACTCACCCTAATCTCCAAAGTCTGAGCTAGTCCACACTACTCAAAATCAATGTTGATAACTCAAACTAATATCTACAGGGAGTAGAAGTGCAGTATGAGTATCAAATATGGTACTTAGTAGGCAGCGACCGACTGAGGTGAATAGATAACAAAAACATAAAACATATGCAATAAAGTAGAGAATAGCACAAGTAACTAAAGAGGAGCTACTAAAGTATACAGGTAATAAGGAACGTACATGGAACGTAAGTCAACAACCTAATTACAAAAAACTAAGATACCAAGTAAATTACCTATGAACAGGACGACTAACAACCGTAATTCTAAAGGCAAAGCCTACAAGCTATAAGACAAGTAATAACACAAAACATAATGTAGCCAATGAATTACCTTAATAGACCCCATAATCATGGAAGGTACAAATAACAATCATAACCCATTTGGCCCTCATAAACCGAAGAGTGCAATCAAAATAGGTATACTACTGATAACCGATGGATATAAAAGAATTGTGAGAAGCGGGACCATTAGTAATGATCCAAACCTCCAACAAGAGATAATAACCACGAATCGTAAGCATCAACCTTTAATCGGAAGTAACCATTGTAATGCATGCCTTCACTAACATTAAAACAAGGCACTCATAATCAAATAATTATACAGCCAACCAAACCATCATACCAAAGCGGAGAGTACTAACCAAGGATCCAACTTTTCCTCACATATGGCCTCAGGCCCAACAATATAACCTAGATGTATAAGAGTATAATAGGTCCACCCCTAAATGACAAGCAAAGGGACAAAAGAAAAGGTCAGAAATTAATAAATATATGAACCATCTTAAGGGATGACACCCTACCCAAATCATACCTCCAGTGCCTTACTGAGCACAACTATGACCAACCCCCATCTACGATGAGCCACTAAGGTCACAAGAACAAATACAAGGAAAACAACCCAACACAAGCCGTACATGGAGAAAATGATATCTACGAGGGTGGTAAACCACAATAAAAAATTCCTAATGTGTGGACACAATGTAACAATTCAAACAAGAATAATCAAGATGATCTACACCACAAAAGAAGCAAGTAGTCTAAACTAAGGATACCAACACCCAAACTAAGCCCAATACTCCTTCTCAGTCAAGAAAATATATAATAATAAGAAGAGACATAACAATCAGGCAATTACCATAAAACTTACATGAAATCTATTCTAGAAATTATTTAAGAAGGCCAATAAATAAAGTAAAATTAATCCTACCTCAAAGCCAATAATGAGCACAACGAATCAATCAAACATGAGCTATCGACTTCTGAAATGCTACGGAACACAGCCACCTTATCAAATTATAGATCACAACGTCACTACAAGACACTTAGACACTACTTTTTTAACAATAAGAAATGGACCCAAAAATTAGGTCAAAATGGGAATATGGGACCAGCATCGGGAATTCATAAATTGACTTCCTCAAAAGGTCATCAGTGACTAACTGAGAGTGTACCCAAAAAAGGACTCAATTCCATGCCTAGAACATCCCAAACAGCCCCGTTCAATAAAATAAAAAATTGAAGAAAATAAAAGAGATATGGCAGTCCCTTCATGTAAAAATATAACATGAACGTAGAGCCCCCAACCCTAACTAAACTCTTCAAAACATAGCCACGATCAACACGAATCCCTAGCACTTTAGATACCCTCAATGGGAGCACCGAAGCACAAGAAAACACATCTTCAAGTTCAGGACTAAAGCTGAAATTTTTCTATTTAAATAAGAGAGATTATGGTCTTTACCGTCCTATATTCTTGTTTCTAAAAGCATGCACCAGATATGTGCACTTCAACTGATTTTCTCAAACTCTGAATTATCCAACAAGGTACTAGAGATTAGTTTGAAACTAACAAAACCATCGAAACTTTCATCTAAGGTCGTATCAATAAAAATAAGGTCCCACACAAAGTTCCATATGAATCTATAAATCACATGAAGGCTCTAAAGGAGACTCAAAGCTTAGGGAATGAACAAATCGTTATTCTAGACCAAACTCGACATTTTGGAGCCTATTGCTTTGATAGACTTCATACCCAAGCATGTGATAATGCTCTAATACACCTCTTATAATTCAAAGTGTAGGCTGTCACTAACAAGTATTAACCCAACGATGAGTTGGGATCGATCTCACAAGGAGTGATACCATAAATAATTAAAGTATTGAAGTGGTCTACTTCTTGTAGAACGGAAGTAAATAACACATGACATAATGTATATCAACAGATTTCAATTATCAATATCAAGAGAGTGTTGTATGAAATTTTTAACAGATATAAATAGTGCAGAGTTTGAGCAAGTATAAAGAGGACCTTAGGAGTGTGTGAGTAATCGAATACTAAATTCAATTAATGGGTAATTAATAATTGCTCTAAGTCGTTAAATCTCAATGGGTAGGATGAATTTTAACTATAATAGTCATTTTTCAATAAACTACTATGATTTGAGTGAGTTCCTTTGAACCTCAACAAGCTTAATAATACAAAATAAATAAATTCCTTAACCTAACCCACTTTATCAAGTTGGGTTGTAAACACATAAGCCAATAATATATTATCGTTCATTTACTCTACTTTAGGCAACTTTCGCATGCAAGAATCGAGAGTTTAAGCTAGAACTAAATTTGGAACTTCAGTTCATAAATGAAAGATGGATAAATAACTGAACCCATTTCAAAACAACATTAAATGTAGAAATTAACAATACCCAAAAGCTAATTTCTATATTTGATTGCATAGTCACCCCCCTAAGGAAAGGGGGACTTAGCCAAACATAACTAAAAGCAAGAAATAGTTACCAAAAGGATATTCCATCGAAATGACAAAGTATCCAATGCTCAATTCCAAAACTATGACTAAAACCTTAAAAACTCAATATCTAAGCTCAAAATCCTCTACATCAATGTTCAGTATTGTCAAAGTATGTAAAAATATGTAAAAACTGTGTAAGACCCTATTTTCTCTCTTCAAAAATAAATTTATATGTTTCGAAGAACATCCCAAAATTTTGTACGCAGTTTGATTCGGTGAAGTTAGTCGGGATCACTGACAAGCACCCGTTCTCGGCTTTTACACTTGACTATTACATTTTGTTGTTCTGTTCATTTAGGTGAGCTCGGTCGAGCTCACCTTTCCATTCCATGCATCACTGAAGTGCATTTTCAATCACCGAGTTGGCTTAGTCCATGAGCCAACTCACTAGAATTTTTGGTGGTCTAGAGGCTCACTCAGCGAGTTGCCGAGTGGCTTTTGTTAGCTCCAACCTTCCTTTTCTTCAGTTTTTCAAACTTGTTCGCTTCTTTTCACATGTAATGTCCTTGCTTTGTTCTTAAGCCTTCATTGTTGCACATAAACAATTTAACATCAGTAATGAACACATAATAGGCATTGAGGACACTAATTAATTAAGCAACAAGCCCTAAATGAGTCAAAATTCCCGATTCATCAACACCCCAACTTAACCTTTTCCTTTTCTTCAAGTAAAAGACTAGATCAATCAGGTCAACAGGGATGTCTATATATAAGTAGTGCTCCTTGAGACTCAGCATGAAAGTGCACAGCAGGTTCAATCGAAACAGGCAATGTTCTATTATGCACTCAAATTTATAAACTATGGTTTGCCATCAACAATTAGCATTCATGGTCACAAATGGTCACATCAAATGGAAATTCATGCCCAACAAAAGTATTGGAACACCCTCACATCAATAATGATTACATTCTATCACAAAGCCAAT
Organism: Solanum verrucosum; assembly: GCF_900185275.1. NCBI lineage: Eukaryota > Viridiplantae > Streptophyta > Magnoliopsida > Solanales > Solanaceae > Solanum > Solanum verrucosum. The sequence continues at coordinate 355,775 of NW_026020583.1, forward strand.
GCGAATAACATGCATGATTTTGCCCATTGCCTTGCCTGTATTTTCCAACCAACACATCACTAGGCTTATGCAATATCAAAGAGGTCTTTAAAAGCGTGTACTTAGGTTGAGTGTAAGGGCATGATAATTTTGTCTTAGTGAATTCTACCTTCATGGAGCATGGCTCGACTTTCACTGATTTTCCTTATCTTTCATTCTATTCATATTCACAACTCATCCTTGGTCTATTCATAGAACACAAAATTTTTTGTGTAGCTCAATGGACACCGCTTTTATTTTCAAAAAAACGCACATCAAATACAAAATTTTCATTTATTTTCTTTCTTCTATTTTCTATTTCCATATCTCTCATTTTTAATATATGGAGGGGTTCTATATTTTTCTTCACCACATGTTCCAAAGAATGAATTTCACAAACATCTTATTCGGTATGTTTCCTTATTCTTACCACACCCCGACTTAGGCTTTTGTCGTAAGTTGGCTAATCAAACAAACCAATACTTCACGAAGGTTATAGGTGTGAACGACATGGCAATTTCAACAACAGGTTTAAACATATGTGTTCATGTTTACTGCAAAATAAGTTTAGACTCAAATGGTTCAAAGATAGGTTCACACATTTACAAGGTGGTCACACAGAGGTATAGCAATTAGGTTCACTCAAGATATATACCTAAGATATTCTACTTCATTCACCAATACTAGTCAACTAGACCAGTGGAACAAGTTCTAGGTATTCTCATGCACATATTTCAAGTAAACCTCACCACACATGGCATTCAACACAATAATCGATCACAACTCTACAAGCTAAGCTACCGTGCAATAGTCATTGCAAGAATCACCCTTACATTCGACTAGTCACAATGAGATGTTAAGAGTTCAGACAAGACTTAGGAAACTCAAATTGACTCGTTGAACTAACACAAATATATTGTTCATTAATAGCACTATTCAAGTCACTGATACTGATCACAATCGACACTCAAATGTAAAATAAAACAATAAAAAACATTCACATTCAACCAATCGAGAGAGATAAGTCAATGTATAAACACCAAAACCGAAACATTCAATACTAAGCCACCATTGAGAAGTTTCAAATGAAAACAACAAAATATCCCAAAAAACAAAATAAAAACAAAATACAACCTGAAGGGTAGGTAGCTAGATACCTTCAGCCCACAAAGAGAAATATGTAGTGTCCTTAGTGCAAAATAAAAACTGAAAGTATCAACAAGTAATAAAATCAAGGTAGAGTAAAGATCCCTATGTCACGCTAAGTTTGAGGTGAACTCTGGGTCACCCAAGCCTAGGGCCTAGATGTGACATGGCGAATGAGGAACCCGAGAGAACCCCAAAGAAGCCTCTCAAACTTGTCATCACACTTCATCGGTCGCGGAAGTACAATCAACATTAATTAATGGGAAATAGCGACTAAGGGCAAACCATTTCAAAAAGACATCATAGAACAAGGGTCAAGCTCATTTACAAAATACTTGTCCAACGCACATCTCTACATACATAGATAGGACGGGGGCCATGACATACTACCGGCTCCCCTCATAGTCAAAATACAATTGCAAGCTAAAGTCTCAAAACATAGGAGTAGGAAACATAACATAGCCCTCGAATCATTGAGGACTCACCAACAAACTCGGATAAGCACCATACTAGCCACGTCAATGGAGAGAAGGATCAAGAGTAGCTCCGGTCCCTACATGGTGACATCATGTAGGCAAAATATGCGTTAGTACTTGGAATGTACTAAGTATGCAGGGTGCAACACAACAATAGACAAGGACACAATCAAAATACAAGAAATAGTTTCATAGGCATTATGAATAACAATATGAGGATGCATGATCAAAGTGAAGTCAAAACATGTTTGAGTAAATCCATACTAATAGTAGATATCATATGTGTATGCATGATCCAACCAATCTATAACCCCAACTTAGGATGGGGGATACCGTTCACACCCGGACACCCTAGTGGCAAGGTATAAACCCCTTACATGGTTGATGTTGGTCACACCCCAAGCATCCTAGGTGGTGAGATATAAACCTCTCACATGGTTGTCCGGTTCTTTTCCCCCGGACCGGGCATGGTCATGCAACACTTTATATAGGAAATTTCCATTAGGCTCTAATGCAATCTCACGTATGGAATGAACATATACACAAGCTTAGTTTGTCATCAACACATTTCTGGATTTCCATACATCTCATAACTCAAGCTTTAAAACATCGATTCATCAATTCTCCATAGTTGGACATTTTGTCAAACACCTTGAAGGCATGTAATGGAATCAAAGAGCATGGAAAATAGGGTAGTAATTATGCAGCCAAACTAGTGAACAACCTACAACAACACCTTTTTAACACCCACAATACCACATGAAAATCTCCACATCCATTCCAAATTTAGGTTCGAGTTCTAGAGTCACAACATGCTCAAAACAATCACTTTTCATGTTTAAAATTCAATGTACAGGAAATTATTACAAAGAACAAGACTAATTTATGAATCTTAACTTAAACCATGAATTAGTGAGTAGAGTAGAGTCTAGGTACTATGGGTGGAAGGACCCATGAGTTCAACACCACATACCTTGAGTTTTTATGAAGGTCTTGAGAGTGTCTTCAATGGAAGCTTGGAACTTGGAGTAAGAGTCTCTTCAATCTTGAGGAAGGTTTTGGATTAGGGTTCTTGAGAGAACTTGAGAGAAAATGTGTCTAAGTATGGGAGAGGTGTTTTGGGAAATGTTTTAGTGATGGGAATTGAACTAATGGTATATAGGAAATAACATATGCCCTTTGGAAAAATGGTCCAACACTTAGAAAAAAAAATGAGGCGGGTGAACAGTAAAAACGCTCACTGGAAATTAGCTTTCATGCCGGACAAATTTTACGAAAATGGGCATAACTTCTTCGTCCGAACTCCGAATGAGGTGAAACGAATTGCGTTAGGTAGCTAAATCAAAGGGCTTTCCATGGACATGCTATTGGCCGCCCAATAATTTGTGTGCTAGGAGATATGACCCTCCAAAGTAGACCCTCGAAAAAGGCTTCACTTGGAAATTTAGGATTTTGATACGGTTGCTCTAAAATTTGGGTTAGACCCATTTCCCACTCAATTTGACCCCCTAAACAAGAATATGAAGTCGGATTTTCGAAAAACGAAACGGATTTTGTTTATATATATATATAGCTAAACAAGTTTCCGGTAACTTCCGAAGCACATTTTTAAGAACTTTTTGGGTCATTTCAATATCTCCCCCTTGGGAACATCCGGTAACGTCTTTGCATGTCCGCTTTGGCCTCCCAAGTAGCACTCTCCACTTGTTGATTTATCCAAAGCACCTTAACGGACGCCACTTCTTTGTTCCTCAACCTTTTAACTTGTCTATCTAAGATCTAAACCGGGACTTCTTCATACGTCAAATTATCTTCTACAACACCCACAACCTCAAGAGGTACAATAGCGTTAGGATCACCAACACATTTCCTCAACATCGATACATGGAATACCGGATGAATGAATTCCATCTCCTTGGGAAACCCCAAGTCATAGGCTACTTTACCTACCCTTCTTATTATCTCATAAGGACCGACATACCTAGGACTTAATTTCCCCTTCTTATCAAAACGAACCACACCTTTCATTGGAGAAACTTTCAAATAAACCCAATCACCCACTTTGAATTCAAGATCCCGTCTCCTCACATCGGCATAAGACTTTTGACGACTTTGGGCTGTTTTCAACCTCTCCCTAATCATCCTTACCTTCTCAAGAGCATCCATGACCAGATCCGGACCCAACAAGGCCACCTCTCCAACTTCAAACCACCCAACCGGTGACCTACACCGTCTACCATAAAGTGCCTCAAAAGGAGCCATACCGATACTAGAATGATAACTATTGTTGTATGCAAATTCAATCAAAGGAAGATGATCATCCCAACTACCTTTCAACTCCAATACACAAGCTCTAAGCATATCCTCCAAGGTTTGAATTGTTCTTTTGTCTTGGCCATCCGTTTGAGGGTGGAAGGCCGTGCTAAGCTTTACCTTTGTACCAAGACCCCTTTGGAATGACCTCCAAAAGTGAGAAGTGAATTGGGCACCACGATCCGAGATGATAGACAAAGGAATCCCATGCAACCTTACCAATTCATGAATGTACAACTTGGCATACTCTTCAGCCCCGTAAGTAGTTTTAACCGGTAGGAAATGAGCCGACTTTGTCATCCGATCAACCACCACCCAAACCGAATCAAAGCCTCTTCTAGCCTTGGGTAAGCCCACTACAAAATCCATGTTGATTTCTTCCCACTTCCAAGTAGGTATCTCAATGTCTTGAGTTAGGCCACCCGGCCTTTGATGTTCGGCCTTGACTTGTTAACAACTATGGCAACCCAAAACAAATTTTGCAATGTCCTTCTTCATACCGCCCCACCAATACACATCCCTCAAGTCTCTATACATCTTTGTTGACCCTGGATGAATAGAATAAAAAGAATTATGAGCCTCATCAAGGATTCTTTCCCTCACACCATCCACACAAGGAACACATAATCTACCTTGGTACCTAAGGGCACCATCTCCCCCTTGGGAGAAAACCTCCACCTTACCACTACTCACCGAAGCCTTTAATTCTACCAAAGAAGGATCAAGATCTTGCTTGACTATCACCTCATCAACCAAGGAAGACCTTGAACCATCAACAACAACTACTCCTCCACTATCCACCCCTTCTAACCTAACTCCCAATTTGGCCAACTGATGGACCTCCTTAGCCAACTCTTTACTACCTTCCTCCACATGAGCCAAGCTACCCATGGACACTGTACTCAATGCATCCGCCACCACATTAGCTTTCCCCGGATGATAGTGAACACTCATATCATAATCCTTAAGGAATTCTAACCACCTCCTTTGTCTCAAGTTAAGATCTTTTTGCGTGAACACATATTGGAGATTCTTATGGTCGGTGAAGATATCAACATGCACCCCATACAAATAATGACGCCAAATCTTTAAAGCAAAAACCACGGCGGCCAATTCAAGATCATGGGTTGGGTAATTTTTTTCATCAACCTTAAGTTGCCTAGAAGCATAGGCTATAACCTTACCACTTTGCATCAACACACAACCCAAACCAATACGGGAAGCATTACAATAAACAACAAAACCTTCTAACCCATCCGGAAGTGACAAAATAGGAGCGGACACAAGCCTTTCTTTCAAAGTTTGGAAGCTTTCCTCACACTCATCCGACCACACAAATTTAGCCTTCTTTTGAGTCAACTTAGTCATAGGAGAAGCAAGAGAAGAAAACCCTTCCACAAATCTCCTATAATAACCCGCTAAACCCAAGAAACTCCTTATATCCGACGGGGTCAAAGGTCTACGCCAATTCCTAATAACATCCGTCTTCTTAGGATCCACCTTAATACCATCCCCCGACACCACATGGCCTAGGAAAGCAACTTCCTTCAACCAAAACTCACACTTTTCATATTTAGCGTACAACTTCTCTTCCCTCAATCTTTGGAGTACAACCCTCAAGTGACCCTTGTGCTCTTCCTCACCCCGAGAATAGATCAAGATGTCATCTATAAACACCACCACAAAAGAATCAAGGTAGGGTTTGAAAACCCTATTCATCAAATCCAAAAAGAGAGCCGGAGCATTAGTCAACCCGAAAGACATCACCACAAACTCATAGTGCCCATACCTAGTACGAAAGGTCGTCTTGAAAATATCACACTCCCTCACCTTCACTTGATGATACCCTGACCGAAGATCAATCTTAGAGAAGTGACTAGCCCCATGCAATTGGTCAAATAAATCGTCAATCCTTGGAAGAGGATACCTATTCTTGACGGTGACCCTATTAAGTTGTCGATAATCAATACACATTCTAAGAGACCCATCTTTCTTCTTCACAAACAAAACCGGAGCACCCCAGGGAGAATGACTAGGTCTAATAAACCCCTTCTCTAACAAATCTTTTAATTGCTCTTTCAACTCCGCCGGGGCCATACGGTAAGGGGGGATAGAAATAGGTTGAGTATCGGGAAGGAGGTCTATACCAAGATCTATCTCACTGGAAATTGCCTTTCCTGCCGGACAGATTTTACGAAAATGGGCATAACTTCTTCGTCCGAACTTCGAATGAGGTGAAACGAAGTGCGTTAGGTAGCTAACTCAAAGGGCTTTCCATGGATATGTTATTGGCCGCCAATAATTTGTGTGCTAGGAGATATGACCCTCCAAAGTAGACCCTCGAAAAAGGCTTCACTTGGAAATTTCGGATTTTGATACGGTTGCTCTAAAATTTGGGTTAGACCCATTTCCCACTCAATTTGACCCCCTAAACAAGAATATGAAGTCGGATTTTCAAAAAACGAAACGGATTTTTTTTATATATATATATATAGCTAAACAAGTTTCCGGTAACTTCCGAAGCACATTTTTAAGAACTTTTTGGGTCATTTCATAGCCATTTTCAATCAGCTAATATGATTTGAGTGAGTTCCTTCGAACCTCAACAAGCTTTATACTACAAAATAACTCAATTCGTTAACTTAACTCACTTTATCAAGCAGGGTCTTAAAGACATAAACCAATACAATTATCAATCATTTACACCACTTTAAGAAACTTTCGTAGGCAAGCATCAAGAGCTAAAGCTAGAACTAAATTAGAAATTTTAGTTCATGAATGCAAACAAGAATAAATAACTTAGGCCATTTCAAAAAATCATTAAATCTAGCAATTAACAATACCCACAAGCTAATTTATATATTCGATTTCATAGTCACACCCCTAATGAAAAAGAGTTAAGCCACACATAACAAAAATAAAAAAATATTTATTAAAAAGATGTTCTATCGAAATTAGAAAGTCTACAATGCTCAATACCAAAAACATCACTAAAACTATAAAACCTCAATATCTAAGGTCTAAACCCCCTCAAAGAATTTTTAGTATTGTAAAATTATGTAAACACTTTGTAAGACTCTCTTTTCTATCTTCAAAAATCAATTTGTATGTTTCCAAAAACTTCCCAAAATTTTAGTACGCAGTCTAATTTCGAGAAGTGAGTCTAAATGGCCGAACGACTTGGCAATCCGCCGACAAGCACACCTTCTTGTCTATTGGTTTGACTCCTGCACCCAATTGTTCTATTTATTTAGCCGAGTTTGGTGGAGCTCGCCGTTCAATTTGGTGCAACACCAAAGTGCATTTTCAATTGCCGAGTTGGCTTAGTCCATGAATCAACTCGCTAGACTTTTTGGAAAGCTAGAGGCTCACTCTGCGAGTCACCGAGTAAATTTTTAAACCTCCAGCCTTTCTTTTTGTTCAGCTTTTCCAACCCTTTTGGCCTTTTTTGAATTGTAATGTCCTTGCCTTCTTCTTAAGCCTTCATTGTTGCACATAAAGAATTTAACATCAGTTATGAACACAAGTGTTACGACCTAGGGGTACACTCTAGATGTAACATGGCGTACTCGACCTCGAAGGGATCTCATACAAGCCACTTAGCAAATCATAACATAAGATAATAAAAAAGTGCGGAAATTCAAAACATTTTTCCATACAATTGAAATCTTTTATAAAATGAAGTGGAAGTCTTTAAAATTTGTCTCAAAACATCTAAAAAGACTTTTGAATAACTCTTGAGACACAACCCATACAATATCTTTAAACATAAATAATAATATAAAGAACATGATGGTCAAGTCCTTGAATCCTATGAGGACTCGCCCAACTTCTCTTCTTGATCTACTATGCACCTAGCCACGAGGATAGAATTCAATGTCACCAAACCCTACATTTGCTAAGAATGTAGGCAAAAGTATGTGTTTGTACAATAATGTACTAAATATGATGGCTAGCATAAATCATCAAATAAGCATATAAGAGGCATTAGTCCACATAAGACATATACATAAATTATAAGAGTCAATAACATAAGTCATGAACCTAAGAGATATCATAATAAAACATAGCCAATAAGAATAAGACATAACAACATACTCATAGGCATAGTCAATGCATCTGGTTCAACATGACATAAGAGAAACACTTCATGAGCCACCTCAAGGCAAGCTTGTACAATACATTGATAAGACCCCATAATCCCACCCATGTTAAGAAAGTCATTTTAGGTCCTTATTCATATTTATCATCTTTTGATCTCATCCTTAGCTTATTTCTACATAGACAAGGGAACATTCACCTTTAGTCAAACATATCTAGTAAAGCAACTTATAACAACAATCCAAAATAGGCATTGATTAACGTATCAAGTGGCATTTCATCCAATACTAAATACTAACGATTGTTCTTCAATATAATAAACCAACTATGTGAGTTGGGGTCGATCCCACATGGAGTAGTGCTTCCTTCTAATCACTTTAATGGAAGTACAATAACATTCTCTTCAATCAACATTTCTTGCACAATTAATATTCAAATCTCAAATTTCTGGTTTTTAACTACCAATTAAAACTTATAGCTCAACTCAAGTAATCAAATATTAAGGTAAAAATTGGGGAATTGATCAGCAAACTATTGAATATCAACAAAATGGGTAAGCATTACTGCTCATAATAGACTAATTTGTTATGGGTGGGTCAAACCATATATAAAGTAACTTTCTCTCGAACAATTACCTTTGCTATGTTGAATTCTTTCAAACTTCAACGCTGATTGACTGAAGCCCAGCTCTTTACCCTCATCAAATCAACTATTACGAGCTGGATACAAAGGAAAAGCTTGTTGTTTCAATCTCTCAAGATGAAACTAAGAAAACCCACTACTAAGGACACTAAGATTGACACCTTGGCCTCACACCTCTCTCTCTCGCAAGTGCACAACACTGAAATTGACACACGACGCAACACTATTCAATCTCAGAATAAAGCAACAACTTATATCCACTTCAGATTATCACCATTCTTAGCAATTAATAAACACCCATTAAGTAAATTCAACAATTGCCTTCATGATCAAAACCCCAAGTGAAGGGTTTTAGTCACTCATCTCAAAAATAAAAAAGATCAAATTTAATTATCACCCCATAGTTGGGTACAAGATGAAAATTATAGATAAAATTCAATTGATAATCTTCTCTTTTAAAAAATATCTCTCAAAATCATGCTAAAATCGTTTTTCCAACCGTTGGTAGTATTTTCTCTCTCAATAATTCTTTCTTTTTCTTTTTCAATGAATTTCTCTCTCCAGCCAAGAATAATTTAACCAAGTGTGAAATGTCACTGCTTACAACTACTCGAGAAGTAAGTCAGGTGTCGCCGATGGGTCGGCGATTCACCGATTCACCGATTGCTATTTATCTCATCTTCATTTTTCACTTTTTGTTGTTCTGGCTACTGTAAATTCAACAATTGGCTTAATGTATCTTCTTTCATACTTTTGGCGACCTGGTTGTCCTTCGTCGACTAGATCAGCGATTCGCCGAATATTGTTGCTTCTTGCCGAATTTGCTCCCATTTTAGCTCCAACGTTCTATGACTTTAGGCGGTATATTGGTGATTTTGGCATTTTATTGAATGATATTGGTCATTCGCCGAACGACATCATCAAACATCAGGCCTTCTTTTATTCATTCCCAAGGCTTTCTTTGCTCCTTTTTGCCTAATAGTGTCCATGTTTTGTCTCTAACTCCAAATACCTGAAACTGAAGGGTTTACATCAGTTATTGAGACAAAATATGCATATGAGGACAGTAATTCTTTTAAAATATGACCTTAAATGAGTCCAAATTGTGGACTCATCAACACCCCAAACTTAAACTTTTGCTTTTCCTCAAGTGAAACCCAAGTTCAGCAGTTCAAAAAGGATGTCTCAAACAGTGCTACACAAGACTCAATCATTAATGTACACAACAAGGGTCAACTTACTCATGCAAGGTTCAATTGTATCCTCAAAGATTCAAGTTGTGATACACCATTGTTAAAAATTCTCAACCTCACTATACTTGCTTCAAATGCAGGTTCGCGAGCTCAACAAAGACATTCAAATTCCTTCACAAAAAGAATGATTCTATATTCACACACAATGGTTTAAACATTTAAAGTTCCGGAATCAAATGCAACGCTCACTCTCAGTAAGAAGAACATAATGCATGCTTTCACCCATAGATTTGCCCATATTTTTCAATCAACAATTGTTTCAGCTCACTAAAGATCAAAAAGGTCTTTTCAAGGGTTTTAATGAGGCTGAGTGCAAATCAATGGACATTTAGGCTCAGTGACTCTTATCCTTGTGAGATTTGGTGCTTTCAGCACTCCTTTTCCTCTTCTTTCATCATTTTCTTTAGTGCTCATAAGTCATCCCATTATTCACTTCCATGGATTGTTCGAAACCCTATTTCTTTACTATTTTATTTCACAACTTTTTCATTATTTTTATTTTTCTTTCTTTTCTTTCTCTCTTTTTTGTTTGTATGGAGGGGTTCCATTTTTTCTCAACACCATGGGTTAAATGGGACTTTTGTTGTACTTCTTGACTTGCCTTTTCTTTTCACCACACCGCCAACTTAAGTTTTTGGCCTAAGTTGGGTATTTAATCAACCGCGAATCATGATGATTATGGGTAGTGAATTAAGAAAAGTCATGTTTTGATCCAGTTTCTTCAAAAGAAAGGTAAGGCTTAAGGGGGTGTTCAAAAGAGGTTCACACCCTTACAAGGTTGGCCACAAAACAGGTATATGTCAAATTGGCTCACACTCTTTGAAGTTTCCTAAGATCATATCGAGAGATAGCCTTACTTAGTCGACCGGACCAATAGGGCGAATTCTAGGTGTTATCATGCATGGTTCACAGTAAGTTCATTACACAAGGCATTGACACCAAAGTCAAACAAGACTCCGCACTATCACCAATGTGCAACGTTCATCACAAGAAAATCAATTTGATACTTGGTGTCACACCCCGAGCTACCCTCGAGACGCGGACACGGAACCTAGGACCACAAGTGATCCCAAGCTAACCATGTTGGCATGATCATGAGCATACTAAATATAATAAACTGATGCGGAAGCTAATTCATAAATAAATCTGAAAGATGGGGAATACCCGTATGCTATAACTGAATATATCAAATCTGAGAGTTTAATACAAAAGAAATATCAAACTCAAAACACTAAGCTGAATCAAACTATGTCTGAAATAAGCCTCTAAACTGACTAGAAATGTTGGGACATGCCCCAACTAGATCTAGCAAAACTGAAACTAAAGACTAAAAGCGATAAAGATAAACATGTCACTAGTCCTCGAAGAATGAGGACTTACCACTGATGCTGCTGAATTGAAGATCGAGAACCAATCTAAGAGTGATCTGGATACTGAGAACCTGAACCTACATCACGAGAAGATGTAGCGCACGTATGCGTCAGCACTTGAAAGGTACTGAGCAGGCAGGATAGAGTAAAGCTGAAAGAACATATAACTGAACAAAGCAATAAAGCAATGAAATAATCTGAACATTATATAGATACTGAATACTGAGCTAACTGAATGCAATGACCAATTTATAACATGCTGACTGAATACTGAATGAACTCTAAATGTGGTCAATGCAATAGAGTCTGACTGAACTGTGAGAGTTACTAATAACCGACATAAAACCACATGAGCTAAATGTGGAGTTCGATGTATACACCCCATCGAGAGGACCCAATATACCATGCCAAAGGTATAAAGGCATGCTGGCGTGATCACTAAACTGATGTTGCCCACAGAGGGGACTTACACCTACGTGGCTCGTAGTTCTGGGACTATATAGGTACGCTGAAACCCTAGTCCAACTCGGTATTATGCTACTCCCAATAAATTAAGTGGTTAACTGGTTATGACTGAATTTATGAAAATACTGGATAGCTTGAAACTGAATATGCAAACTGAGAATGCAACAATTAATCTGATAATGATGCATTCATAAACGGAGGCATGTAAACCAGAATACTGAAATATTTGACCTAGCATGTGTAATTCAAGAACTAAAGAAATACATAGATAGGGTTCTGAAATTCATGCGATAAACTGAGCAATAACATGATAATCTGATTTGGAACATCTAAATAACTAATTCATGATGATCTGTTGAAATTCTAGAAACCCTAGGTCTATTCATGATAAGGGAATCGAGAAACTGACTGAATTCTAGGGACCCAATGGGAGAAAGGAACCCACTAGTGAAATCCCACATACCTGGTGACAAATTCCATAGAGAAATCTTTCGATTTTGGGGCTGGAACTGAAGAAACCTCGCTGCGTTCTTGAACTAGGGTTCTTGACCTTTTTCTCCTCTCTTGCTTCTAATTTTTCTAAGTTTTGATTAATGAATTTGACTTAGGTAGGTTCTAGTTATGTTTCTAGGCTTAAACTAATTAAAACCTCATGATTTAGGGTCTAAACGACGTATCTTCGGGGTTAAGCAAAATAGGAAAAGACCAAAAGACCCCTGAATTAGTTGTTGTCGGAGTGACTGATGGACGGGACTGACAGTCCGTCAATCAATCGATGGTCCGTCGATTGGGTTCGTAGGTCGAGTCTGCCTGACAGGGCTTCACTAAAACGGGCATAACGTTTTACTCGGAGGTCGGAATTTAGCAAACTCGGTGGCGTTGGAAAGATAATTAAACTATCTATCTAACCATAGCTTATAGGACACATAATTCGTTTTTTACTATAAGTTATGGACATCTGAAGTTGACCCATCAATATTTTTAATCTAACTAGCTGCTAACCTCATCTACGGTCAGACCTACGGACCGTGGATCGAATTACGGTCTGTGCTGGTCGACCGTAGTTTGTGTCAGAGGCTGGTAAGGGAAGTCTCGATCCACGAATAGAGACCACGAACCGTGGTCTGATCTACGGACCGTGGGTCTGTCCGTGAGTCGGGACTTAGCCAAATTTTCTGACTGAGTTCTGGGGAAGTTTTCTGTCACGAACCACGGACCTGCAGGACGGACCGTGAGTCCAACTATGGTCCGTGGATGGTGTCCGTGAGTGCCACCTGTAACACCAGAAATCTGAAATCTCTACTTTCGGATACGAGGTGCTACACTTGGCTAGTCACATAAAGATGCAAAGAGTTCACATATTAACTATGTAACTTCACTTGATCTCATCGTATCCGCACATTTATATTTTTTTATTATGAGCACTATTTGAGTCATCGATATTGATCAAAACCGAGATTGAAATTTGCACAAGAATAGTCACATTGCACACAAACAAGGAGTGTTGTCAACACTGAGGACATTGAGCCGTGGAATACCCCCACCAAAAGTAGTCAACATTGTGCCCAATGTTAGTATTTAGTGGGTATTTATTCCAAGTAAACTAAGTATTAACAGTAAATAAAGATTGATAAGAAAGGAACACAATCTAGCGTGTAAACAAGTAGAGCAGGGTCACAGGGAATCTTCACTAAATTGTCCGATGCACATGGAGTGAACTGATCGCCGAATGGCTGTACTCACCGAAATAGTTCAAAAACTTACCAGGAAAACATATGTCTGGCTAATGATCTCTACTCCTGCAAAATCAATACACATTATTCAAAACAGTAACACTTAGGTTTCCTCCCAAGAAGCACCTTATTTAACGTCGGGGCACGACGTGAAAATGGTCTCAAGAATCTTCCAGGTACACCACCTCAATAAAAGAAATCACTTGGCATACTCCAAAGTATAATTTTAAGCATTGCCCATTCACCGTAAATGTAGGTCCCTCTTGCCCCTCAACTTCTTTGGCTCCATTGGTGAATATTCTTTTAACTCTAAATGGTCCTGACCACATGGACTTGAGCTTTCCTGAGAAGAGTCAAAGTCATGAATTGTATAATAACACCCAGTCCCCTACTCTAAACTCCCTCATAATGATTTTCGCATCATGCCACTTCTTCATATTTTCCTTGTAGAAGGCTGAACTTTCATAAACTCTGAATCAAAATTCATCCAATTCGTTTAAATGTTCCACTCTCTCCCCATTGAGGTCTTTGTCTAGTCTAGAATTAAGGCTTTCAGTGCCCACAACACTTTGTGTTCCAACTCAACGGGTAGATGGAAAGATTTACCAAAATCTAGTTGATATGGAGAAATCCCAATAAGGTGTTTTGTAAGCGGTTCGGTATGCCCATAGTGCGTCATCGAGCTTTCGAGACCAATCCGTTCTGTTGGCATTCACAATTTTGGCGAAGATACTTTTGATCTCCCAGTTTGACACTTCAACCTGGCCACTTGTATGGGGGATGATATGGGGTTGCCACTTTGTGTTTCATCCCATAATTAATTGATGCAGTGGAGAACCACTTGTTGCAAAAGTGGTATCCCCCATCACTAATAATTACCCTAGGAGTGCCAAATATAGCAAAGATATAGCATTACAGAAATTGGACGATGCTTTGACCTTCGTTATTTTGAAGTGCAACAACCACCAACCATTTGGAAACATAATCTACAACCACCAAGATATACTTATTTCCAAACGAGCTCACAAAGGGGCCCATGAAATCGATTCCCCAAACATCAAATTACTCCACTTCTAAAATATGAGTAAGGGGTAACTCGTTCCTTTTAGATACTCCACCTTGCTTCTGGCATTGGGCACATTTATTTACAAATGCATATGCATCCTTGTAGAGGGATGGCTAGTAGTATCCACTCTGGATAACTTTAGCCGTTGTATGCACCCATCTATGGTGGCCTCCCACTGGCGACGCATGACAAGCATGGAGAATTCCTACTGCCTCTTCTTCTGGGACACACCTTCTAATGATATGATCTGCACATTCACAAAACAAGTAAGGTTCATCCCATAAGTACTTTTTAACGTCGAACATGAACCTCTTTCATTGGTAGAAGTTTAGCTCATCCGGCATTAGTCCGCACACAATGTAATTTGTGAAATTGGCATACCAGGGAATCTTTTCAATGGGGATTGCAAACATTTGTTCATCAGGTAAGAAGTCATTTATGTCAGTTTCAGGTTCATCATTCTCCTTGCCCTTCAACCTCGATTAGTGGTTAGCCACCTAATTTTCGCAACCTCTTCTATTTTTGACCTCAAAGTCAAATTCTTGTAATAGTACCACCCACCTTATCAACCTTTGTTTTGCATCATTATTTGCCATCAAGTAACGGAGTGCAGCATGATCAGTGTGAACAAATACTGTAGTGCTAAACAAGTATTCCCATAATTTCTCAAATTCGTAAACTACTGGAAGCAACTTGTCACGCCTCGAGCTACCCCCGAGACGCGGACACAGGACCTAGGACTACAAGTAATCCTAAGCTAACCCTACTGGCATGATCATGAGCATACTAAAGATAATAAACTGATGCGGAAGCGAAATCATAAATAAGATGAAAATATGGGGAATACCCATATACTATAAGTTAGATCAATGAAAACTGATGAGTTTAATATAAAGAAGTTAGTAACTCAATACTAAGTTGAATCTAACTATGTCTGAAAATAAACCTCTAAACTGACTAGAACTGCTCGGACATGCCCCAGCTAAGTCTAGAAAATCTGAAACCAAAAGACTGAAAACTGAAAGATGACATGACTATTGTCCTCGAAGAATGACGACTCACCACTGTTGCTGCTGAAATGGAGATAAGGAACCGATCTAAGCGTGATCTGGATGCTGAGAACCTAAACCTATATCACAAGAAGATGTAGCGCACGTATGCCTCAGTACTTGAAAGGTACTGAGCATGCAAGATAGAGTAAAACTGAAATAACATATAACTGAACAAAGCAATAAAGCAATGAAATAATCTGAACATGATATAGATACTGGAAATACTGAATACTGAGCTAACTAATGTGATGACCAAATTTATAAATGCTAAGACTGAATACTAACTGTACCGAAATATGGTCAATGCAATAGAGTTTGACTAAACTGTGGGAGCTACTAATAACCGATGTAAACCCACATGAGATAAATGTGGAGTCTGATGTATACGCCCCATCGAGAGGACCTAATACACCCGGCAAAACATGTAGAGGCATGCTGGCGTGATCACTAACTAATATTGCCCACAGAGGGGACTTACTCCTACGTGGCTCATAGTTCTGGGACTATATGGATACGCTGAACCCTCGTCCAACTCGGTATTATGCTACTCGCAATGAATTAAGTTGTTAATTGGTTATGACTGAATTTCTGTAAATACTGGATAGCCCGAAAGTGAACATGCAAACTGAGAATGCAACAATTAATCTGATAATGATGCATTCATAAACTGAGGCATGTATAACTGAATACTGAAATATGTGACCTACCATGTGAACTAGGGTTCTTGACCTCTCTTCTTCTCGTACGCTCTAATTTTTCTAAGTTTTATAGTTATTTGACTTAGGTAAGTTCTAGTTATGTTTATAGGCGTAAACTGACTAAAACCTCATGATTTAGGGTCTAAACGACGTATCTTAGGGGTTAAACAAAATAGGAAAAGAACAAAAGACCTCTGACTTAATTGCTGTCGGAGTGATTAACGGACTGGACTAACGGGCCGTCATTCAATCGACGGTCCATCAATTGGATCCGTAGGTCAAGTCCTCTTGACTGGCTTTCACCAAAACGAGCATAACTGTTCACTCGGAAGTGGGACTTTAGCAAACTCGGTGGAGTTGGAAAGAAGATTCAATTATCTATCATATCATAGGTCATGGGACACATAATTTCTTTTGTGCTAAAAGTTATGACCATTTGAAGTTGACCCAATCACAATTTTCATCTAACTGGCTGCTAACCTCACCTACGGACCGTGCATCGAATAACGATCTGTGCTGGTCAACCATCAATCGGGACTGAAATTGGGCTTTAGGGGCATCGATCCACGAACACAAACCACGGTCCGTGACCTGACCTACGGACCGTAGGTCCGACCGTGGGTCGATACTTGGCCGAATTTTTGGCTAAGTTTTGTGGAAGTTTTCTATCACGAACCAAGGACCTGCAGGACGGACCGTGAGTCCATCTACGGTCCATGGATGGTGTCCGTGAGTGCCACCTATAACACAAGAAATCTGTAATCTCTATCTTCGGATACGGGGTGTTACACAACTCTTGTTCGGTGATGGTACAGTTACGTTGAACATTATTTAGAGTCTTGCTCGCATAGTATATTGGGTTAAAAAGTTTGTTGTGTTTTTACCCCAATACCACTCGCAGTGCGTTACCACTAGCATCACATATCACTTCGAAAGATTTGGACCAATCAGGGCTGACAATGACTTCGGTGGATACTAATTTTTCTTTCAAGCTTCAAAACGCTGTCATACAAGCGTCATCAAAATAAAACTTCACTTCCTTCTCCAAGAATTTGCACAGGGGGTGTCCAATCTTTGAGAAGTGTTTGATGAACCTTCGGTAGAAACCGGCGTGTCCCAATAAGCTTCAAACACCCTTAACTAAAATCGGCGGGGGTAATTTTTCAATCGCATCAATTTTTGCCTTATCGACTTCCAATCCTTTTTGTGACACCTTGTTCCCTAGAACTATGCCTTCCTTCACCATCAAGTGACATTTCTCCGAATTCATAACCATGTTTGTTTCCACGCATCTTTGGAGTACTTGCCCCAAGTGTGTCAAACATTCTTGAAATGTATCTCGTACGACTAAAAAGTTGTTTATGAATACCAGCATAGAGTCTTTTACCATGGCCACAAAAATGGATAACATGCAATGCTGAAATGTCGTCGAGGCATTACATAGCCCAAATGGCATTCATTTATATAAGAATGTTCCATAAGTACAGGTGAAAGTGTTTTTCTCTCGGTCTTCCGGCGCAATATAGATTTGGTTGTAATCGGAGTACCCATCTAGAAAGCAGTACCATCCCCTCTATGATAGCCGATCAAGCATTTGATCCATAAACGACATTGAAAAGTGATCCTTTTTAGTCCATGAGTTTTGTAACAACCTGTATTATGCGTATGCTAGTTCTATTCACGTGATACTTGACATAGCCTTATAGTATAGGTGAGGGACCGTGCTTCTTATATGATTAGTGTTGGTTTAAACTAGCTCGCAAGGTGAGGTAACACCTTGCACGTTTCAGCATGTGTACTGCAAGTTAGCTCCAACGGAAGTATTTAAACTAGAGGTAGTAAAGTGGTAATTGGGCCAAATGCACTACCACTTACTTGCATTAATTTGGCCCAAGTTGAGTAGAAGGATAAGGGAAAAATGGACAGCCAAGGCCCAATAGTCTTAAGTCCAAAAAGGCCCAAGTGAAAAGTCCAAATAGGTGGACCACCTACTTGCATTAATTATGGCCCAAATTGACATGAATAGAGGGATAATTCGGATTAGGGCCCAACAAGTGTTGAAGTTCCCAAAAGCCCAAGTTAAAAGGCCAAGTAGGTGGGTCACCTACTTGACAATATATGGCCAAAATTAGTCAAGAAATTCGGCCATTACACCTCCTTTTTAAAGGGATAAAGATCAGATCTTTTACCTCATTTTTAACTTGCAAAATTTTCAGATTTCTTAAGTTTCTCTCTTGGTCTCTCTTGGCTTCAATCAGCAGCCCTAGAAAACCTTGGTTCCTTGAATATTGCCCTATTTTCAAGTAAAAGTTTGAAGGAGAGTTTCAGTTCTTGGAGTACAACTTTAGAGGATAAATTCCTAGAAACTAAGGTAAGACTACTGCCCATTTTTTTCCTCTCTTTAAATACAGATTTGGGGTGGAGAATTTTGTATATATTTATCAAGAACTAATGGATGGTGATAAATCTTTGAGTTAATATGCTCCTATTATGCTGAAAGATTTTTAGGGATTGATAGTGGCTGCCTTATGTATATTGTTGTTGGGGGCTGTTTGGGTATCTTGGAAAAGGATGTATGAAGTTGTATTAATGTATAGAAGAAGGGTGTGGTGGTTCACCATTGGTGCAAGGGTTGTATGGGCCTACTTTCCGTCAAGTGTTAGCTACTGTTTTTAGGGCCTTGATTAGTTGCTAACATTAGCTTAATTGTGACTTATATTGTAGATTAGCATTCAAGAAGGGAGGTTGAATTGTGACAGTGGTATTGGTCAAAAAAATAAGGTATGTAGGGCGATTCGATTCCATATTCCTTGGCATGAAATCTGATACTTGCGATTAATGTCAATAAGTGAATTTCCTAAGTTCTATTCCTAGTAAAGGAAACATAGTGGCAACGTACGATATCCAAATAGCTAACAATATTCCCCCCTCCTAAGTGTACATAATTACTTAGTTACACGTTCAGTACTCTATAGTCAATTGAAGTCATTTGTGTCATTCAAACTCTCTAGTAGACCTCCTCAGTAGGAGCATACGACACTCAGCTACTTTTGGTGAGCTCCAGGTTGCTTCGGAGCTTTACTGAGCCCTTGGTAGACTCATTTTGGTATTGTATCATAGCTAGGGGTAAGGCGGGGTCTGTCCCGACCTACTCTAAAGGTTTCTATCTTTTAGAGGCTTTGTAGACTTATGTATATGGTTCGGTTGCATCTTAACAAGTTGTGGCCTCAACGGCCAAGTCTTGTATATAAGTTTTGGAGTCTACTTATGTCGGTTCATATCGTTGTGTCCCTGGCGAACTTGTCACAAAACTTTCATAGTTACATGCATAGTAAGCACTGGTCACATGTGGATTCTCTCGGGCCTTTAGGGCATCGAGTGCCTGTCCGTCTTAATGGGGTTTGAGGCGTGACAAAGTGGTATCAGAGCAGGTCATCCTAGGGAGTCTACCAAGCCGTGTCTATGTAGAGTCTTGCTTATGGATGTGTTGTGCACCACATTTATAAACAGGAGGCTACGAGACATGTAGGAGTTGTCTCTTTTCTTTCATTTCTTAGATCGTGCGATAGAATCAATGTTGTGGTGAATAGTACCTAACTTCTGAATTGTTTTATTATAGCGAAGATGCCAGCTACGAGAAGGAGTAAAAGTACAGGTAAGCGAGTGGATGTGGCTGTCCAAGAAGGGACCAGCCAACCACCACCTAGTCAAGCTGTTCAAAGTGAGGCTCAAGATGAGTCTCTATCACAGACTTCCCCGACCCCTCCATCGCCAGAAGAACTAAGGAGGGAAGCTGCACCTCAAGAACCCCCTAT
Source organism: Solanum verrucosum (assembly GCF_900185275.1). Lineage (NCBI taxonomy): Eukaryota > Viridiplantae > Streptophyta > Magnoliopsida > Solanales > Solanaceae > Solanum > Solanum verrucosum. Next base: position 375,923 of record NW_026020583.1, read on the forward strand.
TAATGCTACTGAGCAAGATTTGAGGAATGCAGTCCAATTGTTGACTCGTATAGTTGCTGGCCACGGCCAAAGGCAAGAAGGTCCAATTGCGGGTATTAGTAGTGTAGATAGAGCGGCTGGCACGCGGATACGTGATTTCCTTAATTTGGACCCTCCATCATTCACCGGGACAGATCCTAATGAAGATCCACAAGACTTTATAGATCAGATCCAACGCACTTTCGATGTTATGCATGTAAGTGGCAAAGAAGCGCTCGAGCTAGCAGCATATAGATTAAAAGGTGTCGCTATATTGTGGTATGAAGCTTGGAAGCAATCCAGGGGAACAAATGCACCTTCAGCTATATGGAAAGAGTTCAAAAAGGCATTCCTTGACCATTACCTGCCATTGGAGATCCGAGAGGCCCGTGCGGATCAGTTCTTAAATCTCCACCAAGGAAGTATGAGCGTGAGAGAGTACAGTCTCAAATTTAATTCCTTGGCCAGGTATGCTCCTAATGTAGTTGCTACTATGGGGGATAGAGTTCATCGATATGTGGATAGATTAGATTCATATCTGGTTAGAGACTGTACCATTGCTTCATTGAATAAAGATATGGATATAGCAAGGATGCAAGCTTTTGCGCAAAAGTTGGAGGATCAAAGGCAAAGAAGAAGGACACAAGAGTCAGGAATAGGGCATTCTAAGAGGGCAAGATCTATGGGGCAGTTTACAGCATCCCAAGGTGAGTTTAGGCCTCGGTTCTTTAACAGACCGCCTAGGCCATCATCTTCCTATTCTACAGCTAGTACCCCACCTCAATTTCAAGGGTCTAGGGGCAATCAATTTGGGCAAAGAGGTGAAAGTCAAGGTTCACGAACAGCGGGATACCAAGAGCAGGGAAGTATGAGCCAATCAAGACCTCCTCGAGAGTTTTGTAAACAATGTGGAAGGAATCATTTAGGTGCATGTCGGTTTGGGACAAATGCTTGTTTTTGGTGTGGTACACCAGGTCATATGATGAGAAATTGCCCTCATAGAGGTGTGGGTGGTGTGGCACCACCTACTAGGTCAGTTGTTGCATCCTCGTCATCAGCACCTTCTTTAGGTAGAGGACAGATGCCTACTGGTCGTGGTAGAGGAGCTAGGGGAGCAGCTAGTTCTAGTGGAGTTCAGAATCGCACATATGCTCTCGGGGATCGACAAAATTTGGAAGCCTCGCCGGATGTGGTTACAGGTACATTGTCCATCTTTTCACATATTGTATATGTATTAATTGATCCGGGGTCTACACTATCATATGTTACTCCATTGATTGCTCAAAAGTTTAAAAGAACACCAGAATTATTAGTGAAGCCATTTGAGGTGTCTACACCGATTGGTGACTCTATTATAGCTAGAAGGGTTTATCGTAATTGCATTGTAACCGTTTGTGATCGTGATACGTTGGCTGACCTTGTTGAGCTAGAAATGGTGGATTTTGATGTTATAATGGGTATGGATTGGTTAGCTTCTTGTTATGCCACGGTAGATTGCCGAACGAAGACGCTGCATTTCCATTTTCCAAAAGAGGCCGTTCTTGAATGGAAAGGTAATATTAGGACATCAAGAGGTAAATTTATTTCCTATTTTAAGGCAAAGAAGATGATGTCCAAAGGATACATATGTCATTTAGTGAGAGTGAGAAATATAGATGCGGAGCCACCAACTCTTCAATCCATTCCAGTGGTAAATGAATTTCCCGATGTATTTCCTGAAGATCTTCCGGGTTTGCCTCCAGAACGAGAAATAGAGTTTGGTATTGATGTGATTCCAGATACTCAACCTATATCCATCCCTCTATATAGAATGGCCCCGGCAGAATTACGGGAGTTGAAGGAGCAATTAAAAGACTTATTAGAAAAAGGATTCATAAGGCCTAGTATGTCCCCATGGGGAGCACCAGTTTTATTTGTACGCAAGAAAGATGGCTCGTTAAGAATGTGTATCGATTACCGGCAGTTGAATAAGGTAACGATTAAGAACAAATATCCCCTCCCTAGAATTGATGATTTGTTTGATCAGTTACAAGGTGCTAGGTGTTTTTCAAAAATTGACCTGAGGTCGGGTTATCACCAAGTGAGGGTCAAAGACGAAGATATACCCAAGACAGCTTTTCGAACACGATATGGTCATTTTGAGTTTGTAGTCATGTCATTTGGGCTAACGAATGCACCAGCAATTTTTATGGATTTGATGAATTGGGTGTTCAAGCCATTTTTAGATGTGTTCGTGATAGTATTCATAGATGACATTTTGGTGTATTCAAGATCGGAAGAGGAGCATGCTAATCACCTGCGACAGGTGTTACAAATTCTTCGTGATCGTAAGTTGTATGCAAAGTTCTCTAAATGTGAGTTCTGGTTAAATTCAGTGGCATTCCTAGGTCATGTTGTATCCGATGAAGGAATAAGGGTTGATAATCAGAAGATAGAAGCGGTGAAAAACTGGCCAAGACCTACAACGCCTACGGAGATCCGTAGTTTCCTTGGATTGGCAGGTTATTACAGAAGGTTCGTTGAAGGATTTTCTTCCATTGCTGCACCCTTAACAAAGCTAACACACAAAGAAACCAAGTTTCAGTGGAGTGATGAATGTGAAAGAAGCTTCCAAGAGCTGAGGAATAAACTAACTTCTACACCGGTATTGGTACTTCCAGAAGGAACAGAAGGGTATGCAGTCTATTGTGATGCTTCGGGGGTGGGCCTAGGATGTGTTTTGATGCAGCATGGTAAGGTAATAGCTTACGGCTCAAGGCAGCTGCGGCCACATGAGAAAAATTATCCAACTCATGATCTAGAACTAGCAGCAGTTGTATTTGCTTTGAAGATATGGCGCCACTACTTGTATGGAGTTCATGTTGACATATACACTGATCACAAAAGTTTGCAATATATCTTTAAGCAAAAGGACCTAAATCTGAGGCAGCGAAGATGGCTGGAGCTATTAAAAGATTATGACATTGATAACTTGTATCATCCCGGGAAAGCTAATATAGTAGCTGATGCGTTAAGTCGTAAAATAATGGCAAGCACCTATGGGCGGTCTGTGGAAAGACAAGGAATAACTAAGGATCTATGTCAACTAGCTAGCTTGGGGGTTCGGCTTCTTGAATCGCCTGACAAAGGGGTTATTGTGCAAAATGCGGCAGAATCCTCATTAGTAGTAGAAGTGAAAGAGAAGCAGTACATGGATCCTATTCTATTAAAGCTTAAGGAGAATGTACAACAGGGTATGACAAAGGCATTTGAGCTTACGCAAGAGGGAGTACTTCGATGTCAAAACAGATTGTGTGTACCTAATGTAGCTGAATTAAGAAAGAGGATTATGATGGAAGCGCATCATTCGAGATATTCTGTCCATCCGGGGTCAACTAAAATGTATCATGACTTAAAAGAAATGTATTGGTGGGGGGACATGAAGAAGAACATTGCGGAATTCGTGGCTCAATGTCCAAATTGTCAACAAGTGAAAGTAGAGCACCGAAAGCCCGGAGGTTATATGCAGTGTATAGAACTTCCAATTTGGAAGTGGGATCTGATCAATATGGATTTTGTCACTGGTTTGCCTCGTTCATTTCGAAAGTTTGATTCTATATGGGTAATTGTTGATAGACTGACCAAATCAGCGCACTTCTTGCCGGTCAAGACTACTTATACAGTTGAGGAGTATGCGAGGTTGTATATTAAAGAGATAGTTCGTCTACATGGAGTGCCAATCTCTATTATATCTGATAGGAGGGCTCAATTCACTGCAAATTTTTGGAAGTCATTTGAGAAGAGTTTAGGAACACAAGTGAATTTAAGTACAGCCTTTCACCCTCAAACAGATGGTCAGGCGGAGCGTACAATTCAAACACTCGAGGATATGCTGCGAGCTTGTACATTGGACTTCAAAGGTAGTTGGGATGATCATTTGCCATTGATCGAGTTTGCATACAACAATAGCTACCATTCAAGTATTAAAATGGCACCTTATGAAGCTTTATATGGAAGAAAATGTAGATCCCCAATTGGCTGGTTCGAAAAAGGTGAAACTGCCTTATTTGGGCCAGATCTTGTTCATCAAGCTATGGAAAAAGTCAAAGTGATACGGCAGCGGCTAGAAACAGCTCAAAGTCGACATAAATCATATGCTGATGTTAGAAGGAGAGGACTAGAATTTTCTATAGGGGATTGGGTGTTCTTGAAGGTGTCACCAATGAAAGGGGTAATGAGGTTTGGTAAAAAAGGAAAATTGAGTCCACGCTATATAGGGCCATATAAGATTATTCGAAGAGTTGGCCAAGTAGCCTATGAGTTAGAGCTACCACAAGAGCTTTCATCAGTTCATCCGGTGTTTCATGTCTCGATGCTTCGGAAATGCATAGGTGACCCATCTCATATTACTCCTACTGAAGATGTACAGGTTACGGGAGATCTCACTTATGAAGAAGTACCCATTGCTATTCTGGATCGACAAGTTAGGAAGTTAAGAAATAAAGAAGTAGCTTCTGTAAAAGTATTATGGAGGAACCAACAAGTAGAAGAAGTTACATGGGAAGCGGAAGAAGCAATGAAATTGAAGTATCCTCATCTCTTTTAGATCCATGAGAAGGATGAAAATTCTTAGTCTAGACGCTAACAAGTAAGTATAAGTCTATTTGTATTATGTGATTAATAGTAGCACTAATTTAGGCTTGAACTTGTTTGGGATGGATAACCATGCTAACATTCGAGGACGAATGTTTTTAAGGGGGAAAGAATGTAACAACCTGTATTATGTGTATGCTAGTTCTATTCACGTGATACTTGACATAGCCTTATAGTATAGGTGAGGGACCGTGCTTCTTATATGATTAGTGTTGGTTTAAACTAGCTCGCAAGGTGAGGTAACACCTTGCACGTTTCAGCATGTGTACTGCAAGTTAGCTCCAACGGAAGTATTTAAACTAGAGGTAGTAAAGTGGTAATTGGGCCAAATGCACTACCACTTACTTGCATTAATTTGGCCCAAGTTGAGTAGAAGGATAAGGGAAAAATGGACAGCCAAGGCCCAATAGTCTTAAGTCCAAAAAGGCCCAAGTGAAAAGTCCAAATAGGTGGACCACCTACTTGCATTAATTATGGCCCAAATTGACATGAATAGAGGGATAATTCGGATTAGGGCCCAACAAGTGTTGAAGTTCCCAAAAGCCCAAGTTAAAAGGCCAAGTAGGTGGGTCACCTACTTGACAATATATGGCCAAAATTAGTCAAGAAATTCAGCCATTACACCTCCTTTTTAAAGGGATAAAGATCAGATCTTTTACCTCATTTTTAACTTGCAAAATTTTCAGATTTCTTAAGTTTCTCTCTTGGTCTCTCTTGGCTTCAATCAGCAGCCCTAGAAAACCTTGGTTCCTTGAATATTGCCCCATTTTCAAGTAAAAGTTTGAAGGAGAGTTTCAGTTCTTGGAGTACAACTTTAGAGGATAAATTCCTAGAAACTAAGGTAAGACTACTGCCCATTTTTTTCCTCTCTTTAAATACAGATTTGGGGTGGAGAATTTTGTATATATTTATCAAGAACTAATGGATGGTGATAAATCTTTGAGTTAATATGCTCCTATTATGCTGAAAGATTTTTAGGGATTGATAGTGGCTGCCTTATGTATATTGTTGTTGGGGGCTGTTTGGGTATCTTGGAAAAGGATGTATGAAGTTGTATTAATGTATAGAAGAAGGGTGTGGTGGTTCACCATTGGTGCAAGGGTTGTATGGGCCTACTTTCCGTCAAGTGTTAGCTACTGTTTTTAGGGCCTTGATTAGTTGCTAACATTAGCTTAATTGTGACTTATATTGTAGATTAGCATTCAAGAAGGGAGGTTGAATTGTGACAGTGGTATTGGTCAAAAAAATAAGGTATGTAGGGCGATTCGATTCCATATTCCTTGGCATGAAATCTGATACTTGCGATTAATGTCAATAAGTGAATTTCCTAAGTTCTATTCCTAGTAAAGGAAACATAGTGGCAACGTACGATATCCAAATAGCTAACAATATTCCCCCCTCCTAAGTGTACATAATTACTTAGTTACACGTTCAGTACTCTATAGTCAATTGAAGTCATTTGTGTCATTCAAACTCTCAAGTAATGCATTAATGTTACGTAGCTCCTTATAGTGTAGCTACTGTCCTAAAGTATTATTTTCATGTCTCCTACTACTGTTCCGTATTTCCAAATCTCAAAAATAATCGTGACCACCAAAACAACAATCTCAAAGATTAAAGAATCTAAGTGAAGCAATTTGTATAACTATGGGTGGCAGCTCAGGGGCGAAAGCCTAGCATGGGCCGATCCCAATGGGTATAGGAGGGTGGCAGCTCAGGGGCAAAAGCCTAGCATGGGCCGATCCCGATTTGTGCAATGTTGAGGACCGCATCCCAGGGGTTAAAATGCCTAGCATGGGTCATCCTCTTCTACCACTGATCAGCTGGTCACTTATATCACATACGTTATAAAGATCATAACACACATAAAGGTAAAGACAAGAATGTAACATACATGACCCCACCAGAGTTAATAGAGGCAGCCTCCTATTCTGATTTATGCACTTATACGTTGATACCTGGTTTCGTTTGAACTCTTATTTTATATATGTAGTTGCCTTACATATTCAGTACACTTTTCGTACTGACGTCCCTCGCGGGGGACGCTGCATTTCATCTGCAGGCACAGGTACACTCGCTAGTAGACCTCCTCAGTAGGAGCATACGACACTCAGCTACTTTTGGTGAGCTCCAGGTTGCTTCGGAGCTTTACTGAGCCCTTGGTAGACTCATTTTGGTATTGTATCATAGCTAGGGGTAAGGCGGGGTCTGTCCCGACCTACTCTAAAGGTTTCTATCTTTTAGAGGCTTTGTAGACTTATGTATATGGTTCGGTTGCATCTTAACAAGTTGTGGCCTCAACGGCCAAGTCTTGTATATAAGTTTTGGAGTCTACTTATGTCGGTTCATATCGTTGTGTCCCTGGCGAACTTGTCACAAAACTTTCATAGTTACATGCATAGTAAGCACTGGTCACATGTGGATTCTCTCGGGCCTTTAGGGCATCGAGTGCCTGTCCGTCTTAATGGGGTTTGAGGCGTGACAAGTTTAGCTTCTGATAATCCATGCATACTCTCCACCGTGTCACCGGTCTAGTCGGCACAAGCTCCCTTTTTGCATTTGGGATTACATCGATACCTCCCTTTTTTGGTACGTATTGCACTGGGCTTACCCATTTGCTATCCGCAATAGGGTAAAACCACTTGATGATCTCCTTTTTTACCACTTCTTGCATTGGTGGGTTCAACTCTGCTGATGCTCTACACTAGGCTTAATATCCGTATCAAGCTGAATCTTGTGAGTATAGATACCAGGGGGAATGCCCACTATATCAGCGATGGTCCATCCTATAACTTTTATATGCTTTCGCAAAACTTCAATGAGAAAACTCACCTTCCATTCAAGTAAATCAGCTTCAATGATCACTGGTAAAGTATTGTTTGCCCATAAGAATGCATATTGGAGATGCCCGGGCAGGTTTTTCAACTCCAGATTAGGTAGCTCCTAAGTTGACGGCTTTGTGGGAGGACATTCTCTATTTTTTAGGTTAATATCCAACTTGATTGGATTCTTTGAATATGCTCCTAATCCTGTTAACACAACTACTACTTCCTCATAGCCCTTAACATTCAAGTGGTTCATTCATGCACATCAATTGGCTCAGACTAGCTACCGCTTCATCATAAACATCCTTTGTAGACACCAAATGAATATCACTTGGGTGTTTCATAGATTTAGAAATATTGAATGTTACCTCATCATCATTCACCCAAAACTTCAATTTTTCACTTCAACATCCACCAATGCTCTCCCAGTTTCCAGGAATGGCTTTCCTAACATAATGGGGATTTCGGCGTCAATCTCACAATCTGAAATCACAAAATCAGCCGGAAAGATGAACCGATCTACCTTTACCAAGATGTTGTAGCGGATCCCAACCGGATGTTTGATTGACCGGTCCGCCATCAGGAGTCTCATGGTGGTTTCTTTTGGTTCTCCCAAACAAAACTACTTGTATATTTGATAGGTCATTAAGTTGATGCTTTCCCCCAAGTTGCACAAAGATTTCGTGAATTGGAGCATGACAATGGTGCAAGGGATGGCGAATTCCCCGGGGTCTTCTCACTTTGTGATCAGCTCTTTAGTAATAATTTCACTGCAACTATGGGACACTTCAACTGTTTCAAAGTCCAAGTACCTTTTCTTTGTGACTAGATCTTTCATGAACTTGGCATATCCCAACATTTCCAATAATGCTTCCACCAACGAAAGGTTTATTGATAGCTTTTGAAATACCGACAAGAACTTCTCATCTTCCTTCTTTTTTAAGCATTGGGGAAATGGCAAAAGTATTTTTGGTAAAGGTTGCATAACTTTTGGAATTTGAACAAGTTGATCCACTTCTTTTTGCGGTCCTTTAGCAAGGTTTTGTTGAATAACTGATTCTTGTTCCTCCGTGCCTTTTCATGGTTTTGAGTATCTTCATTTTCAATCACATTGCCTATCGCCACCTTTCCGCTACGTGTAACTACAACTAACCCTCTTTCGTCATTTTTCATCGGTGTCTTTGATGTCCACTAACTAATAAAAGACTCAGTTGTCCTTCAAGTAATTTGATGGCATCAACATAGAAATTTACCTTACAGTTCAATGATGAAAAGTCATCTTTTATTCCTTTCAACAAATCATCTGACCCCTCAACTTTATTAAGTATGCATGGTAATAATTCATTTACCCAGGGGTTGCCTGCACTCCCATTTTATTTTCGGCTTTCACTTGAGTAATATGGTTCTCCTCATAATCATATTGCTCAGCCCAATGTTGATGATATCTTGTTTGTTCTTCTCCCCTTTCATAGTTCCAACCTTGATTTCCACCTTGTTGTTGATGGCGTGGGTGGAAACCCTCCTCATATCTTTTGAAGTTCCAACCTTGGTTCTCCCACGACCTTGAGTAACTGGAAGAAGAACCCTCATTGACTCGAAATAGTCCACACGTCCCCTTCATGTGCTCTTGTAGAACTTCCATTTGAGTCAACCATTTCTTGATGTTCTCATCTCTCTCTTTCTCTTTATCAAGTTGTTCTTGCGTTGGTCGAACATGAAATGGAGAGACCTGATCCTCTTGAGTGTACCATGCTTGGTTTATCCTAAGCATTTCATCCAGAAGAAACGAAGCTACCTCAAATGGTTGGAACAATATTCCTCCTCGTACCAATTGATCAGTTACTCCTTTATTAACCGAATCTAGACTCCGGTAGAAATATTGAAGTAAAAAATCATTTGGTAGCCCATGAGTTGGGCATTTAAGTAGGAGTTTCTTGAATCTCTCTGATGTTTCATGGATGTGTTATCCATCCCGTCGCTTGAAACTTTGAATTTTGTCTCTAAGTTTCATCATCCTTGATGGAGGAAAAAAGCTTGTGTTAAATTCTACCACCAGCTCCTCCCATTATGTGATGGAATTTTTTGGTCTCAGCAAACCATTTATTAGCTTCTCCTGTTAAGGATAGTGGAAATAACTGCATCCGAATTGACTCTTGAGAAACATTTTTGAATAAAGAGGGGCTGCAAACCTCAGTAAAATTTCTCACATGTTTATGCGGGTCTTCATGATCTAACCCCCCATATATTATCCTTATTTGGAGAAGATGAAGAGTTGTGCTCGTGAATTCAATCCTTGCATTCACATCAGTATGTGGGATGCAAATTGCACCCATCCCATCCGAAAGAGTTGGGTTGTAGACACTATTAATATCATCTATACCCTCTCGATGACCTGCTTGGCTGTCCTTCATTTCTTCCTCACTCATGTTCACTTCTACGAAGTCCACCTAATGCTTACACAAAGCAGCCGAAACTACTTCAACTACAACCAATGAATTTGAGAGTGTCAAATCTTCAATCAAAGAATTCTAAGTAATGCTACTCCCTGGTAGCGGTGCCATTTTGATTAAAGTATCAAGCGGAATTCCATCCAATACTAAATGCCAATAACCGTTTTTCGGTATAATAACCCAACTATGTGAGTTGGCGTCGATCCCACAGGGAGTAGTGCTTCCTTCGAATAAATTTAATGGAAGTACAATAACAGTCTCTTCAATCAACATTTCATGCACAATTAATATTCAAATGTCAAATTTAGGGATTTTAACTACCCATTCAAACTTATAACTCAACTCAAGTAATCAAAGATTAAAGTAAAACTCGGGGAATTGATCAGCCAAATATTGAATCTCAACAAAATGGGCAAACATTATTGGACATAAGAGACTAATTTGTTGTGGGTAAGTCAAGCCATATATAAAGTAACTTTCTCTCGAACAATTACCTTTTCTAGGTTGAATTCTTTCGATCTTCAACACTGATTGACTGAAGACTATCTCTTTACCCTTATCAAATCCACTCTATCTAGCTGGATACAAAGGAAAAGCTCTTTGTTTCACTGTCACGAGCTGAAACGAAGAAAACCCACTACTAAGGACGCTGAGATTGCCACCATGGCCTCACACCTCTCTCTCTCCCGCAAGTCCACAACAACAACTTAGACCCACTTCAGATTAGCACCATTCTTAGCAATTAATAAACACCCATTAAGTAAATTCAACAATGCGCTTCTTGATCAAAACCCCAAGTAAAGGGTTTTAGCCACTCATCTCAAAAAGAAAAAGATGAAATTTAATTATCACCCCCATAGGTGGGTACAAGATGAAAATATAGATGAAATTCAATTGATAATCTTCTCTCTTACAAAATCTCTCTCAAAATCTTGCTAAAATCGCTCTCCCAACCCTACGGTACTGTTTTCTCTCTCAATAATTTTTTTTTCTTTTTGAATGAATTTCTCTCTCAAGCCAAGACTAATTTTAAAAACTCTGAAATGTCACTGCTCAGAGCTACTCGGTGAAGTAATTCAGGTATCGCTGATGGGTCGGCAATTCACTGATTGTTCTTCATCTAGCCTTCATTTATCGCTTTTTCTTGGTCTGGCTATTGTAACTTTAGGCGAGCTAGGTCGGTATCACAAAATGACTCTGTGATTCACCCATTATCCTTCTAACTCACCTATCAACACTTGCTTGTATCTTCTTTCGTACTTTTGGCGACCTGCTTATCCTCTGCTGACTAGATCGGCGATTCGCCAAATATGATTGATGCTCGCCGAATTTTCTCCCATTTTAGCTCCAACGTTTGGTAACTTTAGGCGGTATCTTGGGGATTTTGGCATTTTGGTGAATGATGTTGGCAATTTGCCGAACGACATCATCAATCATCAGGCCTTCTTTTATTCATTCCTAAGGCTTTCTTTGTTCTTTTTAGCCCAATAGTGTCCATGCTTTGTCTCTAACTCCAAATATCTGAAACTCAAGTGTTTACATCAGTTATTGAAACAAAATATGCATTTGAGGACAATAATTATTTTAAAATATGGCCTTAAATGAGTGCACATTGTGGACTCATCAAGCATACATCATAAGCATAAGTCATAAGCATCTTCATTATATAGTTCTTCATATCATAGGAGAACATACCATAACTACCTCTAAAGTCTTCTTGTGCTATACATGAATAAGATCACATATTCTCGTCCATAGTAAGTAAAACTATTTGAGTAACCATAGTTCATACTAGACTTGACCTTGTGGGAATTAGCCTTAACCGGCATAGACCGTGTGAGCTTACATGGAATCTGATGTTACCCACACTGAAAAGGGATGTCCTACTTTCCTAAGGTAAGACCATCCTCATGTTATATTTAGGTGGATCCAATAGCTAAATAACCTACAAGGGCACGAAGTTTATGGGATAAGGAGATTTCTACTAGATACCCGACCTTACTTAGCAGGAGATCTTCCATCTCATGAGATTTCATCTAGAAACTCAGCCATACTTAACAGGAGATAGTCCATCTCATATTCAATACCCACATGGTGCTAAGCATATTTCCCATAGAATACTTCATTAAGTCATAACTTGATTCATGTCTTATAGATGGATGTACTTGTTAGTCAATCCAAAAGAGTTCATTAGGATAGCTCATTATATCATGCGTGAGAGTAATATTTCACTGTCCATGTATACATATTATATTCACTTAGATGAGAAATGTCTTTCAACCTATAATCTTCATTATGTGAGAAAACCTTTCACAGCATGTTCATTATCTATTCATGAGAATAGCCTTTCAATCAACACAGTAACATCATCGTAAGCATGGTCTATTCATTCATATTCACGCATAAGTGTGTATGTCTGTGAGAATAGCCTTTCAACAAAGCCACCATTACATCATAGTCATAATCACTTTACTTTCTAGAAGTGTTCTTAAAGCATATATTTAACCTTCATGAAGCATGCATAATGTCATATATTTCCCTTTCAAGGATCAAAGCTCATATCAAATCAACACATCTTGAATTACTGCATTAGATATAGATAATAATATAATTTAAGTAATCAAATCACCTCATGCATAATCTTATATCCTCATAATATAGGTCATATGAGCAAAAGTCCTTCCCCAATAATACCATATACAATTTAATCATGCAAATAGCTTTACTCTCAAAGCCTTAACATACATAATTCAACATATTAGTCTTACTCTCAATGCCCTAGAATTCATCATCTATGACTACAAGATTTACACTCAAGACGTACTTCTTAAAAGCATCTCATAGACCTATGTCTAAAGGTATTCCACTCACATGCTTCATCCTTAACCAATTTTAATCATATATCTTCACATAGACTCAATCTCAACACTACTAATCATGATTCATCATATAAGCATTAATCTAATCAATTCATGTTAACAATCTTTAATTTTCCAAAATTCATATTTAGTTACTCTAATCTAAAGTAATTCATAAAGCAAATCATCAATATTAGAAGGTGACATCTGAGCCCTCAATTTTCTCTCTCATGGCATAAAATCAAACTATATCAATTTCACCCTATAATATTATATTAATAAAGAATACATGTATAATCATACTAAAAAAATGTAATTACATCATAAACAGTCATAAACAACCATTGTCCACTCAATTGGATCAACCTGCAACAATACCCACAAAGTAGGAAGAAACCCTAACTACAATTGGGGTTCATCATCACAATTGGGGGAAAATGGGGTCTTTATGGAAGAAAGTAGTCCATGAATGAATAAGCCATCTCACCTTGATTACGAAGCCCAACAAGCTTGAAACAATGGAGTCTTGACCTAGCTTTACCCTCTACTTCTTCTTCTTATTATTATTCTCCTTCTCCCCCTCCTTCTTCTTCTCCTCCTCCTCATCCTCCTCCTCCTCCTCCTCTTCTTCTTCTTCTTCTTCTTCTTTTCCTTCTCATTCTCCTTCTCCTTCTTCTCCTTATCCTTCTTCTCTGTCTCCTTCTCCTTCTCTTTCTCCTTCTCCTTCTCCTTCTCCTCCTCTTCATCCTCTTCTTCTCCTTCTCCTTCTCCTTCTCATTCTCCTTCGTCTCCTTCTCTTTCTTCTCCGTCTCCTTTTCCTTCTACTTCTTCTTCTTCTTCTTCTCCCCCTCCTTATACTTCTTGTTCTTCTTCTCCTTTTCTTTCTTCTTCTTCTTCCTCTTCTTCTTCTTCTTCTTCTTCTCTTTCTTCTTCTCCTTCTCCTTCTCCTTCTACTTCTTCTCCTTCTTCTGCTCGTTCTTCTCCTTCTTCTCCATCATCTCCATCTTCTCCATCTTATCCTACTTCTCCTTCTTCTCTTCTTCTTCGTCTTCTTCTTCTTCTTCCTCTTCACTTTCTCCTTCTTCTCCTCCTCTTCCTCCTCTTCCTCCTCTTCCTCCTCCTCGTTCTCCTTCTCATTCTCCTTCTCCTTCTCCTTCTCCTTCTCCTTCTCCTTCTTCTTCTTCTTCTTCTTATTATTATTATTATTCTCCTTCTTCTCCGTCTCCTTCTCCTTCTCCTTCTTCTCCTTCTTCTCCTTCTCCTTCTTCTCCTTCTTCTGGTCGTTCTTCTCCTTCTTCTCCTTTTTCTCTATCTTATCCTTCTTCTCCTCCTTCTACTTCTTCTCTTCTTCTTCTTCTACTTTTTTCTAGAGAGAGAATTCTTGGCGGGAATTGGGTTTCTTTTGGTGAGTTGAAATAATGTCTACGATCAATGAATTTAAGGGTCTAATATCTTTATATAGGTGTTCTAAAATTGGCTAAAACGACCTCACTTAATCCCACTTAAAATAGGAAAACCTTAAAGTACCCCTCAATTATTTCTTAAAACCATCTCCAGGCCACCATCTATAGTCATCCACCATCAAGGTGTGGACTAACCCACGAACCATACTGGTGGGGAGTGGGTTCGTCACTGGCACCTGCTTGGCCAACCACAGACTCACCCTCCATGGGGTGTGGATCCCCTCATGGGTGCAATATCAAGGCAGCCTTCTAGGGTCATCCTTAAGGACCCATGGTTGGTCCTTGGGGGGTCCTACCTTGACTTTCTAACCCAAAATCCTTCATTCTATGTACGGGAATTTATTTCTACGATTCTAACCCTTACGTCAATCTCTAGAATCCTTACGTAAAGCTCTAGTTTAGCCCACTAGTTTCTGGGGTGTTACAATATCTCCCCATTGGGAATATTAGTCCTCGAATGACATTCTAGGCACTTCTTAAGGTCATGACTCTAGACTCGCGACCCATCGTGCATACACCTCAATTAAATGCACATAAACAAGAGAGGGACTTCATCTCCAACCAAACATACTTAATCTAACACAAGGAAGTAAGAACTAAATCTAACAACCATTATGCATGACATTTCAACATTTACACATGTTGAAGGAGGAACTACCATCTTCGAACCAAAACATGCTCGACACATTCTCATGGAGCTCATTTGCAATTTACTCTCAAAAAGTATTCGTATAAGGAGGAATATCTGAACACCGAACTAAGGCATGCTCATATATTCATCTCATGAAGTCAAATAGGCAACTCATACCTAATGCACAACAACATGAGGAAAGTCAATCATATAAAACTCATTTTCTTTCAAAACACAAGCTTTCATGAAAATGCTTCATATAAGGAAATCTTGGCAACACATAAACATACATGAATCCAAAACATATACAAACCAAGAGGAACTTATCATCACAAGATAAATGAGGAATAGAAGGAAAAGATAAGGATATCAGGAAATTTTATTGGCCTCGGCCTCTCAATTAGCACCATCACCTCAAAACCTCACAAAAAGGTCACTCCTTAAGACTTTCATGGAAGCAACTTTCTAGACCTTCAATTTCTTAACATGTCAGTCTAACATCTCAAAAGGTTTTACAAAAATGGGGACTAAGCTTTCCCAATATCATAAGACCTCTCAAAGTGAGAATCTCTAGCAACCCAACTAAGTTGGGTGTTTTCAGAATATCAACACCTCTCACCCTAAGTTGGTGATAACCTGACCTCAAATAATTTTTTGAAAAGTAATTGTCTCATTGAAGTTGATCAAATAAGTCATCAATCCTAGGGAGTGGATACTTGTTCTTAATGGTCACCTTATTTAACTGTCGGTAATCAATACACATACGAAGAGATCCATCCTTCTTCTTCACAAATAACACTGGTGCACCCTAAGGAGATATACTAGGTTGGATGAAACCCTTATCCAACAAATCTTTGAGTTGAGCTTTTAATTCCTTCAATTCCATTGGGGCCATCCGGTAAGGAGGGATTGAAATGGGTTGTGTATCCGACAATAAATATATGGTGAAATCTATTTCCTGTTCGGTAGGAATCCTAGGTAATTCATCTGGAAAGACTTCTGAAAAATCTTCACTACGGGGGACTGACTCCAAAGGAGCTATCTTGGAATTAAAATCCCTGACCCTAACAATATGATAGAGACAACCCTTAGAAATCAACTTACAAGCTTTTAGACATGAAATGATCCTTCCCCTAGGAACGGAATTTCCTCCCTTCCATTCTAAAATGGGTTCATTAGGAAATTGAAACTTCACAATTCGGGTCCTACAATCTATGGACGCAAAACAAGCATGAAGCCAATCCATCCCTAATATAACATCAAAGTCTAACATCTCAAGTTCCACCAAATCAACCAAAGTGACCCTATTGGGCAAAGATATGGAACAACCCCTAAAACCTCTGTTAGCAAAAATGGAATCACCCACCGGGGTAGATACCGAAAAGGGTTTATCTAACACATCGAGAAGCATATTAAACTTCATAGCCACTAAAGGGGTCACAAAAGACAAAGTGGCACCGGGATCCAACAATGCATAAACATTTATTGAAAGTACTTGCAACATACCGGTCACAACATCCGGAGATCTCTCTTGATCACCTCAGGATTGGAGAGCATAGACACGATTCTTCTTAGGAGCATCGTGATTTGGGTCACTTGCTTCTGCTTGAGCATTTTCCCTTCCTTGAGCCTTTCGCATAGGGCAATCCCTCTTCATGTGGCCACTCTTACCACAACCATAGCAATTACCCGTGCCAACTAGGTCCTTCCCTTCATGTTTTTGACCACACTTTGTACAAATAGGCTTCTCAACATAAGGACCACCACCTTTTGCTTGAGGCTTGCAGGTAGACACTTTACCTTTGTTGACCCTTGGAGTGCTAGGAGGACCTTGGTTGGAAAACCTCTTTTTGAACTTTGACTTATATTGGATTTCAAACATAACCTTAGAAGAATTTCCATCATCGGCCCTTGACCTCTTCAATTCTCTACCAAGTCGCTTAAGATCTTGCTCCTCAATTTGCTCGGCATGAACCATAAGGCGAGAAATGTCCATGCTCAGGATTAGCATAGCCGACCTACATTCATTCACCATAAGATTGGATACACCCATAACAAATTTGTTCATTGTAGCTCTAGAGTCTGACACCAAAGTAGGAGCATGCTTGGACAATTGAGTGAACTTGAGGCCATACTGCTTTACAATCATACCCCCTTGACGGAGGTTGATGAATTTTTGCATTTTCCTCTCCCTTAGTTCCAAGGAGATAAACCTATCAAGAGAAACCATTTTGAATGTAGCCCCAACTTATAATAGGTCTCCCCTCCTTCCATTGTTCATACCACACTTGTGCCACATCTTTGAGTTGATAGGCGTCTAACTCTACTTTTTCTTGAGAAGACATACCCATTGCCTCTAGAACCTTAAACACTTCATCAATGAACCCTTGTGGATCTTCTTCCACTTTGGAGCCAAAGAAAGTAGGGGGATTCATCCTTGTGAAATCTCTTATCCTAGAAGCGGTAGTGCTAGCATTGGGGTTCACTTGAACCCTAGCATCCCTTGCAACTTGAGTGGGCAACACTTGAGTCAAATTATGAATAACCGACCTTATCTCAACATTAGACATGACCCCTTCTTCAATAAGAACTTTAGGGTTTTGAGGAGCTTGAGAGGGAACCGCCTCATTCACATTCTCCTCACCAGCCTTCCTTGCGTTGTTTCTTCTTGTATTCATTGCCTATAAGCACAATAGAAGGATTAGAAGAAAAAGGACTAAATATAGTTAAGACTCTTAGGCACGACTATGGAATAACAAAGAGTGAAAGTTCCTAAGCATCTCGTAGCCACTCATTCAAAAGTGTGGCACGCTTCACACACATGAACAAACTCTACTCGACGTGGTATCTTGTGACATGAATCCAACATTATTCTCAACCTTATGCTCTGCTACCAAGTTTGTAATGACCCGAGAGAACCCCCTAGTCGTTACTGGTGTATTTGACCTCGAAAAGGTCTTATACAAGCCCTTAGCATTCGTCATAAAATGTATCATAGAATAAAATCATGGAAAATTTAAAACATTTACTTTTGAAGTTCCACTTCACTTCATATATGAAAAATAGAATCTAACTTCGTCACAATGCACCATCTAGACATATAAGTATCGAAAATGGGACTTAGCCCTTACATCAATAAGAAGTCTTGCAAATAGGAAGTACAACAATGTCTTTCAATCCTAAGCAAAGAACCAAACATATAAGCTAGATCATAGGGTCTTGTAATAGGACTTGAGGACTCACCAACTTGGGGAAGCAACTCCAATTGTCTTGAGAAGTAACCTTGAATCCTCAACGGCCCGAACCTAAATGTTTGGGAAAAGGGAGAAGATATGGGTTAGTACAACACACGTACTAAGTATGGCAACTATGCATAAAAACCAATGAAACATGCATAAAAGGATATTTTATACAAAACATGTTTTTTGCCAAGTAAATCCAATATGCACACAAATTAAGTATCACAGTCCAACCCAACATAATATCATCCCAACATGTAGACAGCCCAAGCAATACTAGTGCAATGCAAAGAGTAGAACCCCATAACCCTATTCAAAGCCAAGTATCAGATTAAGCAACCTACTTCATGCATACATTCATAAGATCATATTTCATCATAACTTACCATATTCATAATGACCATACATAACATAGCTTCAACATACATAAGTCATAATCATCAAAATCATAAGAGAACACAACTACAAACAACTCTTAGGATCCCACAAGTGCAATCTGCAAGAGAAGTTCCACACCTTCCCTTACACTATGTAGAAAACCTTAAGAAAGCCCTAGTAAGAGTTCACACCTTTCATACCTTCATTTACTTTTACATTAGGGAAATATTGCAATAACTGACTTAGACCATGAGAGCTACATGGAATCCGGTGTTCTACTCACACACCAAAAAGAGAGGGTTAACACTTGCCTAAGGTGTAACCATTCATACATAGCTATCTAGGTGGATCCACTAAGCTAGAGTCCTATGTGAGCACATAGTTAAGGGTCAAGGAGATTGCTTCTAGAAACCCTAACTTATTAAACGTGGGGGTTTCCATCTCATGAGACAACACATACCGTAGGTAACGGACTTGCTAAACGTGAGGAAACCAATGTGGGGATCCAGACTTACTGAACGTGAGACTCCCATCTCATTTACATGCCCTTTCGGTGCTAAGCGTCTGATTACATTTTATAATCATCTTTAGTCATCTCATAAGTTCACATTAGCCTTTAATAGACCCTTATGTAGACATCTTACCATAATAGATCATATGTGTTCATAAGTGAGTAACAATCTTTTCACTTTAGAGACACTTAGCAAGTGAGTGAACCTTTAATTTTACATTACACTACAATCATGAGAACTACCTTTCAATCATATAGCTATCATACCATAATATATATACATACGTCATACCTAATTCAAGTGTAGAGAGTTAAGGATGAGGAAACTAGGTCATCCACACCACTATAACACATTAGGTGTAGCATCATTACAATCTAAGTAATTCACCTTTCATACTTGAGTTCAAAGAAGAACCAACCTTCATACCTTCTTGCCCTTCGTTGGACATCCATACTTTAATTACCAAGCAATTCATAACCCATACATAATACATGGTAATTCATGAAGTAATAACATAATCAACATCAATATAAGCAATTGACATATTCCCTTCGTAGCCTTCAAGGCTTCATTCAAAGACTCAACCCTAATTTCATAGAAATTATACATAACCTAGGGTAGAGTCATTATACAAAAATGAATTACATAACATCACATTCAATTCATAGCCTTCAACCAATATCCAACACAAAATAGGGTTATAATTAGGAAAAGAAGAAGAAACATGGGTCTCATGGGGAATTCTTCAAGAAACCACTAATACAACATAAATTCATCCATATGTTCATATAACATCAATAAAAGTCAGGTCATACCATCAATTTCACTTGAGAAAGAAGACCCACGTTTTTGGATTGAAACCTAGAAATTGGAGATTTTGAAATTCATCTTGAAGGGACCTCTTGGGGAAAGGAATCCCAAGAGTGATAAGCAACCATACCTTATAGATGATTTAACCACGAAAATCTGAGTTGAAACCTTGGAGAGTTGGTCTTCTTCAAGAAGTTCTAATCTTCTGCAATGGAGTTCTTCAGAAGAGAGAGAGTAGAGAGAAGGAGGAACTTTAGGTTTAGATCTTTGGGGTTTTGTGTTTGAGTGATCAAAGTGAGGTAAATTGACTTAAAAATAATTATATACATGTCCCCTAAAGTACCCTAAATACCCCTCACATAAATGGACTCTTTAATGAAGTAAAGTAGATTTCTGAATTTTAGCATTTTCGTCACGGAACAAGTCCGCAACGCGGAGCTGTTCTTTGAAGATATTTGGAATTAAATTTTGAGACAGTAGAGTCCGTGAAACGACCGCGCCGCGAACTGAATTTTTGCTCCTTGGGGGAGTAAGTGTGCGCGCCCCTATTCCCTCCAAGTGCAATTTGCAAGCTACCTTATACGCACCAATATACCTTATATACAAGGACGAGTAAATGTAGTCCCAAAAAGTAATTTTAGGACTAGAGTTTTTATAATAGGGACCAGAAAAACATTCCTAAAAAGTATTTTTAGCACTACATTTTTTATAATAAGGACCAAAATTATGGTCCCTAAAAACATTTTTCAGGACCAGTATTATATCAGTCCAAAAACAATTAAAGAGCAGTTGAATTATCCGATCGTTAATGACCTTTAGCGACGGAGGCTATAGGGACGAGGTGGCGACCAAATTTTCTTGTCTCTATTGACCTTCAGGGACTAGAATCTTACTTTTAGGGACCATATTTCCCTTCTCTACTGAGTGTTTTTCTCGTAGTGTAGGCTAAGCTTTAGATGGATATAAGTTCCCTCTCGGGAAACTTACCCCATTTCGAATGCGTTCCTCTCGGACACCCATTTGCCGCATGAAGGACAGCCAACGTCTTACCCCACTAACTTTCTCGAGCTGAGTGTGAGGATATGGGACTAGGGCCCACCATCTCAGGTTGAACCTCATGTCAACCCACTCTTTAGGTCATCAGTCTAGCGGTCTTGGTTTCGCGACCTCTCTCTCGATCAAGCCGTAAACACATGGGTGGTTTTGTATTTGCAAACTACAAACCCATTAAATTAAACGACAACCACTAGGTGAAATCACCATTAAAATACATCTAACCTATTAGCAAGCAAGACCCAACAACAATATTAACACATATTTGCTAAATCACACCCAGAGAATGGCTGGTTTTAGCCACACATCAAGAAATAACAAAATACACCTAAAATGTTACTAAACTCAAATGGGTACAAGGAATTAAACCTTGATTTAAGCAAAGGAAGAAGAATGGAGAAGACCCACTTTCAAATTGGGGAAGATGAAATCCTTCTTTCTTCAAGTCTTCCAAAAAACCCTCTCCAAACTTGAGAGAAAAATATATAAAAAGTACTATTCTATTTTGTAAAAATAGAATAATGGTTCAAGTCTAAAAATTAATAAAGAGGTTAGTATTTATAGACTTCAAAAAATAGTGTTGGTAGATCTCTCGGCGAGGTTAGTCGGAATCGCCGATTAACTCAGCGATTCGTCCTTCGGTGTAGTCGTCACTGTCTTTCACTAGCCTTCAACATCGTCGTGGTATGTTTCATTGGGCAACATAGTATTGCTTCATGGAACTATTCGGCGACGAACTGACTACTCTTTTCATGGATTTTTTTATGCTGCTCCTTCAGGGCTTCGCCTACTGGAACAAAGGGCAGAGTACGTCCGTTTGGCGAATCACCAAGTGTGCTTAGCGATGCTCATACTTCAGCTTCTTCGTTCTTTTCACCCTTTTTGTTCCTTTTTGCGCCTAAGTGTCCATGCTTCCACTAAAACTTCAAATACCTTAAATTTAATAGTTTTCACCAAATATTGAGACAAATTAAGCATTTGAGGACACTATTTCTATCAAAATAAAGCCCTAAATGAGTCCAATTTGTGGACTCATCAACACCCCCAACTTATAGTTTTTCTTGTCCTCAAGCAAGCTTAAGTTCAGCCATTCAAAAAGGATGTCTCAAACAGTGCTACACAAGACTCAATCTTGAATACAAACAACAAGACTCAAATTACTCATGCAGTGATCAACTGTGTACTCAAAGATTCAAGTTGTGACACACCATTACCAAAGGATTTTATGCTCGCAATACTTGCTACTTGTGCAAGTTCAATCTCAACAAAAAGTATTCAAATGCCCTCATATAAAGAATGATTCCATATTCACATACAGAGGTTAATCAATTCATGATCAGGAATCAGATGCAACACTCACACTAAAAAAGAGAAACACAATGCATGTTTTCACCCATAGGCTTGCCCTTATTTTCCAATTGATCTTCGGTTCGGCACACTCAAGATCAAAAAGGTCTTTCTAAGGCTTGTAATGGGCCTGAGTGAAATGACCCAAAAAGTTCTTAAAAATGTGCTTAGGAAGTTGCCGGAAACTTGTTTAGCTATATATATATATATATATATATAATCCATTTCGTTTTTCGAAAATCTGACTTCATATTCTTGTTTAGGGGGTCAAATTAAGTGGGAAATGGGTCTAACCCAAATTTTAGAGCAACCGTATCAAAATCCGAAATTTCCAAGTGAAGCCTTTTTCGAGGGTCTACTTTGGAGGGTCATATCTCCTAGCACACAAATTATTGGGTGGCCAATAACATATCCATGGAAATCCCTTTGAGTTATCTACCTGACGCACTTCGTTTCACCTCATTCGGAGTTCGGACGAAGAAGTTATGCCTATTTTTGTAAAATCTGTCCGGCAGGAAAGGTAATTTCCACTGAGCGTTTTTACTGTTCACCCCCCTTATTTTTTTTTCTAAGTGTTGGACCATTTTTCCAAAGGGCATATGTTATTTCCTATATACCATTAGTTCAATTCCCATCTCTAAAACATTTCCCAAAACACCTCTCCCATACTTAGACACATTTTCTCTCAAGTTCTCTCAAGAACCCTAATCCAAAACCTTCCTCAAGATTGAAGAGACTCTTGCTCCAAGTTCCAAGCTTCCATTGAAGACACTCTCAAGACCTTCATAAAAACTCAAGGTATGTGGTGTTGAACTCATGGGTCCTTCCACCCATAGTGCCTAGACTCTACTCTACTCACTAATTCATGGTTTAAGTTAAGATTCATAAATTAGTCTTGTTCTTTGTAATAATTTCCTGCACATTGAATTTTAAACATGAAAAGTGATTGTTTTGAGCATGTTGTGACTCTAGAACTTGAACCTAAATTTGGAATGGATGTGAAGATTTTCATGTGGTATTGTGGGTGTTAAAAAGTTGTTGTAGGTTGTTCACTAGTTTGGCTGCATAATTACTACCCTATTTTCCATGCTCTTTGATTCCATTACATGCCTTCAAGGTGTTTGACAAAATGTCCAACTATGGAGAATTGATGAATCGATGCTTTAAACCTTGAGTTATGAGATGTATGGAAATCCAGAGATGTGTTGATGACAAACTAAGCTTGTGTATATGTTCATTCCATACGTGAGATTGCATTAGAGCCTAATGGGAATTTCCTATATAAAGTGTTGCATGACCATGCCCGGTCCGGGGGAAAAGAATCGGACAACCTTGTGAGAGGTTTATATCTCACCACCTAGGATGTTTGGGGTGTGACCAACATCAACCATGAGAGAGGTTTATATCTCACCACCTAGGATGCTTGGGGAGTGACCAACATCAACCATGTGAGGGGTTTATACCTTGCCACCAGGGTGTCCGGGTGTGAACGGCATCCCCCATCCTAAGTTGGGGTTATAGATTGGTTGGATCATGCATACACACATATGATATCGACTATTAGTATGGATTTACTTAAACATGTTTTGACTTCACTTTGATCATGCTTCCTCATATTGTTATTCATAATGCCTATGAAACTATTTATTGTATTTCGATTGTGTGCTTGTCTATTATTGTGTTGCACCCCGTATACTTAGTACATTCCAAGTACTAACACATATTTTGCCTACCTGATGTCACCATGTAGGGACCGGAGCTACTCTTGATCCTTCTCTCCATTCACGTGGCTAGTATGGTGCTTATCCGAGTTGTTGGTGAGTCCTCAATGATTCGAGGGCTATGTTATGTTTCCTACTCCTATGTTTTGAGACTTTAGCTTGCAATTGTATTTTGACTATGAGGGAGCCGGTAGTATGTCATGGCCCCGTCCCTTCTATGTATGTAGAGGTG